>NW_028318362.1:1951000-2264000 GCF_062004578.1 Staurois parvus | reverse complement strand
CCATTTAGATCATCCCTTAGACCATTGTCGCTAGCGATTTTGCTGCTGAGCTGAAATGCTGATGAATCTTGATAGCTGAGCGAAAAAGCAACAAATCACTTTAAAATTTTGACTGCTAGCTATCCCATAAAAAATTATTATGATTTTACAGCAAAACATAGCTGTAACCGAATGGGTTATGTCCTATCAAAACGAAATAAGTAAAAAACATTCAGAAATAAAGCTCTCCATCACAAAACCAAACTAATCAACTTGCTACGAAGTTAACAGGACTTGAAAATTCACTACAAAAGAAAGTGAAGAGAAGCATTTAATTGTTTCCCTTAAATAACCTCTCCTTCAACTGCCTTATTTGGTAAACAAGGAAATTTAAAAACCAGACATAGTACTATTAAAAAGAAATGACAGCAAATTATCCTGTGAAGCCAGTGATTATGTGAAGAGCTATCAAAAGGAATTTTCTTAAAAGCTGCAGGCAAATGTAGTTACAACAATTAAATACTATTAGACTCTTCTAATTAACTTGTTTGCCTTTATTATTTACCAACATTAGTTAATGAATAGCATAATAACAAGAGGAAATATTTTGTAATTGCAGCTCAAATTACATTTAAAAATTGACTTTTGCATTAGTATGTTCCTCTTCTTTCACAATTAATCTATTGTGCTTGTTATCTCAAAAACAAAATTTGTTTTCATTTAATTTTTATACTTAGAAGTTGGTATGTAAATTTCTATAAGTGTACCTCAGCATTTTTTTCTGCATCAAAAATGCATGGATATTAGGTGATATGGTTTCTAATGGAATAGTTCATACCAGTACAGTCAGTTCCAGCGTTCTAGAAAAATAAAAGTAGAACATGTTGCATTTTGTCTGCAATGAACTGTGCTGGAACATAGTAAAATGCATCAAAAATGCACCAGAAAGCACATAAATGCAACAAAAATGCACCATGACACATGACCTATTTTAAGGTGAAGAAAAAAGAGGGGGGTTAAAATGGAATGCATCATAAATGCATCATAGCGCATCAAAAAAGCATCAAAAACACACATGCATAAATGCATCCAGAGCGCGGATTGCATTTCTTTGGTGCAAACTAGCCCTTAGAGAGAGTAGAAAAGGGTTGGAACCTCTGTCAGGTTTTTATAGTTATATGGGTCCCTTGCTGCACTTACTAACACTGAATTAATTTGCCCCCCTGAAACTGTTCCAAGCAGTAAATCACAGTGCAGATCTTTATGGTGTCTGCTTACCTGAGTCCGTTTAAAGTGAAATCAAACCCTCCTATCTTTTACAGCTAAGGAAGCTGTCATCTTAGGCTCTGTTTGATCTGCACTTGCTATGATGCTGCACATCAGTTATGACACCAACCATATGATGACTTGAGTTCAGATTTGAGCTAACAAAGGCACTCTAGTATTGTAGCTTTTATAATTAATATCATGTCCTGAATGCAACGGATTTCAGAAACAGGTAAAACAGAACTCCGTTCAAAAATTTTTTTCACCATGCAGCTCGCTTTTTTCAAGGGGTGAGGACAAAGCTCACACTCCCCTGACACGCCGATCCTACGGTGGACTGTTCCTGTCTATGGAGCTTGCATTGGGCATGCTGACATCTGGAACAGTCCATTTACAAGACCGCAGGACCGTGGGGCAGGAGCTGAAAGGCCCGGTCCTGTGTGAGGGAGGACTGGAGGGCCAGGTGAGTATATCTTTGGTGTCCTCTCCCCTAGAGCAAACTGAGTTGTTAACCCATGCAGTGCTGGCACAGCCCCACTGCACAGACAAAAAAAAAACTATTCTAAGAATTCTGCTTTAAATTGGTGGTTTTAACCCCACTTTAAGCACAACCAAAATACTTAAAGTGGATCTAAACCATCCTATCCTTTTCAGCCAAGGAAGGTGCCATCTTAGCCTCTGTTTGATCTGCAACTGCCATGGTGCTGCACAAAGTGGAACTAAACTCACCAATTTAATAGTTGAAAAAACAGTTACATTCAAATCATGCCTTGAATGATAACTGTTACAGTTTCTAGTGTACTTATGTTGGCTCTCATCTGAACTGACAAGCCATCAAATGGCTGGTGTCATAGGCTGATCACATGTGCAGTACCATAATACCTGAAAATCCAATAGAGACTAAGATGACAGCTTCCTTGGCTGTAAAAGACAGGAGGATTTAGTTCCCCTTTAATCCCTGATGAACGGGGGGGGGTGTTTGGCCCCCAAAACACACTGCATTATTTCTGATATGAATAAATTTTTTATATTAAACAGAACTGAAGTCCCTCTGTAAAAGAAAACTGTGTGCAGACAGGCTTTTATTGCAGAAGAGACATGCACTGTCTCCTCTTCAATAAAATGCCCCTATCTGCCTGCTTGCCATCTCCTCTGGCACTGTAAACTGAGCTGTGTATGCACTGCTCAGCTTACAATAGTGGGCTGTCTCCGAGTTCTGAAATGATGGTCTCCAGCACATGCGCAGGAGTGACATTATCCAGCCAGCCAATGATAAGGCCCAAAGATCGGCACTCAGAAGAAGATGCCAGTGCTGATGCAGGACAGTTAGACAAGTAAGTGTTAAAACTTTATATCTTCTTTTAATTACCTTGGATTCTTGTAAATTTGTCTGGTGTTCTCATTGGATTCTATATACGGGGATTCTCAATTCTGGATCCCTTCCATGTAGTCCCCATTTTATGTAGTGCTGCTAAACTGCAGCCAGTGACAATTTCATATCCCTTAGAAAACCTTAATCCATTTGTTCTTGTTTTTAGGTTTTAATAGTTGTCTGTATCTCTGTTGGGGAGACCCACTGTCACAATTTGCACTGGTGATCATTGTCAGAATAGTGATGGGAAATGCAAATAAATAAAGCTGTCAGCAGGACAGGAGGTGAAGGTAAATCACAGAGTTTGCATGTTCTCCCTGTGCCTGTATCAGTTTCTTCTGGGTACTCCAGTTTCCTTCCATTCTCCAAAGACATGCTGGTGGGTTAATTGGCTCCTGTCTAAATTGGCCCGAATATGTAAGAATGTGAACTAGGGACCTTAGATTGTAAGCTCTTTGAGGTCAGGGACTGAAGTGAATGTATAATATATACAGTATGTAAAGCACTCTGTAAATTAATGGTGCTATATAAGTACCTGACATAAATAAATAAATAAATAGGGGTAAACAGAAAAGGGATCTCACTTTGTTTATCTGAATGCTTGTTTCAGATCCCAAAAAGTTGGGAAGCAGAAAGGTCAGCATAACAGTTATGCAACAAAGATTTTCAGAAGGCGGTGCAGTCCACATACTTCTCTCAAAAAATTAATTTAAAAGGTCTTTACTATGGTCATATGAGCATGAAGAACTACTGTATATTTAAAAGATGTTATCTTATTCACATCTAACCAAATCTAACCAGTTCTTATGTTTCTTACCCATATTAAATTGATGAGGATACAATAGGTGGCAGAAAGACCACATATATAAAGAAAAGTATACACACACTGGGTGGTAGAGTTGCTTGCTTTCTATACAAGTGAATTTTCACAGATTCTAGGACCATCCACACAAAAAGAGGAATTAATGATTCACACTGAACATAAGAACAGTGTACTGATCAGTGTCAAATCCTAATGTTGGCAGTGCAGAATCCACAATAGAATATTTCATCCTATCTCTTCCACAAGTACACAACATGGATTGAATCTCTGCTCACTGAAGTTAAATGAGTTTGCCCACAGTGCAATGGATATTCTAGAGTTTAGCAATCGAATATGTATGCCGTCTGTCTAGGAAACATTCTGGTTGAATCTGGCTAACTTCTAAATACTATTGATCCTCCTCAGCTCCTCTCTGCGCTGATGGTATAACTTGCACAGTGATTCTGGTAAAACCCTAATCCCATACTATGCAACTAACAGCCCTGAGTGATGGACCCTGCCACACTGACACCCTAAATAATGGGTATTAAATCAAAGTGTTAGTTTCTAGTTCCTCATTTAACCCTTCAGGGGACATCTTATTCAGTGTTAAAATCCAGAATTCTCCAGAAAAAAGTCTGGAAAATTTCTCACCCTCAGGTAATGACATTGGGAAAGCTTCTATTCCAAAGAGTTCTAAACCTTGGGTACTCCCTCCATGTAGAGTACAGCAGTGATGGGGAAGACTATGCTTTTCGCCTTTCTGTTCTATCAACCGTCGATGTTCACTGAATCTTTTGCGCATAGTGCACACTGTCCTTCCAACATAATACAGCCCACAAGGACACCTAAGGCCATATACCACAAATTGTGACCCACAGCTAATGAACTGTTTGATTTGAAATTCTTTAACATCCTTCCTTTTGGAGGTTGTGTGGCTGTGGTGAATAAGAAAGGCTTAACATCTTTTAGACTTACATCTATTAAATCCTATTAGATTGAGAAATGTGGGAATATCCTGTGGCAGGGTCCATCACCCAGGGCCGTTAGTCGCATAGTATGGGGTTAGGGTTTTACCAGAATCACTGTGCAAGTTATACCGGGGCAGCACAGTGGCTATATGGTTAGCACTTCTGCCTGGCAGTACTAAGGTCATTGGTTTGAATCCCAACCATGGCACCACCTGCCTGGAGTTTGCATGTTCTCCCAGTGCATGCCTGGGTTTCCTCCGGGTAATCCGGTTTCCTCCCGCACTCCAAAGACATGCTGATAGGTGAATTGGATCCTGTCTGAATTGGCCCTAGTATGTGTATGTATGAATGTGAGTTAGGGACCTTAGATTGTACTCCCTGAGGGTTAGGGACTGATGTGAATGTACAATATATATGTAAAGCGCTGCGTAAATTGACAGCGCTTTATAAGTACCTGAAATAAATAAACCCTGCTTGTTTCTAATATGGCTAGGGGCAACAATACTTTTTAGGTTATTCGCTCTCCTAAGCACTACTCTAGGGGCACTAGGAAGTACTTTATTTAAAACTGGATCTTGCTTAAGTATTGGCCAATGCTTCTTTATAGCCCTTTTTATTGCCCAGTGTTGGTCATTCAACTTGGTGATGAAAAGAGTATCAGTAGACTTATACAATTTATCAACGTCTGCATTGTTATTATTACTCACACCATCTTTATACCTATTCATAGCCTTCAGGATGTGTTCTCTGTCGTAGTCTTTTTCTAGAAATTTCTGGATCAGTATATCAGACTGCAATAAGGAGGTGGATGGTGGTAACTATTATGATGTAGATATGAGTTACCTGCAGTCTCTTTAAAATGAGTTCTGGATATGATCTTACCTCTTATTTCCCAAGACAACTCCAATTCTAAAAATACCAGAGACTTGTCATCTAATACATGGGAAAATGTAATGCCATATGCGTTGACATTACAATAAGATACAAAGTCGGTGACAAACTCCAGGGGACCGTCCCAGCTAATCAGGACATCACTAATATAGTGCCCATAGTAGACTAGATGTCTGGCAAAGGGGTTCTTGGACCAGATGTTAAAATTCTTCCAGAACCCTATACATAAGTTGGCATAGCAGGGTGCAAAATGAGTGCCCATAGCTGTGCCAGATATCTGTCTATAAAAGAAGCCATTAAACTGGAAGTAATTCCTTTCCAGAGCAAATTTTGGCCCCCATCGTGGGTTATTAATGTATACAAAGAGCATGCATCCAAAGATAACCAAAAGTAGTTGGGTTACCACTTGTACTGTTGTAAATTCTATAGAACATGAGCAGAATCCCTAATGTAGGCAAGCAGGGCGGTAACCATAGGCTAAAGGAATATGTCCACATACTGGGACAGCCTAGCAGTGAAACTGTCCATAATTGCCACTATTGGCCTCCCAGGTGGACATAGGGGATCCTTATAAAAGGAGCCATTACTTCCAGTTTAATGACTCCTTTTATAGACTATCTTTTTTACTTAATACTTTTTTATTTAATTTTTTAACATTTATTTTCTTATTTTCTTTTTATTTAACAGACTTTCATCAGAGTAGTTCAGTGACACTGTACTACTCTGGTTGGAGGGTGAGCAGGGATTTTTAAATTTAATTTAATTTTATTTATTACAGGTACTTATATAGCACTGTCAATTTAAGCAATGCTTTACATATGTTGTGCATTCACATAAGTCCCTAACTCTCAAGGAACTTACAAACTCATGTCCCTAACTCACATTCATTCATACATACATATAGTAGGGACAATTTAGACAAGCCAATTAATCTACCAGCATGTCTTTGGAGTGTGGGAGAAATACATGGTACCCAGTATACTTTGATTAAGCTGTTACAGTGATGGTCACATGTACCCGGAGATGCACCTCCAATCCTCTTGCTTCCTTTTCTCTGAATTACATTTCTTGGTCCTTGCAACAAAGGTAAACAGAGAGGCGAGGTCTCCCATGTACATGTTCATATTTGGCCAATTATGTCACCTGGGTGAGCCCGCACCTTAGTTTTCTTTAGCAGTAGGGTCTCAGAGATGTCATTCATCATGAGTGAAGCATGAAATCATGTCTCGGTGGGCAGAGTTTTTTCTTTTCTTTCAGGGAGGTCAGCAGCTGTTGTTTATTGTGACTGACATGGACCTGCATCGCTGGATGAAGTGATTGATGATGGATGCATTTTGTGGGACATTCTAAATTCTTTATTTAAAAAGGAGTTGTCAAATGTTTGGGTGTTTTTACATCTAGGGTACATTTATTTATTGTTAAGGGGGGCTACCAGATTCTGATAAATTTCCCCACTGCAAACCCCCACAAACACCGGGCCAGGGTTTCGGGGAAGTAGCCCTTGTTCTCATCAATATGGGGACAAGATGCTATGTCAGGAAGGGGGTTGAGGTCACTTGTCCCTCCTTCCCTTTAGTGGCTTTCCAAGTTGCAAGCTTGCAAAAGGGTCGAGTATGGAATTTGGGGTGGACTTCATGCCATTTTATTTTAAAACAGTGTCCCGTTTCCTTTGTTTACATTCACCTGTCAGCTAGGCATCCCCAGGTGACATCCAAATGACCAGGGCAGGGATAAGTCACTGGAGATTAGGAAGCCTGAAGGTTCTGGCTCCCTGACAACCTGTATCTCTGAGACGGAACTGTCACATTTAGCAGTGGTAGAAATACAATTTTTTATCGCAAATGTTGCTGCAATATTTTATGTTTAGTGAATTGAGTCCAAGTGACTATGTATGTACTGCAATTACTACCTCCTGTAGACAGGATTTACACTTCAGAGTTGCTTTACTAAGGGAGTAAAACATGTTTACTTGAGACAAAGTGAAAGAAAGTGAAAATTCACTGTGTTCAGAATACTCGATCATGTGCAAGGGAAGTAAAAAAAAAGACAAACAAAAAAAACGATTTTTGCTTACACATGATTAGATGATTGATGTTTTTTAGCTTTGTAAATATGGGTAAGTTGTGCTGATTTTAATCATCCAATCATGTTAGAAAAAATCCTGTTTTTTTAAATTTTGCTCACATATGATTGGATATTCTTTGCAAAGTTAATATTCCCCTTACTTTAGTTCATTCATTATGATATGCAAAATTCACAAAGCAAAATGAAAATTCATTTTGAAAGTGAACATGCTCTACATTATTAAATCAGGTCATTGTCTCTTTGTTTGTTGCAACAGCACAGCTTTTTTACACAAGCAGGAACATTGCATAAGATTGGGAAAAGGGCACTAAAATGACCTGTTCTGTAATGTCAGGATTATTAGCTGCAACAATTTATTTTGGTGATACAATTATGAGTTTTTCATCGAGGGTGATGGGGTTATGTTGAGTTAAAGGATTAGGTTTAGGGCAGGGGTATCCAACCTGCAGCCCATGGGCTGCATGCGGCCCAAGACAACAATGAATGTGGCCCATCACAAAATTGAAACTTGGACTTTTTTGGAAAAATGTGTTTACACTTAGTGAACACATGCAGCAAAGAATAATTTCACAGTGTCTCTTTATTGGACATTTATAAGTATTGTCTTCCCAAAGAGGATGAACATCTTGAGAATTCAGTGAGAATTGCTACTGCATCCATTAAACCAGATACTGATGTGATAGTTTGTCAAATACTAGTTTTAGGTTGCCCCCTTTAACTTTTATTACAAAACATATTACAAAAAAAGAAGGTTTTTTTAATCAGATAAGTACAATATCTAAATCAGTGATCGTTAACAGAAGTACTGCTACAGGGTGACAGGGATGCACAAAATCACATATATATATAGATATATATATGCATGATTAAACATTTTCGGGTAGGGGGCGTGCACGCCATTGGCTCCTCAGCATGTCAATCACCAGGTCCCGGCTACCGATTCTTGGCCGGGACTCGGTGATCGTCCGTGAAGCTGACAGGTGAGAGGTCTGTATGTAAACATCACAGATCTCTCCCCTGTCAGCACAGACAGGCTGCTTTGTATTGCTCATCACAGCACAGCAGAGCAAAACATAGCAGCTTGTCTACATAGTAAAACACAACACAGCACACTGTTAACCCTTTGATCGGCCAAGATGTTAACCCCTTCCTGCCTAGTGTCATTAGTACAGTGTCAGTACTGTTTATTAGCACTTACCACTGTATTAGTGTCACTGGTGATGTCAGTGGCATTTAGTCAGTTCCCCCCAGTGTCAGAATGCCTGCCAAAGTCCCGCAGTCCCGCAATAAGTCACTGATCGCTGCCATTACTAGTAAAAAAAAAATTAATTCCATTATATATACAGCCATTTGTAGACGCTATAACTTTCATGTAAACCAATTAATTTACACCAATTGGAATTTTGTTTAGGAAAGACGTGTAGCAGAATACATTTTGGCCTAAATTTATGATGAAATTAGATTTTTTTAATTTTTTACTGGACATGATTAACCAATTCCATACCGGGCAATTTTACCCCCTCCTGCCCAGGCCATTTTTCACGTTTCAGCGCTCTCACACTTTGAATGACAATTGCGCGGTCATACAACATTGTACCCAAACTAAAATTTTATCATTTTCTTCACACAACTAGAGCTTTCTTTTGGTGGTATTTAATCACCACTGGGTTTTTTTTTTTTTTGCTAAATTAACAAAAAAAGGCCAAAAATTTTGAAAAAAAAAAAGTTTTTCTTTGTTTCTGTTATAAACGTTTGCAAATAAATAATTGTTCTTCATAAATTTAGGCCAAGATGTATTCTGCTACATGTCTTTGGTGAAAATAACCCAAATTAGGATGTATTTTTTAGTTTGTAGGAAAGTTATAGAGTTCACAAACTATGGTATAGATCTGAAAATTGATCAATCCTGAAGTACTGACAGCCAATCTAATTTCTTGAGGTCCAAGAATGTCAGAACAGTACAGATATCCCCCAAATGACCCCTTTTTGCAAAGTAGACAGTCCGACGTACTTCATAAGAGGCATGGCGAGTTTTTTGAAGTTGTATTTTTTTTGTCATAATTTTTCGGAAAATTAAAAAAATTAGTTTCACTTTTTTTTTTTTACATTGTGTCACCAGTGCAGTACAGCGTCATCATATAACTGACATGGCGGTGATCAGGGACACTGACTGGTGACAGTATTTTTTTTTTTTTTATTAAATTTTTTTTCTTTTTTTAAGATTTTTTTTTCATATTTCACTATGACCAAAGTAGAATGTTACCATAGTAACATTGTACTACTTTTGGGAAGTAATCAGTATTTTTTTTTTTTACACAATTACTTTGCTATAAGCAAGTATTTACCTGAATGATATTGATTCATTCGGGATTTTTTTTTTTTTTTTTTTTTTGTGCTTAGCTGTGATTTGGCCACAGCTAATCAGATGACATGTGCATGTGATTAGCTGTGACCATTCACAGCTAGGCAGTAGTATACAATGGATGGCATGAATGAAGCCATCCATTGTATACAACTGTCATGTGACCTGCTGTGATTGGTCACAGCAGGTCACATGGTACCAACAACGGGGCCGATACTCAGATCTGTCATCGGTCGTGTCCGAGGTACACGGCCGGTGACAGATCGCGCCGCTGCACCGCTCTGCAGGAGCGCAATCTGTGCATGTGTGGGAGGATGCCATATGGCGTCCACCCGGAACGCTGATGACATTTACCGCCCGCCATTCGGCCATAGGGCGGGCGGCAAATGGTTAAAAGCAAAAAGTAAAAAATACTGTTTTTTTTTTCAAAATTGACAGTCTGTTTTTGTTTATAGCGCAAAAAATAAAAACGCACAGCTAATCAAATACCACCAAAAGAAAGCTCTTTCTGTGGAAAAAAGGATGTAAATTTAATTTGGGTGCAGCATTGCATGAACACGCAATTGTCAGTTAAAGTAACACAGCGCCATACTGCAAAAAATGGCCTGGTCAGGAAGGGGGGTAAATCCTCTGGAGGGCAAGTGGTATTCTTGAGATCTGCCTGACTTTTTCTGCTCATTAGCTATCCTTATTGTTAGTGTTGTTAGTGTATTTTATGTGTGGCCCAAGACAATTCCTCTTCTTCCAATGTGACCCAGGAAAGTCAAAAGGTTGGACACACCTGGTTTAGAGGATAGTTTCAAAAAATAACGGTTAGGTTTAGGAGTTGGTTTCTGGGGATAGATTGAGGGTAACTTACTTTATCATTGGATTAATTATTCACTTGATGAACAGGTTTTTGTTTGAGCCAAAAGTATTTGCGTCCAGACATACTGTGCCTAATTTAAATTTCCAACTATATTATTTCCATGAATTGCTGTCAGACAATTTATTTATGCTGAAGAGTGTGATACCACTATGACAGCCAGAGACTGCTGTCAAGAAAGTTGGCTGTACAACTGACATGAAAAACTTTCATACGACACCTCATTCATGTATCTGTGTCTGCATGAGCTTTGGATATTAAAAAAAAAAAAAAAATCTTGTTGGAAGGTCCCTTTATCCCTTACATGAAGGAAAGTGTCTACAGTCTTGTTAAATACATATTGCACTTGAAAGACGTTACAACTACAAATGTGATAAGCACAGTAATTGTTTTGTAAGTTAAATTAGGCAATTATGTGCAGGGAATAAATAGAAATAGAGGAATAAAAATGTAGTATTGATGCATTTCCTTACAGTATATTCTCCAGGCAATTATATATATATTATCTCTTTGGAAATAACTAAAACAAATGATCATAAAGCATTTATTCTCCATTATAAAAAAATATGCATATGGCATTATGCTAAAGTGATGTTATGCTAAATTGATAATAATTTGCAGACTAGATTTAGTGAATTCTCTGATCACAACAGATCAAATAATGTGATATTGAAACTTTATTGCCCATTTTGGTTCTCATAGGATAAGTATATCTTTAGATGACAATAATGGATACTTTGTGAAGACAAAGAGGAACTGCACTAAGCTGGACAATGAAAGCCTTGCCATTGTGAAATCTAGGTACATCCAATCCCACCACTGCTGGCTTTCAGAACACTTTTGTTTTGCCAGATGTGTGTAACCTATGAAAGCGAGATGCAGGACAGCTGCCCACCCTGTGTCCCTTAATCCTGGAAACTCTTTCCTGCTAAAGGCTTGTTAGTTTCACAGAATGCAAACTATGTCAGACCAGTACAAAGGGGTCTTTTAGACCGGGAGCTCCTTTAAGCCGGATGGAGGAAAAATAAAACACATTCAATGCTAAAAGACGACATCCCTCTCTTCCTATTTTTCTTTTCACATTGCATATGGTTGCTATTACATGGGGGCTACCACAATATCATCTAAATTAAGGGATTATGGAAGTAAAATAAATCATTATAATAAAACATATTTAGATCATTTTTAAAACATAGGAATATGGTAATCATGTTAATATACCATTCTATTATCTAACTACCTATTATCTATCTTTTGTCTATAGAGACAGGTCTGTGCTGATTCCTTTTTTTCCTTTAGTTTTTGCTTTTACTCAACTTTCCAGTTTTAAAATATACACATAATGAATGATTCATATTTTTTTTTTTGCATATGTATTTTATATCGGTTGTATTAGTTTGAGTGTCTGCATTTACATGTGTATTTGTGCACACACTTATATACAGATTAAATAATCTTCATAAAACAAACACAAATGAAAATGGATACAAATGTGGATACAAATGGAAATGCAGACAAATGTGGTTATAGATATTTATCGTTATATAAGATTAATGTTATTATGACATAATATTAGTTAAGTTGTTGATTCATGTGTGCGGAGATGGAGGACACTAACTAAGGACATAGGTCAACACTGTTGACAGCTAAGAATTTAAACCATGAAAATAAGCTCTACACCTGGTGTTAATAAAATAACACAGGCACTAGAAGCCCCGCATAAGTAAGACATGGCAAACAACACACTTGTCCATTATATAGGGTTTAAAATCTGTTTTACTAATAAAATGAAGTATATTATAATATGTGTCCTTAACATATCTGTGCCATGGTTTCTGTGATGTTCACAGACTCAGAGCACCCATGTGCACAGATAACAAATTTGTGCTGCAGCACACTTATGTCTTATTTTTCTTTTGGTAACAAAACAGGTTTTTTTTTTATACAGTTGACTGTATGCTTTTTTTTCCCCTCAAAGAACTGCTGTAATCCTATGCTCAGATTGCTTAACTGTTAAATGTGGGACATGCACACTGATCGATTCCTTGGTTTTATGAAGAAAAATTAATGGTCAACACCCAATGTTGTAGAAGTTTTCCAACTAATGGGGCACACTGCACAGGATACTGAACACTCCCTATGTTCCAAAGAGCTTTTTATTGCCATGATATTAACCAGCCTTATTGTTGCAAATATCACTGGACTGACAAAAGAGACTAATTTATTGAAGGAGTTCAGAATCTTCACTCTACATCAGGGGTGGACTGACAACTCATGGGGCCCCCGGGCAATAGGGGATCATGGGGCCCCTGTGTCCTTGCCCAAGCTCAAAAAAGCCTATGAAAAAGGTACCAGGGGCATCTCATGGGGCCCCCTACTGACCCCGGGCCCTCGGGCAGTGCCCGAGTTTCCAAATGGTCAGTCCGCCCCTGCTCTACATTCAAACAAATTGGGCACAGCCTAAATCCATGTCTACAGTGCTTTAAATGGCTTTTAAAGTGTCTTTATATAGTTTGTTTGGGCCAAGCTGACCCAAAGCAATTATTTTCTTTAACAACATATGCGCTAGCATCAGCTACATACAGTATACAGTGCTGTGACCTGACATCGGGATGGGAGCTTTCAGTCCTGCTCCTGGAACAAAATCAAATCAGGCTGAGCTCTGCTCAGCTATTCACAGGAAGCTTTGTATTTTAAGAATGAATAAAAATCTTCTGATTGGCAAAGGCAGAGAGGTAGGTGGATGACGATCTCAGCTTCAGCCAATCAAAGGCAGTTTTGTACTCATTCATAGAATACAAAGCTTCCTGTAAGCAGTCCTTAGCCCCATTTAATTTTGTCCAAGAGCAGGACGGGAACTGCTTGAACTAATCACTGTATACTGTATGATGTCACATAGATTTTATACAGAACACCCAACAGGTGTATGTATTAGTAATGGAAATAGTTTGTTTGGGCCAGTTTGACCCAAACTATTTAACCACTTGCCCTCCTAAGGATTTACCCCCCTTCCTGACCAGGCCATTTTTTGAGTTTTATGTTAATTTAACTGACAATTGATTGGTCATGCAACGCTGCACCCAAATGAAATTTATGTCCTTTTTTCCCACAAATTGATCTTTCTTTTGGTGGTATTTGATCGTCTCTGCATTTTTTATTTTTTGCGCTAAAAAAAAAAAAGACTGACAATTTTGAAAAAAAAAAATATATATTTTTGACGTTTTGCTATTAAACATGTCCAGTAAAAAAAATTAAAAAATAAAATTTCATCATAAATTTAGGCCAAAATGTATTCTGCTACATGTCTTTGCTAACAAAAATCCCAATACGTGTAAATTAATTGGTTTATGTGAAAGTTATAGCGTTTACAAATGGCGGTGTATATACTGGGATTTTTTTTCTCTAGTCATTTCGGTGATCAGCGACTTATAGCGGGACTGCTTCGGGCATTCTGACACGGGGGGAACTGACTTGGTGTCACTGACATCCCCAGTGACACCAATACAGTGATCAGTGCTAAAAAAAAAACACTGACACTGTGCTAATAGCACTGAGCAGGAAGGGGTTAACATGAGGGGCGATCAAAGAGTTAACTGTGTGCTGTTTTACATAGTCCTGCGTCCATGTGCTTCACTGTAAGCACACTGCTTTGCATGGCTGTGCTGTGAGAGCCATCCAAAGCAGTGTGCCAGAGCTGACAGGGAGGAAAACTGTTTTGTTTACAAACAGTTCTCCTCCCCGTCGGAGATGCTCGGCAATCACCAGGCATTGGCTGGGACCCGGTGATTGACAGTCGCGGCCGCGGAAATGCACAATCATGTATATATACGTGATTTTGCGCACCTGTGCCACCCTGTAGCAGTATTTCTGTTATAGGGCGATCGAGAAGCGCCTAAAGACACAGTAAACATGGATTCAAGCTATAATATTTACTTCATCTATCCAGTGAAAAGAAAGTTCCTGTTTATTTTGAATACCCCTGTCATGCACAAATGCTTTTCACATGATTGGAATATAGAAGTGAATACTCTCACAATTTTCTTAAGTTAAGATTTAATAAATCTTCCAAAATTTTTTCTTTCTGCTGAATAGGTCACATTTTTGTCCTGTTGTATATTGCCACCCTAAGTATATGAAACCAGATCTTCTGAGAAAATATTTGGAAATAAAGCAAAAAACCAGGACACAGGAGGAATTCTTGACCAGGGCTAGGGTTTGAACATATAAACATAGAATTTGCCCAGTTTTCCTGTACCAGCACCTGCTATCTAAAACGAGCTCAAAGAAAAATAATTTTTTTTTCCCACAATAGTGCTTTTAACACATTTGTTCATTGTTTTGGATTACACAAGAGATAGCACAAAAATTCTATTTTTAGTCACAGTTTGGTTGTAGGACATATGGTGCTACTGAAAAATCTTTGGTGACCATTTGGCTCTTCTTTCCCTGGTCCCATCTCACTTTAGCATTCTGCTATTGAGACTAAATTTGACAAAACATCTAAATGAACCATGTTTACTACTCTGCCAAACTGATTTCTGAATATTTCTGTTATGATCATTTGTACCATGTACATTATCCTACTGATAATGTAAATTAAACTCTTTTCATGATGCTATATTTATAATCTTATTTAGGTGTCTCTACACTCCTCTAAATATATATATTAGCTGTTCATGTACAAAAATGCCTGTACTATTGCTGGATTTCCTGTAAAACAAAGACAGACACTCAATTCATAAGCTGTTAACATAATGTTCAAAGTTAGCCATGTAAGTTCAGAATCTAAAAGAAATCAAGCCTGTATTCCATAATTCAGTGCTAAAAATTAACTGCAAACAACACCCAGTATATGTTTTTTAATCTGTACATATATTGCTGCACCCTCTTTGCAGTAAAGGAGGTTTCCAGAGTTGAAGAGCTGACTGACAGCATGAGTGGGTAGTTTACAGGCCATGGCTGCAGATAATAACTCCTGCACCTTTCAAATCTCTGACTCCTGTCTGTATTTGGGTCTAGTATGACAGAGAAGATGCCTCTAAATCAAATCTTAGAAAATGAGATGGGTCTGAGTTGCAAACACATCCTGTGAACACACCATGTGGACCAAATGGCAAGCCAGTTTAGACATTATGGTCACTGTACAAAAGATGCAACACTTCTGAGGCAATATGTAAGATTTATGAAGTCCTTGGATTGAAGTGGTTATATCGGGATGATGCCTGCAGCTACATGCATCATCCTGCTATCAACATTTTCAGCCAGGGATGCTCTTTCATGTAAAGTGATTCAGTGGCTATACAGCCACTGGATCATTTCTACATGCAGCGGAAAAAGGTACCCTCACTGCCGTCTTTCCTGCTGCCTTTCTCAGGTTGTTCATCCCTTGTGAAAGCGCCCACACCCCCCTGTACTCATGTGCAAATGCAAACGCATGTATAAGCCCTGCACGCATATGCAAACGCCAGAGCGAGAGTAATAATTTTAAACTCTAAACTGGTAACCTGCAAAGGCTTTTAAAGCGTCACCTATGGAAATTTTTAGGGTCTGTAGTTTGGGAAAGAAATCCATGCTTTGACATACACATTAATACTTTCTGTGTCACTGACATGGAACAAGCATGCAGCAAAGAAAGCCACAGCAAAGTCAGACACAGATCATTACTTCACCATCTACTATTAGTGAACAATACATTGCAGGGTGTGTATGGCATCAGTAAACAATAAATTATGAGCACTGCACAGCCTCCCAAGTAGTGAGAATCTGTGATTATATGAGGGGTGTTCAAGTCATACTGGGACTTTTAATTTTACAGGTGAAAAAGTGATGCTACTATGGCAGTACTACACACAGTAGTAAGTGGCAGGTGTATCCTATAACTGATAAGCGGTGCACATGGTGTGGCCCAGTCCAGAGACCACTAATCAAGATGGCAGAAAACAATGTTAGTGCGTGCATGGAACAGCGTGTGGTGATGACGTTTCTTGAATGAAGGTGTAAAACCTGAGGATATCTACAGAAGACTTCAAGCAAAGTATGGTGATGAGACGCTCAGCCACAGTAAGACATTTGAATGGTGTAAACATTTCAAAGATGGCCACATGCATCAGTTGTGATCCCGACTGTGGTAGCTCCCAGCCCACAGCAGTCATTCCCGTGAACATTCAGCATGTGGATTGCCTGATCCTGTATAATCGACACATAACCCATCGTGAAAATGCACAAGAGATTAATCTTTCTGTGGGAGCTATGAACACAATGATGACGAAGTGAGGCAAGCTGTCCTAGGATGGGTCGAGGTACTGACAATCTTTCTATGACAAAGCTTTCCAGGCATTAGTTAAACGCTGGGATAATTGTATAAGTGTAGCAAGGAAGTATGTTGAAAAATAAATGCAGTTTCCACTCCTTGAAGTTTGTCCTTTTATTATATAAACTCAAAAGTCCCTGTTTGACGCCCCTTGTATTTTTGGGCTTTTCACAGGAACAGCTATATTAGGAAAGAGTGCCTTGTTGCAGAACATGCAATCCAAGAGCCCCAGTTTCCATCTGCTCCTTTTGGGTGTTTTGCCTGTCTACAACTGAATGGGGTGGATGAGCAAAATACTCCAAAAAAGCACCCAAATCTGTTGCTTAATTGGGAGCATTTTAGTGTTACACCCATTCACTGTAATTCACTTTATGGGATTTTATATTCCAAAGTCGGCTAAGGTTATTTATTTTTTATGTGGATGTGTTAAAAGGCACTTGTTTCTATAACACATTTTAGGTTTCTAAGTAACATTCTAGGTGTTGAAACATTGGAAGGTTTATGGTATATCAGAAGTAGTTCCGCTTTAACATCAAGTTACCCCATAAAAATACACACAGAAGAATTAATATGGTGTCTGTATGCTATTCAGTGAAAATCAGTCAGCCGTCAAATGGATATTCTACAGACAAATTATATGGCTCTTCAGTATTCTTCTACAGACTGCCTTTTCAAACCAACATTATGCTGACCTGCGTGAATTGGCTTTAACACTATTATTTTTGGTTACAATTTGACTTCCTTATTTGACACATTGAGTAGTATTTCCTTTTCCTCTCCCTTAGGGACCAACTTAACAATTTAATAATAGGCACTGACATCTGGTCAGCCTAATCGGAATATGCATTACTTATACAGCTAAGAGTAATAGAGACACCATGTTCCAAAAGACACTATACCAGCCATTGGGTCACCTGTGCTTTATAAACATGAAATGCAGGAAATATCATGTTAAGAAAATATTGAGCTACAAAGAAGCAAAAATGGCAGTAAAATGAATGTGATCTGAATCTGCTTAAAATGTTATACAATCAATCTAAAGTGGGGCTTGAGTTGTTTCAGACATAAAAGCATTTACATTGTAGGAAAACTGCTTTAGAAAAATTAAACATTAAAGTACATCTAAAACAAAAACTTTTATTTTAATTTTTATAAAGTTGGAGAAGGTTAAAAATATAGTAATTTTGTTTTGCCATTTTGTGTCTTATTAGGGATATTTCCCTCCACTTCCTGTCCTGCAGACTCAACAGAAAGTTGACATATTCCTTTCCAGTATGAGGAAAGTTTCCTCTTAAACTGGCTACACACCAGCAGAATTTAATTTGAACATCTGTATTGATATTCAAAAAAATCATTTGTCAGAGATTTGATCTTACCATCATCGAGTTAACCGATTCCTAAAGTCATTAAAATTCTGTCCAGAACTGCTACTTGAATGGAATTCCCGACATGTTAAGCAGGTTGCTTTTGTGCCTAGAACATGCAGATTGCAATATGTATGCATTTTCCAGAACGAAAGTCACATTCACAGTTAGAATTTTGACTATTCTAGGAAATATTCCATCCTGCTCCTTCGGATTTTCAGACAATGAAAGATTTCTGCCCTAGATCTCCCCAAATTGAGGGCAATTGCCATCTTATCCAGTCTGCATGAGAACATTTGTCCCCATAATTTTTTGTCCTACCAACAACAGGTTAAAGAGGAGATGTTAAGCCGCTAAAATGTTGATTAAATGTGACAAATAAAAGGCTCTGATTGATCGATGTGCTGATGATATATACAAATAACTATTGTTTGGGGGATGGTGCCAACCACCATAAGTCACTATAGTATTCATCTTTAACAGGATAATTCTGTTTGGAGTGCACAGTTTGGAAAGTTTAGTTGTCTGGCTGGCAGTTTGCACCTGGCATGCTTTTATCGAAGTTTCAGTCAAAGTAATGGGACAATACAGCAAGATTTCTTTCATCTGGCAAACCATGATCTATACCAAGGAGTAATACTGGTGAAGTAACAATATGTCACTGTTGTCTAATGAAGAAGTTGGTGTTTGGGCTCTGATAAATTGCTTAAGATGTGTTGGTTGTATCTTTAATTTGCTGATGATTGGATGATGATGCCAACCATCATAAATCACGGCAGCATTCACCTTCACCAGGCTGACTCCATTTGGAGTGCACCATAACTTTCTTTATATGTTTTGTTTCTACCTGAGACAATTAGTGGGGGGGAATCTTCTGTATCAAGATATATAGAAGTTGCACAATCAAGCTGAAAAAAGACACATGTCCAGTGAGTTCCAGCAGAAGAAGTTTAAAAAAAGTGTTTAATGTTTAAGTTAAGAACAGGTATGCCTGTTACCATTAGAGGATACAAAAAAGCAATGGTGGTTTTGCCTCCACTTGTCAAGTTTGACATTATATGAAATAAGGCTTGTATGCTGTGTTCTATCATAATACATGTGAATTATTGTTCCTGATGACAAGCAATCGCTTCTAAACAACAGAACAGGTTACACCGAATGCTCACAATACTCGTTAATCTAAAAGTACACGATTTATTAAAAAATAATCTAATGTCTTTTAATTCAATTCTCAATTACTGGATAAAAAAGACTGTGAATGCCAAAAGCTATTATCATATTATGGGATAACATATGAGTCTTTGAGGCTAGCATCTGATATATCTATGCAGTTTAAAATGGAAAATTGTAGACATAACAAGGAGCAGTTGAGTGACTCGCTGTGTAGAGACAGACAAAATTTGACAGCAAATGAGAAACACTTGGAAGATAAAAATGGCTGACAGTTGACCATACAGAAGTATGAAAACTTAGTTTGGTTATAGGGCTAAATGTATAGATTTTTTAACCATACATTGTTTTTACCCCCTATTAATGCTGTTATAAAATGCAAGAGTCAGTCTCTATTGCAGTGCAAGAGCAGCCATCAACTAACCAACTGTAAAGGTTGTTGTAAGAGGGTATTTAAATATTCTGGTAAAATACAGTTGCCCTCAAGCCGTAATGGTGGTCACCGGATTAAAAACAAGCTGTCACACTATGCGACTACTCAGGTTTAGCCTTTTAAGACAGGTTACCAAACATAAACAACATTTCCAAAAGATTCTTCCTCCTAAAAGTCAAGACTAGTGCCCATAGACACAAGTCATCTTCTGATCCAGATAAAAATTGCAAGATCAAGAGGCTGTCCTATGTCATAATGTCTATTGACAATAATGTCTATTGTCATCTCAAAAGAAACCTACCACAATAGAATCAATAATATAACAGATATCTGGAAAGAAGCAAGGGCCCCACACAATGGCAACAGAGTCAAGAGAAAAGTTTTATTGCACGATCAATTATAGAATATTCCAAAAGTATATACTCTCTCTATCTATCTGTATATATATATATATATATATATATATATATATATATATACACACACATATACACTAATACACTATATTGTCAAAAGTATTGGGACGCCTGCCTTTACATGCACATGAACTTTAATGGTATCCCAGTCTTAGTCCATAGGGTTCAATTTTGAGTTGGCCCACCCTTTGCAGCTATAACAGCTTCAACTCTTCTGGGAAGGCTGTCCACAAGGTTTAGGAGTGTGTCTATGGGAATGTTTGACCATTCTTCCAGAAGAGCATTTGCGAGGTCAGGCACTGATGTTGGATGAGAAGGCTTGGCTCACAATCTCCGCTCTAATTCATCCCAAAGGTGTTCTATCGGGTTGAGGTCAGGACTTTGTGCAGGCCAGTCAATTTCCTCCACCTCAAACTCGCTCATCCATGTCTTTATGGACCTTGCTTTGTGCACTGGTGCGCAGTCATGTTGGAACAGGAAGGGGCCATCCCCAAACTCTTCCCACAAAGTTGGAAGTACAAAATATCTTGGTATGCTGAGAGTTTCCTTCACTGAAACTAAGGGGCCAAGCCCAACCCCTGAAAAACAACCCCACACCATAATCCCCCCTCCACCAAACTTTACAGTTGGTACAATACAGTCAGGCAAGTAACGTTTTTCTGGCAATCGCCAAACCCAGACACATCCATCGGACTGCCAGACAGAGAAGCATGATTCATCACTGGAGAGAACACGTCTCCACTGCTCTAGAGTCCAGTGGCAGCGTGCTTTAAGCCGCTGCATCTGACACTTTAAATTGCACTTGGTTATATAAGGCTTGGATGCAGCTGCTCAGCCATGGAAACAAATTCCATGAAGCTCTCTATGCACTGTTGGCCACACCAAGTTTGGAGGTCTTCAGCTATTGACTCTGCAGACAGTTGGCGACTTTTGCGTATTGTGCGCTTCAGCATGTGCTGACCCCGCTCTGTCATTTTGCATGGCCTACCACTTAGTGGTAGTTTCTTTTGTTCCCAGTTGCTTCCACTTCCACGGACCACCTGTCCGTTTTCATCCAACCTGATCCGATGGACAGAAGGGGTTTGGATCGGATGTCGGCGGGTGAAAACGGACACGTTCGTTTACATCCGCCACTCCATTTAGGAGAATGGAGGTTCCAATCGGGTCTGAATGAAAAATGGGCAGGCGGACCTGATCGGAATGTCTATGTGAAAGAGCCCTTATTGTGATGGATAGTTGAGAAATTTTCTCAACTTTAATGTTTACAAGCCCTGTGCTTGTAGAAAAAATTGCCTTGGTACATGAACTGAGACATTTGAAATAGCCACATCTAAAACATCCAATGGTTGGTGTAGCCTTAGGTACATTCTCTATCCTTCTGCTGAGAGGGATTATACTGGGTGCTAGGGACTTCTTTAGAGGACTAGGCCTAGAGCATGTGTTTTTATGATTTTTTGGTAGTGTATAACTAAACCCCAAAACAAAAATTTTGCAGCTTACCAATTCACAGATGGGGTGGCTGAATTAATTTTCTTTATTCAGGCTAAAAATATTTTTTGGCAAATACAGAAAACGTATTTTGACCTTGTCAGAAATGCGATGTCTGTGTGATTATATGTGAGCTTAACCGCAATTGCAAATAACCCTATCATTCCTATTTAAACAACTAGTCCCATTAGCTGCTACACACTAAAGATGAACAAAAGGAGTCTACCTGCGTGACAACCATACGGATACAGCACACAGTTAACCCTTTGATCGTCCCACATGTTAACCCTTCCTGCCCAGCTTTTTGTTAGCACTGATCACTGTACTGATGTCACTGGGGATGTCAGTGACACTAAGTCAGTTCCCCCCCAGTGTCAGAATGCCCGCCGCAGTCCCGTAGTCCTGCTATTAGTCGCTGATCACCATCATTACTAGTAAAAATTTAAAAAAATCCCAGTATATATACCGCCATTTGTAAACTCTGTAACTTTCATGAAAACCAATTAATTTACACGTATTGGGATTTTTTTTTAGCAAAGACATGTAGCAGAATACATTTTGGCCTTAATTTATGATGAAATTTGATTTTTTAAATTTTTTTACTTGATATGTTTAATAGCAAAAAGTAAAAAATATTGTTTTTTCTCAAAATTGTAATTTTTTTTATAGCGCAAAAAATTAACATTGCACAGGAGATCGAATACCCTATCGAAAGAAAGCTCTATTCGTGGGAAAAAAGGATGTAAATTTAATTTGGGTGCAGCGTTGCATGAACGTGCAATTGTCAGTTGCTGTAATGCAAAAAATGGCCTGGTCAGGAAGGGGGGTAAATCTTCTGAAGGGCAAGTGGTTACTCACATTCATAATATAGACTTTTGTTTGTTTATTTGTTGTATATAAATGCAGAATTTTTATTTTGCTTCACATGGATTGTTTTTATTATTGATTTCATATCTTTGCTATATATAGCACACCATAATTTGTGGTAGATTGTTTATGGCACTGTTCGGGCTATTTTTGGTTGCAGACCTCAACTTATAATGAACTGTAAAGGCTTTTTGATAATTTTTGGTACTTTAGTTTTTCGCCATTTTATGGGTAAGATTATTAGGTTTGATATATTTGTTATCTATTTACACAACCAAATCTTTTATACTTTACCACAAAAACTGGGAATTCTATTATGGTAAAAGAGAAGTGTGGGATTAAAGAGAAGAAAAACAATCATACTCACCTATGTGGCTGCAGCATCGATCCACTGCTGCGGCTTACCCCTGCCAGCTCTTAGATTGAGGCTACATGACTGCTGACAGTTTTCAGACTTCACAGAACAGAGCACAGAGACTGTCAGTCACTGGCTCTCTGCTCTGCCCTTCCAGTGCTCACTGGAGTGCCAGGCTTGGAACAGGACAGGAGCAGCTGACTCAGGCTCTCAGTAGTGCACTGAGAGGCTGAGCCCGCTACCGGTCAGGTTTTTGGGTGGATCTCAACATTATTTTTGGGATCCCTGGAGAACCTGGACCATCTCTATGATGTCAGCAGACAGCATGATTTAGCCTGCTGTCAGTTGAATCTGGGTCACATGCGTGCAGAACTAGGTGCACTCCTGCGATCCAGATCCACATGAGAAGTATGGCCAAAAGAGTTTATTTTTTTTTCAACAAAGACAAATGGCAAGGTATGAGAAACTTAGAAGGAAAACTGGCTGATGACACAACACACTAATACATCACCATTAATGAATTACTTGTGTCCAGGTAACTACAAAGCCCAACTACCATACAGCAAATTTAACTCTACCTGCACATGTACAGATATAGGAAAGGAAGATACAGTAGAAGTAATTAGGAAAATGAAAATGTAAAAATAGCCAAATGTATGCTATAAGGCCCTAAATGATGAATACAACCTGCTATTATATTCTTTGCTAGAAATCAAAATATTTTAACCAGACTTTCCGTTCTGTCTGGGTAAATCTGTCTGAATCAGTTTGGTTGCATAGAATAATCCCTTTGTGGTGTACTTTCCAATAATAGGCATTTAAGTAACAACTACACAGTTGGCTTTAAACACATTGACACATTTTCCAAAGAAAATGGGAGAGGCCTTTATGGGAATAGGGTTGAGTAAGAAAATTAAAAATAGGAAACCAAGCAAAACAATATCTTGGTTAAAGGTGTGGAATACAATGATGACAAGGAACAACAGGTAGAATTGTGGTAGTACATGTGAACCTTAGTTCATGAAAAGGGAGCCTCACATGAACAGATGCAGTGAGCAATATGCAAACTTTTACTTTGTGTTTACTAACAGTTTCAGCATATGTGTTGAATATTCAGTGATGTTAACATAGTCCCATCTCTTTTTTAGTAAGGGCAATAAAAAAAATAGTTTTACCTGAAAAAATGTATTACAGTGGGAGTGAACCCAGTTTGTATATTTTACCTGCAGGCAAGCTTACAATAAAGCTTACCTGTAGGTAAAATGAATATCTCCTAAACATGCCTCGTGTAGGAGATATTCGCTCTTTCTGTCCGCTGGCGCATGCGCTCTAAAGGAACGGAAAACCCATGCTGTTCCTTCAGAGCACTGTGCCATGTCCCGAAACACCAGCGTGCATTCAGGGGAGTGACGTCAGTCTGGCGGCCAGGACTCGTGAACCCAGAAGGAAGACCGAGTGAAGATGGAAGCCTCTGCGGCGGGGACACTGCATCGCTGGAGGGCTTCATTTTATGGTAAGTCCTGCATAATGTGCTAGTATGACATTACCTTCTAGGGTTTTTTTTCTCCAGCTGCGGTTTATTACCGCTTTAAACTCAAAGATTCCAGAGATTACATCATGTCTTGCAATTTTACTGTGAGTTCTTGGAATCTATAAATCATGAAGAGACAGGCTGATATACTGTACATATGAAATCAGTTTCTCATTTTTTTTTATCAAACCATGGATATGCAATATAGTTACACTTTGTGACCAAAAGGGTGCAGGCAATGCATATTACATTGGTAAAACAAGCATTCCTTCAATGAAAGGGTACTTGCTAGAGATGTGCTCGAAAAAAAATGTTTTGCTTCATTTCAGACTAATTCGTTAAGTCAGTTATTTCATTTTTTCATATTTCTTATGTAAGAATGATTGGTTTTTAGAATTTGTTTCCTATGCTTGTTGTTCTGAATCGATTCATATTTTTGGAAGTTATTTTGGAAGATTTAAATTCATTTATATCATGATGTTATATCTGTGACTAGCTTGCGACTTTGATGTGACTTGCTTGCAATTTGTTTTGTTTGACATTGGCTTTGGCCAATTATAACAATAAAGAGTGTGACAATATCATTGAACTTACAAAACCCCCTGAAGTCGCAAACGAATGAAAAAATTAATTTATTGTTTTTGTTATTATTTACCACATGCAACATCAAACCCAGACCGCTCCAACCTTGGCAGAATGACAGCACTAAACGCCTCAAACGTCGCAGTCGCGCACTGGAGAGACTGTGGCACAAAACCAGGTCCCCTCACGCATTCTCCCTCTACAAATCTGCCTTCCTCATTTACACCTCCTCCCTCCAGGCCGCCAAGCAGGCCTACTTTGTTAACCTAATCAACACCCTCTCCTCCTGCCCCCACCTTCAACTCCCTGCTCTCCCCCCCCCCCCTCCTCCACTCAGTACCTCTCTCACCGCCCACGAGATTGCCACCCATTTCCGTAACAAGATTGACGATATCCGTAAGGACATTGTTAACTCGCAATCTACCTCCCCACCTAGCCTCC
Source organism: Staurois parvus (assembly GCF_062004578.1). Lineage (NCBI taxonomy): Eukaryota > Metazoa > Chordata > Amphibia > Anura > Ranidae > Staurois > Staurois parvus. Next base: position 2,238,450 of record NW_028318362.1, on the reverse strand, counting down.
TCACCCCTTCCTCTCCCCCCTCCTCTGCCCTCACAACCGCACTGCCCTCCACCTCTCCCAAGGCCCCACCCACCATAACCCCCCCTGCACTGCACTCCCTCAGCCCTGTCACTACTGAGGAAGTCGTCAAGGTCCTCTCAGAAGCCCGCCTCACTACCTGCCCCCTGGACCCTATCCCCTCTCAACTCCTCCGGTCACCCCCCTCTTCCCTCATCCGCTTCCTCACCCACATCTTCAATCTCTCCCTCTCTACTGGTGCATTCCCCTCCCCCCTAAAGCACGCACATATCACCCCCATCCTCAAAAAGCCCTACCTGGATCCCGCAGACCCCAACAACCTCAGACCCATCTCCCTGCTGCCACTCACCTCCAAGCTCCTTGAGCGCATAGTCTACAATCGCCTAAGCATCCACCTTATTGACAATAACCTCCTTGACCCATTACAATCCGGCTTCCGTCCCCTACACTCCACCGAAACTGCCCTCCTCAAAATCATTAACGACCTACTAAACGCCAAAGCCAAGGGCGACTACTCTGTCCTCCTTCTCCTGGACCTCTCTGCGGCTTTTGACACAGTCGACCACCCCCTCCTCCTTAATAAACTACTTTCCCTTGGCATCAGAGATACCGCTCTCTCCTGGTTCTCATCTTACCTATCCCGACGCTCTTTCAGCATCACCTACAATGGCGCCACCTCCCCCTCCCTCCCCCTCTCTGTTGGGGTCCCTCAAGGCTCTGTCCTTGGACCCCTTCTCTTCTCCATCTACACCTCCTCCCTGGGCACACTCATACACTCCCATGGCTTTAATTATCACCTCTATGCTGACGACACCCAAATTTACCTCTCCACCCCTCTCCTCACCCCCACTATCTCCGCCCGCATCACTCACCTCCTAAACGACATCTCAGACTGGATGTCGCTCCATTTCCTCAAGCTTAACCTCTCCAAAACCGAACTCCTCGTCTTTCCCATCACTACCACCAACACCACTATCATATCGCAAGCCAAAGTCCTTGGCGTCATTCTTGACTCGAACCTCTCCTTCCTGCCTCATGTCAAATCACTTACAAACACCTGCAGGCTCCATCTCCGCAATATTGCCAAGATACGTGCCTTCCTCACCCCAGACACCTCCAAACTTCTTGTACACTCCCTCATCATCTCACTCCTGGACTACTGCAACTCTCTTCTCACTGGCCTACCCAAGTGCAGGCTCTCCCCGCTCCAGACCATTCTGAACTCAGCGGCCAGACTAACCACCCGCTCCACCTCTGCCACCCCCCTCTGCCTCTCCCTCCACTGGCTCCCGATTGCCCAACGCATCAAATTTAAACTTCTAATCCTGACCTACAAAGCCGTTCATAACACTGCCCCTGACTACCTCACCAACCTGATCCCCAAGTACCACCCTACCCGTACCCTTCGCTCCTCACAGGACCTCCTTCTATCCTGCTCCCTGGTCTCCTCCTCCCATGCACGACTGCAGGACTTCTCCAGGTCCTCCCCTATCCTCTGGAACTCACTGCCCCAATCCATCCGACTGTTGCCTTCCCTCCCCACATTCAGGCGCTCCCTCAAAACCCATCTCTTCAGGGAAGCCTACCCCACCCTCACCTAGCGGCCATTCTCCCTCATTCCTCCCACCACTTCATCCCCTCAGCCACTTCATTCCCCTCAGCCACTTCCTATTGTTCCACTACCCCCTCCCTCCTAGATTGTAAGCTTGAAAGAGTAGGGCCCTCTTACCCCTCGTACGCTGTCTGTTTTTGTTGTACTGTGCCATGTATTGTCCCCCCTATTGTACAGCGCTGAGAAAACCCTTTGGCGCTATATAAACTCGATGTAATAATAATAATAATAATTATTTTTTATGGATCAGTTGAAATTTTCTGCTATTGTGATTCAGATATTCGGATACATCCAAATCTCCGAATAATGAAAATGTCATAATTTCAATTTGTAACAAAATTAATCACATATGTCTAGTATTTGCCCAAAGAGAACTAGGACATTCAGCCCTTCAACCAACTTTCAAATAATGAAGCTTGAAGTAAATTACGTAAACCTCTTACTACAGAATCAAGGAAGCTGCTATTATTGACTTCTACTTCATAAAAATACTACTTTTCAAGCTGCCATGCAAACCGTCTTGCAGGAAAACAATACATACACTGAACAAGTATGGAAATAAAGACAATCACTTTTGTGAGGGGGTTAGCAATGACAATATTTCTCTCATGAGAGGTTTACTTTATAGTATAACTAAAGGCAACTTTTTTTTTTTTTTTAATAGGGAGGGTTATAACCCTTTTCAGTTTTATGCCATCTGTGTCCCATAAAGGAGATTTCCCTTAACTTCCTGTCCCATAGCCAAATGTGAGTGAAGTAAGAGAAAATCCCTCCAAAGTGAGGAAATCCTGGGGAGTCACCAGGGTCACCAAAACTAGTGTCTCCATTGGAAGATATCCCCTCTATTACAGTTTTACTGTCAACCCAAAATGTGGGGTTTTCTTTTACTTTAACGTTAAACAGGGCAAACAGAAAGGGTGAGTCTCCCTAAAGGGGTATACAGACAACAATAAAAAGTGTTCTACTCCATCTCGGATAAGTTCACCTTTAGGAGCACATTACACATTCCACCCATGTTCTATATATATATATATATATATATATGAGTTATTTTACCTTCCAAGACTTGCATAGTTTAGACAGAAACACCAAGTACAAGTACAAAATTGTTATCTAATATGGTGTTGGACAGCCTTTGGCTTTCAAGATGGCCAGCATTCTACTGGGAATTGCCGAATATGTCTTGGATGGTGGATGGAATATGTTAGCACTCTTCATGCAAAAATAGTTCCAGTTCTTGCAAAGATGCCGGAGGGGGAAAATAAGCCCGAACTTTGTTCTCCAAAATTGGCCATATTTGGCTCTATGATATTGAGGTCTGGCGATTGGAGCATTAACGCCTTGGTAAATGGCGCTGTCTTCAGGAAACAACACACAGTGGAAGCACTTTTGCTTTCACCGCGAAACATGTCACTTTCACACCTTCAAATCATGTAGTGTTTCCATATTTTTGTCCAGTATATTCACACAGCCTTCTAGATAGCACCGCTAGCCTAGAGACCTGATATCTCTTCATTGTAATTAAGTGCTACTTCCAGATATTGTAGGTACTTGTACTAGCATGTTTTAAAAATACATTTTTTTAAGAGGCACATATTGCCAATTTTTTATCTTTCTGGAGTTCAGGTTTAGGATAAACATTAAAATTGTTTCACATAGGTCTCAGTTGAATGGGTCTTAATCTGGGCCCACTTACAGTCAGGTCCATAATATTGGGACATCAACACAATTCTAACATTTTTGGCTCTATACACCACCACTATGGATTTGAAATGAAACAAACAAGATGTGCTTTAACTTCAGACTGTCAGCTTTAATTTGAGGGTATTTACATCCAAATCAGGTGAAGGAATTACAACAGTTTGCATATGTGCCTCCCACTTGTTAAGGGACCAAAAGTAATGGGACAAAATAATAATCATAAATTAAACTTTCACTTTTTAATACTTGGTTGCAAATCCTTTGCAGTCAATTACAGCCTGAAGTCTGGAACGCATAGACATCACCATACGCTGGGTTTCATCCCTGGTGATGCTCTGCCAGGCCTCTGCTGCAACTGTCTTCAGCTCCTGCTTGTTCTTGGGGCATTTTCCCTTCAGTTTTGTCTTCAGCAAGTGAAATGCATGCTCAATCGGATTCAGGTCAGGTGATTGACTTGGCCATTGCATAACATTCCACTTCTTTCCCTTAAAATACTCTTTGGTTGCTTTTGCAGTATGCTTTGGGTCATTGTCCATCTGCACTGTGAAGCGGCGTCCAATGAGTTCTGAAGCATTTGGCTGAATATGAGCAGATAATATTGCCCGAAACACTTCACAATTCATCCTGCTGCTTTTGTCAGCAGTCACATCATCAATAAATACAAGAGAACCAGTTCCATTGGCAACCATACATGCCCATGCCAAGACACTACCACCACCATGCTTCACTGATGAGGTGGTATTCTTAGGATCATGAGCAGTTCCTTTCCTTCTCCATACTCTTCTCTTCCCATCACTCTGGTACAAGTTGATCTTGGTCTCATCTGTCCATATGATGTTTTCAGAACTGTGAAGGCTTTTTTAGATGTCGTTTGGCAAATTCTAATCTGGCCTTCCTGTTTTTGAGGCTCACCAATGGTTTACATCTTGTGGTGAACCCTCTGTATTCACTCTGGTGAAGTCTTTTCTTGATTGTTGACTTTGACACACATACACCTACCTCCTGGAGAGTGTTCTTGATCTGGCCAACTGTTGTGAAGGGTGTTTTCTTCACCAGGGAAAGAATTCTTTGGTCATCCACCACAGTTGTTTTCCGTGGTCTTCCGGGTCTTTTGGTGTTGCTGAGCTCACCGGTGCGTTCCTTCTTTATAAGAATGTTCCAAACAATTGTTTTGGCCACGCCTAATGTTTTTGCTATCTCTCTGATGGGTTTGTTTTGTTTTTTCAGCCTAATGATGGCTTGCTTCACTGATAGTGACAGCTCTTTGGATCTCATCTTGAGAGTTGACAGCAACAGATTCCAAATGCAAATAGCACACTTGAAATGAACTCTGGACCTTTTATCTGCTCATTGTAATAGGGATAATGAGGGAATAACACACACCTGGCCATGGAACAGCTGAGAAGCCAATTGTCCCATTACTTTTGGTCCCTTAACAAGTGGGAGGCACATATGCAAACTGTTGTAATTCCTACACTGTTCACCTGATTTGGATGTAAATACCCTCAAATTAAAGCTGACAGTCTGCAGTTAAAGCACATCTTGTTCTTTTCATTTCAAATTCATTGTGGTGGTGTATAGAGCCACAAATGTTAGAATTGTGTCGATGTCCCAATATTTATGGACCTGACTGTATGTCAATAAAGCAACCTTAGATTAAATGGGTAATTCAGAAATCAGACCAACAAAGATATGCTACCCATAATAATCTATAATCAGCAACTATTCCTTCACCTCCAGAAAACATCAGTAATATAATTCAGTTTTTAAATACAGTCATGGCCGAAATTGTTGGCACCCTTGATATTTCTCCAGGAAATCATGTATTTCTCACGAAACGTATTGCATTAACACATGTTTTGCTATACACATGTTTATTCCCTTTGTGTGTATTGGGACAAAACAAAAAAAGGGAGGAAAGAAAGCAAATTCGACATAATGTCACACAAACCTCCAAAAATGGGCTGGACAAAAGTATTGGCACCCTTTCACAACTGCGGATAAATAAGAATGTTACAAGCATGTGATGCTCCTGTAAACTCACCTGGGGCAAGTAACAGGTGTGGGCAATATAGAAATCACACCTGAAAGCAGATAAAAAGGAGAGACGTTCACTTAACCTTTGCATTGTGTGTCTGTCTGTGCCACACTAAGCATGGACAACAGAAAGAGGAGACGAGAACTGTCTGAGGACCTGAGAACCAAAATTGTGGCAAAATATCAACAATCTCAAGGTTACAAGTCCATCTCCAGAGAACTAGATTTGCCTTTGTCCACAGTGCGCAACATTATCAAGAAGTTTGCAACCCATGGCACTGTAGCTAATCTCCCTGGTCGTGGACGGATGAGGAAAATTGATGAAAGATTGCAACGCAGAATAGTCCGGATGGTGGATAAGCAGCCCCAAACATGTTCCAAAGACATTCAAGCTGTCCTGCAGGCTCAGGGAGCATCAGTGTCAGCGCGAACTATCCGTCGACATTTAAATGAAATGAAACGCTATGGCAGGAGACCCAGGAGGACCCCACTGCTGACACAGAGACATAAAAAAGCAAGACTACAGTTTGCCAAAATGTACTTGAGTAAGCCAAAAGCCTTCTGGGAAAACGTCTTGTGGACAGATGAGACCAAGATAGAGCTTTTCGGTAAAGCACATCATTCTACTGTTTACCGAAAACGGAATGAGGCCTACAAAGAACAAAACACAGTACCTACGGTAAAATATGGTGGAGGTTCAATGATGTTTTGGGGTTGTTTTGCTGCCTCTGGCACTGGGTGCCTTGACTGTGTGCAAGGCATCATGAAATCTGAGGATTACCAAAGGATTTTGGGTCGCACTGTAGGGCCCAGTGTCAGAAAGCTGGGTTTGCGTCCAAGATCCTGGGTCTTCCAGCAGGACAATGACCCCAAACATACGTCAAAAAGCACTCAGAAATGGATGGCAAAGAAGCGCTGGAGAGTTCTGAAGTGGCCAGCAATGAGCCCAGATCTAAATCCCATTGAACACCTGTGGAGAGATCTTAAAATTGCTGTTGGGAAAAGGTGTCCTTCCAATAAGAGAGACCTGGAGCTGTTTGCAAAGGAAGAGTGGTCCAAAATTCCGGGTGAGAGGTGTCAGAAGCTTATTGATGGTTATAGGAAGCGACTGATTTCAGTTATGTTTTCCAAAGGGTGTGCAACCAAATATTAAGTTAAGGGTGCCAATACTTTTGTCCAGCCCATTTTTGGGGTTTTGTGTGACATTATGTCATATTTGCTTTTCTGCCTCTGTTTTATATTTGTTCCAATACATACAAAGGGAATAAACATGTGTATAGCAAAACATGTGTTAATGCAATACCTTTTTTGTGTGAAATACTTGATTTTCAGGAAAAATATCAAGGGTGCCAACAATTTCGGCCATGACTGTATATGGAGCGTTTACAACCTAGAAGTATGCATGAACAATATCTATTCTTTCTTCAGACTTTTTATGCATGGCAGGCACAGTCAATTAACCAACACTAAAGCTTCTGGTAAGAATACTATACATTTCAGCTATGTAAATTTACAGAAATAGCAAAACACTACCTTCATATTCCACCTTTCATTCATTTTTAGATCAATTTCATATTTTTCAACATCATTACATGAAGCACTGATTCTAATCTGTGACTGTATTATGTGTAGTGCCCTCATCAAACTTGACCATCTCCTGGCATGCATAGTAGGGAAGAACTGGCCAGGTGGATGGCAGAGGGGAAGTTTATGCATCAAGCTGATGAGTGAGGCAGTATCAGGTCCAGACCAGGTGCATCAGCCTTTAACCGCCTTTCTAATTTGGTGAGAGATTTTATACTAATGAGTAACATAAGCTGTTTTGCTTAACATGGAAAACATTCAGTGCATTTTGAGTATGTTTATGTTTCATTCAGATGTAAATTAGCATACAACTTTAGAAGGTTATTTATAAAAAAACATGTTGGATTGGTATCCTGACAAACTAATAAGCAACATGCACTTGATTTGATAGGCAGTGGCAAATGTGGTTTACAGCTCTAAGTCTGCCTCTATGACTTACATATTTATATTACACTTAAGTACTGTGCACTGTGGTATATACAGTATTAGTTCAAATGCAGATATCTTTGTATACAATGTAACCCCCAAGAACTGACAACTCATCCCTTTAATTGACAATACATTTAACTTAGATGTGTTATGTTACAAAGTTAATTTAATTAGCCATGCCAAATATGTGATTCACAGGAGTCCATGTTTTAACCACTTTAGTGCTGATTCTCACATGTGCGGTGCGGATTGAAGCTCAGGTTTCTCAGCTAATTGACACAGTAGCTGTTCACTGGTTCAGGTCAGGTTTACATCAGGTTCAGGACAGGATCATCTCCGGATTTTATCCTGTTCACATGTGTCAGGTTTAGAAGTCAATAGCCTGTAATCTGCACCTGAAATGGACCACACTGCTCAGAAATCCTACATGACTCTTTTTTTAAACAGCACTGAATCTGCACCGTCAGTGCACCGGACATATGTGAACAGGCACCATAGGAAGCAATGTTATTTCACATGCCATGCGGATTGGATGCAGTTCAAACCACATCCAATCTGCAAATAGAATTAGGATTTTTAACATAAGAAATACATCCTAAAAACTTGCTAGGACACATCTTATACATTCAGGTCCTCTTTCATTACCATCCCATCCTGATACACTGGCTGTCAAAATGACAGCCAAGAATTGCTTTATATTATACAGCAGGGGCAACTGTGAAAATACAGCTATGAATGTACAAATATTAAAACCAATAAATTCCATTTTTTATTTGCAAATAACTGTACTATGCTTTGTACCAGAACAATAATTTTTGTGTCATTTTAATTTGGAACAAATTATAGAATAAAATGTATATGTTTTATTAACAGAAAGACTACATAAAAATATATATAAATTAAATGCAGAAAGATTGTGTCCAGGGGCGACATCTGTCCTTAACTGCAGGGAATCAACACATCTGTGGATACATGGGGACATCCCCGGTTCTTTCAGCCTGTTATTCAGTTGTACAGGCTGTGCAGCTGCTTCTAGGTATACTTGCCCCACTGTGGACATTTAACACGTGTGAATAAGGCCTTAGGGTTTATATATGCAGAATATTTATTATATGATAACCCCATACAGAACCCTATATAGACCACAGTTTTCATGTATGTGGTGACTGCAGCGTGAGCACAGGGAAAATCAAATCAAACTAAGTAAGACAGGCGAAAAAGGCTTACTTCATTAAGCAGAAACAAGTGAGAATTGAGCCCTAACCTTCTTGTTTTGATTTGTATAATAATAATAACAGTAAACATTATGTGCTAACCACAGCAGCTATGCATATAAAAGCCTTAGGTTAATTAACACAGGAATAAGGAATCTGAGCTGAAATTGTACTTTTCCCATAAAGGGCAAGGTTGTAGGATAATGTTTACAGGAGGTGCTGTCAGTAAACATAACTGACCTTCTACTTACTGCTTCACCACAGCCTAAAGAAATATCCAGTACTTTCAGATATGGAGAAACACAAGGAACTCCCTCTGCCTCCCCACAACACAGTACCTGAAAAGCCAATCACCAAGTCTGTGTATAAGCAAGATGAGCCTGCATAGTCTAAAGTTGGGTATATAACAGTAGAATTTCAAATGAACATGGGTATATAACAGTAGAATTTCAAATGAACATATGTATGAAAATTCTCAACAAGTTTGAATGTTGTTTAAAAGTAGTTCAAGATTTTGTTTGCTTTTAACATTTGATTTTGGAATGAAAGGACTGAACTGAACAAAGCCCAAGTACACTGTTAGAAATGTGTAGATCCAGCTCCATCGAATCTTCTCATTACTGCTGTCATAAAGGACTGTCCATTGGTTTTAGGGGGGCGGAGCCTGACCATGGCGGCGGCGGAGAGCTCGCGGTAGGAGCTCCCGCACGAGGCTCCTCCGACCTACCCCCCCTTCAACTTTAAAAATTCCCCCCACGGAGATGGAGCCTTAGAAGCCAGAGACCTACCTTGACCGGGGGGTTTACTGGCTTCGGTTTACTGGCTTCTGTTGCTGAACGGCTGCCTGCGGTAAGAGAGGAGGGGACGCTGAGCCTGGACGCTGAGCCGGGTCGCCGGGAAACAAGGAGGCGCGGCCGGGACATGTGACAGGCCGCGGTGCATCCCTGGGAGGCAAGGAAGCCGGCCGCCCGGCCGGAGGCTGACAGAGAGCAGGAGAGATCCCTGTTCTGTCGGACGACCTGCTACCTCTGGAGCCCTGGCAGGGGATTGATGGTGGGCCTCCCCAACCAACAAACCAACAAGGCAGAAGAGAGTGGAGGAAGTCCTGGAGGGTCCCCCTGAGAGGAAGAGAGCTAACCTATCGAGGAAGCTGGAGAGTGGAGCCTGGAGCTGTCTCACAAGAAGCGCAGGATGGGTGAGTGAGACTGGCGGAGGCCCCAATTATAAAAATAAAAAAAAAAACAAACAAACCGTATAGAGCTGGGAGAGAGAGAAAAGGGGGGGACCCCCAGAGAATAACAATAAAAATAAGGAGAAGAGCGCAAGGTGCAGCCAAAGGAGCATAGAAAGGTGGGAAGATAGAGCTGGGAATTTTACCTCTACACCTTATTAATTCCCTTGTTTTGTAAAGTATAAGTCTATGAGAAGAAAAAAAAAGTTACAGAAGAAATGAAAAATAAAAGTACAAAAGGAACCGGGCCTAAAGGGACCCAAACGGGGACAATTAAAAAGTATACATCCCAGGGAAATGTGACCCCAGAAAGGACCCAGAGCAGAAACGATAGAGAATCTGATCTAAGTATGCAAAGCAGTCCTAAACAATCACTAGAATTGGACACCAGCAATCAACAAATATCAGAGATAGAAAAAGATCTACAAATTCCAAATAAAAAAGAGATGACAGAAATGTTTAAAGATTTGGAGAAAACAATAAAGCAAGAAATGGTAAATATTCGGAATGACCTGGGGCAGTTGTTGTTAAGAGTGGAAGAAACGGAGCAGAAAGTTAAAAATCAGACCCAGATTATTTCCGAATTAGAGAAGAAGATAATTAACATGGAAAAAGTTCAGGAAAAATTGCAGTATAAGGCGGAAATTCAAGAGAATAGAGAAAGGAGGAGAAACATAAGGATAAGAGGGGTACCGGAAACTTTAAAGGGAGAAATACTGGAAGAGATCGTCTGCAAAATACTGAACTATATAATGGAAAACTCTGAAATGGAAAGGACTAATATAGAAAGAATCTCTAGAAATGGGAAACTCCAGGGGAATTATGAGAAGGACAGGCCGAGAGACATACTTGTAAAATTTTATGATCTACAGCAAAGGGATAGACTCTGGAGGAAAACTAAGGGAAAATCAGTTATAAAGTATGGAGAAATGGATATTCAAATATATGCGGACTTGTCACTAGAGATTCTCCAGAGGAGGAGAACTCTGAGGCCTTTGCTGGAGCAGATGAAAAAACAGAAGGTGCAATATAGATGGGGAGTGCCGAAGACTTTAATAGGATGGAAAAATGGAATAACAGCCCATTTGAGGTTCCCAGAGGACTTGAGAAATTTTTGTGATAGACTTGAAATGCAGAAAATTGAAATAAATGGTTGGGAAGAAGAATCTGGGGGAAGTATATCAAGGAGAGGGGAGGGGTGGAGGAGGGTGGGGGAGGGGAGGGTGAGTGAAGAGGAGAGAATTGTGTTTTTTTTTTTTTTTTCTCTCTTTCCTTGCTCCCATTCCATCGCTTCTTTCTCTCCCTAGTTCCTCCAGCCTGACCCCTTTTTTTTTTTTTTTTTTCTTCTTTAGAAAGTACAGGTAGAGAGGAGTTCAAGGGGGGGATCCGGAAGGAGGGGAGGCTGTCCACGGGAGGAGTGAAGCCCTAAGGATTAAGTAAAAGGTGGACGCTATCTCCACAAATGACGGTTAGGCAAAGGGAAGGCCTAAAAAGAGGGGGGAGGAGGGGGAGGAGAGGGGGGGAGGGAGGAGGAGGGAGGGGAGGGAGAGGAAAGGGATTGAGGGGTGCATTGAGAGAGGGGGGGAGGGAAAAGGGGAGGGGAGTATTGAAGGAGGGGGGGAGGGATAGGGGGAGGGAAAAGGGTAGTAGGATAAAAACGCTCTATAGGAACAAGAAAGAGGAAGGGAAGGAGGAAGAGAGAGAAGGTAGGAAAAGAGTAAGATGGAAGAAATCCAATATATAACCTACAATGTAAGAGGGTTAAGCTGTCCAGGAAAGAGATTCAGGTTATTTAAAGAACTTCAACATAGAAAAGCCTCAGTGGTATTCTTGCAGGAAACACACCTAGAGATAGAGTCGAAGGTTAGACTGAGGACTAGATATTTTCCAACATGGTTCTATGCGGATTCACCAACTAAAAAAGCAAAAGGAGTTGCTATAGGCTTCGCAAAGAAAATAAGGTTTGAGGTGGAGGAGAGATTGACGGATCTGGAGGGAAGGTATCTATTTTTGAGAGGAAAATTACTGGGAATTGAGTGTACAATAGCAAACATATACAGTCCAAATAAGAGGCCGGAGAGGTTTATGAGAGAAGTGTTGAAGAGATTGATGGATTTTAAAAGTGGGTATATGATAGTAGCGGGAGACTTTAACATCTGTATGGATCCGCGGATAGACACCACTTCCTCTGTGAGGAGGGAGGAAAGCAAATCCTTGAGAATGTTAAAGAAATTAATGCATGAATGTCAGTTGGTGGACATCTGGAGAATTAGGAATATGAAGGAGAGAGGTTATACTTTCTTTTCGCACGTTCATGAGATTTATTCTAGACTAGATTATATTTTAGTAGAACATCGAATGATAGAGTTGGTGGCAGAAGTAAAAATTGAAGGAAGTACCCTGCCGGATCATGCCCCAGTTGCAATGAAGTTAAGATGGGGTAGGGAAGGGAAAGATGGTTATGTATGGCGGTTGAATGAGGCACTTCTCATGGAGGAAGAGATTGGTCAAAGAATTGAGAAGGAAATCGAATGGTTTTTTGAAGAGAATGAAACAGAGGATGTGTCGGTTGCAACGGTGTGGGAAGCACATAAAGTTTACATCAGAGGTCTCCTTATCGCAATGAGGGCAAAAAGGAAAAAAGAAAGGAGAGAAAAGATAAATAGATTACTAAATGAAATATATTATCTTGAACAGGTGCATAAAAGGGAAAGATCTAAGGAGATAATGCAGATGTTAATAAAGAAGAATTAGAGAATGTAATGGAGGAGGAAAAAAGAAGAGTCTTTAATAAAATAACAAGTGAAAGGTACAGATGGGGAGATAGGCCGGGAAAGTATTTAATGAGAACTTTAAGAAAGAAGAAAAATAGAAATTATATCGAGAAAATAAGAAATCCCAAGGGGGAATTTGTACACTCAACCAAGGATATTGCTAGAATATTTAAAGAGTATTATAATGAGCTGTATAATATCATACCTCAGGATATGCTTAGGAAAACGGAAATAGTAAATAGAGGGAAAAGAAAGACATACCTAGAGGAGGCAGGCCTACCGAAATTAAGAGAAACACAACGGAACTCTCTAGAGGCAGAAATAACTTTAGAGGAAATAAAAATAGCATTAGAAAGTATGGCGGGAGGGAAAAGCCCAGGTCCGGATGGATATACGGCCAAATACTATAAAAAATATAAAGAGCTTTTAATCCCCAAAATGAAGATTTATATGAACGCCTTGGGGAACGGGATAGAGATAAGGGGAGAGTCTTTACAGGCAAATATAGTATTGATACAGAAGGAAGATAAAGATCCCTCACAATGTGCGAGTTATCGTCCAATAGCGCTGCTGAATGTAGACACTAAAATATATGCAAAGGTTCTGGCAAATAGACTGAAAGAGCTGATGCCGGAGTGGATACATGGAGATCAGGTGGGGTTTGTCTCGGGAAGAGAGGGTAGAGATAATGCTTAGAGATCATTGTTGCTTATACAGGAGGGCAAAAAAGGGAAAAACCCAATGATACTGATGTCGATAGACGCTGAGAAGGCATTCGACAGAGTGAGTTGGGGTTTTATGATGGATACTCTGGAAGCATTAGGAATGGGAGATAGAATGAGAGGGTGGATTAGTGAGTTGTACAGAGGGCCGACCGCTACCATAATGGTAAATGGAGGAAGATCAGAGTACTTTAAGATGTCAAATGGTACAAGACAGGGATGCCCATTGTCTCCATTGCTATATGTGTTATCACTGGAGCCCTTGCTGTCCATGATTAGGAGGAATATAGACATAAAAGGAATAAAGATAGGTGATACAGAACACAAGGTAGTGGCTTATGCGGATGACCTGATGTTTTATGTAGGAAACCCTAGAACATCACTTCCAAATCTAATGAAAGCATTGAGGGAGTACGGAGACCTGTCAAACCTAAAAATTAACCCGACAAAGACCGAAATCTTAAACATAAATCTCAAAAATAGTGAAAAAGAAAAACTACAAGAGGAATTCCCTTTCCTTTGGAGAGATAAAGAATTAAAATATCTAGGAATAAAACTATCAGCCTCAAATAAGAACCTTTATAAAGCCAATTATATAACGCTATTAAATGAAATCAAGGAGGAGTTGAGAAGAGTGGGAAATGGAAATCCATCGTGGATAGGTCGTATAAACTTGATAAAGATGGTAATAGTCCCCAAAGTATTATATAAATTTCAAATGATCCCAATCAAACTCCCAGAGGCATATTTTAAAGAACTGAGGAAAATGATAATAAAATGCATATGGAGGAATAAAAAGCCTAGAATAGGTTATGAAACGCTGACCAGAAGCAAAGAAAGAGGAGGAGTGGGGGTACCAGATTTTAGGAGATATTACAAAGCAGGGATTATTGCAAGAATCTTCGACTGGATTCATAATCCGGAGAAAACTTGGGTTAAAATTGAGAAAGCACTGAGTGGAAAAAGTTTGAGTAATAGTATCTGGGTCCCTGCACAATATAGAGAATCAGAGGAGAGCACAAGCACGTACACTCTTAATGTTTTAAAAGAATGGGATTTATTACACAGACAAAAGGGGTGGGTTTTTAATTCACAACTAATGCCACTTAGGAACACAAAATATTTAATCCCGGAAAAGATAGTATAGCAGGGAAATGGATAATAAAACAGGAGGCGCAATTGAGAGATATAATGGTAGGAGAGGAAATGGGGTCATATAAGGATATGGAGGAAAGAAAGGGTGAAGTCTTTAATAAGATGGATAGACTAAGATATTACCAACTGAAGAATTTCTTTGAAAGCCTTCCAAAACCAATAAGAACTAGAAAAGACTGGAATCCATTTGAGAGAATCTTTGAGTCACGGGGAAATGGTAGACATGGTAAGGCAAAAATACACAAGATATTAATGGAACTTGATATAGACACAAAATTAATGCACATAGAGAAATGGGAAAGAGATATGGGAAGAAAAATAAAGGAAGAGGAGAAGAAGAAGATGTTCACATTAATTCACGAAAATATTAGTATGAGAGAAGTGGAAATAAACTATAAGTGTTTGAATAGATGGCACATTACCCCCTATCTGGAGCACAAGATGAATACAGAAAACTCACAGATGTGTTGGAGAGGTTGTGGAGAGGTGGGCACGTGGTATCATGTGTGGTGGGAGTGTTCAGAAATACAGGTGTTTTGGCGGAGGATAGTTTATTTGATAGGGAAAATCACTAAAATCAATATAGGATTAGATCCAGAAGTATGTCTCCTCCATATCTCAGAACTCTCAGTGAAAACATATAAGAGTTCTGGGATATGGCATTACTTGACCGCAGCGAAGAGTCTGATACCCAGGTTCTGGAAGAAAAGAGAGGTGCCAACTGAGGAGGATTGGATGGCTAGAGTAAATCAGATCTCTGGGACAGAAAGATTGTATTACACGCACGAGGACAAGCTGGAGTTATATAATAAAAAATGGAAAGGCTGGGAAGAATACAGAGAAAAGGTGAAATATATGAAGAGATAATATTCCTGGAAGCTGGCTTAGAACTGAGATTTAGAAACAACAGAATAATATGGAGTTAACGAGAGTAAAAAGAATGTTGAGCGTGGGAGGGGTTGGAGGAGATGGGGGGGTGGAGGGGGGAGGGCAAGGAAAGAAAGTCATATACAGGGATAATTTATGTAAGAAGAGAAAACATTTGGGATAATTATTTTAATAGAAATGTTGAAATGTTTTGTATATGAATTGGAAAAATTTAATAAATATTTATAAAAAAAAAAAAAAATAAAATAAAGGACTGTCAATTTGACCCTACTACCAATGAGAAAAACGAGCAAATGTTCTTACAACAATCTTACATTTAAAAATGTTGAACGAAATTCTACAAGTGTATACCCAGCGTAACCACTTGCCGACCAGCAACAGTACATTTACTGTGGTAGGTCGGCACCGCTGCACAAAATCATGTATATATACAAGATTTTGCATTTCGGGTAGGGGCGCATGTGAATCGCGGCTGCGGGTGTCAATCACCGGGTCCCGAACGGAGATTACCCATCGGAGCCCAGCGATTACCGGCAAACACCGACAGGGAGCACGGCTGCAGTGTTTACACTGCAGCTCTCCTCCCTGTCAGTTTGAGCACACTGATCCCGAACACTGAGCTCAGCTTTCCGGATCAGTGTGTAACAATGAAGCACACACCCCCACCCCCTAGTAAAACAGTCCCCTCACACAGTTTACCCTTTGATTGCCTTTAAATGTTAACCCCCTCCTCCCCAGTGCCATTAGTACAGTGTCAGTGTTTTTTTTTTGCACTGATCACTGCATTGGTGTCACTGGGGATGTCAGTGGCCCCAAGTCAGTTCCCCCCCAGTGTCAGAATGTCCGCCGCAGTCCCGCAGTCCTGCTGTAAGTCGCTGATTGACGCCTTAAGTCGCTGATTGCCGTCATAAGTCGCTGATCGCCGCCATTGTTAGTATTAAAAAAAAATTCAAGAAAATATACCGCCATTTGTAAACGCTATAACTTTCATGTAAACCAATTAATTTACACGTATTGGGATTTTTTTCAGCAAAGACATGTCGCATAATACATTTTGGCCGAAATTTATGATGAAATTTGATTTTTTAATTTTTTTACTGGACATAATTTATAGCATAAAGTCCACAATATTGTTTTTTTTTCTCAAAATTGTCGGTCCTTTTTTCTTATAGCGCAAAAAATAAAAAATGCACTGGGGATCAAATACAACCAAAAGAAAGCTCAAGTCATGGGAAAAATATACATACATTTCATTGGGGTGCAGCGTTGCATGACTGCGCAATTGTCAGTTAAAATAATGCAGCATATCACAAATTGCTTCCTGACCACCCTACAGCAGAAATACTGCTACAGGGAGGCACGGGTGCGCAAAATCACATATATGTACCTGATTCACACTCCCATGGTTTTCACACCCCTCCTAGATAGCATCAGATTGAATATCAGTACATCAGTAATCACATTTAACCCCTTGATTGCCATGAACATGCTCATACATGATAAACATGATAAACCTTCATTGCTAGTATAGTCTCTAAACGGATCAATATCTTTGATCAGATCAGCACTATACCAGCATTCACATTAGTATAGCGTCCCCAAAAATGCAGCGTTAGTGGGATCAGCCCAGGCTGCCAGCACCTGCGTTTAGCCCCTACGCTTACCCCCCCTTCTTTTCCAGCAAGTGCAGTGTCAGTAGGTCACTATCACTTGATACATTGCACACAAAACTGCAGTGTTTGCAGAATCAGGCCTAATCTCTGTTAGCACTTGCTGGTTGCTACACTATCTTTTGGTGAACTTGCGAGCACCAGCAGCCTAGTACATCCTGGTTTTTCACATACCAGCACTGCAGTATCACTTGGTGATGTGGCGAGTCCCATACGTTTAGTACAAGCTGGTGCGGTGGCGAGCACAAGTATTGTCACGCAACATCCAAGAATTTGCACACAGGCCCGCAGAGCCCCTAGTATCCTTCCAGATGTGTTTGCAAATCCTGATTGGTAGCCCACAAATTCTGCAGCACCTATACTTCCCCCATTCACTGCTCAACCCGGAATTCAGGTGGAAACAGCAAATTTAACTACTCCCCTTGATTTTTTGGAGTTATTTTTCATGGAAGAACTGTATGCATTGATTGTGGAACAAAGCAATTTATATACACAATTTATCATCGCCAACCCAAATTCAAACCTTGCCAGACCATTCGCATGGAAACCTAAACCTATGAGGCCTAACCCTCAACATAGGCATTACTACGGTAAAAAAAAATGAATTGCGGTTGTATTGGTCCACAGACCCAATTCATCATTGCTTGTGTTCTCTGCTACCATGGCCATGCATAGATATGAGAATATAATGTGTTTTATGCATTTCAACGACAATACACTCTGTCGTCCTCGAGGTGACCCTGAATTTGACCGGCTCCACAAAATTCAGCCCCTCGTAATTGACCTTAACTAAAAATTTTCAGATGTCTATACTCCCCAGCAAAACATCTGTGTTGATGAGTCCCTCATTAATTTTTCTGGCTGCCTTGCATTCAAACAATTTCTCCCCAGCAAGCATGCCAGATATGGGGTCAAGATGTAGAAGACCTGTGAGAGGGCAACAGGCTATACCTAGAAGTTTCAAATTTACGAGGGAAAAGAAGTCACGTGCAGCCCCCTGGATGCCCAGACTACATGGGAAGCAGTGGCAAGATAGTTTGGAACTTGGTGTCATCCTTTTTCCATATGGGGTACCACTTATATGTGGACAATTTTTATTCAAGCGTGCCACTGTTTAGACATTTGTACTATCTTGGAACTGGTACAAGTGGCACAGTGCGACCTAATGTGTGCCCACCATTAGAAGTGGGTGTATGCACGGTGATAAATTCTAATGGTGGGCATACCACACACTTTTTTTCGGATTTCATGTAAAAGCAATCCTTTTTTTTTTTACACAAAATTGTCATTAAATTATTTATTGCTCACACAGCCATTGGTATATGTGGAATTACTCCCCAAAATACATTCTGCTACTTCTCCCGAGTATGGGGGTACCACATGTGAAAGATGTTTTGGCAGTCTAGCCAAGTACAGGACCCCAAAATCCAATAAGCACCTTCATGCCTTTAAAGGGCCTTATTTCCTCATTACACTTCCTGACTACCTATCACAGTTTCGGAAGCCCTGAAATGCCAGGATAGCACCAACCCCCCCCCCCCCCAAATTACCCCTTTTTGGAAAGTAGACACCACAAGGAATTTGATAAGAAGCATGGTGAGTATTTTGCAGATCTCGTTTGTTGCCACAAGTTTTTGGAAAATGAAGAAAAAAAACAAAAACATATTTTTTCTTTTCCTTTTGTATATTTCAAAACCTTGTGAGAAAAAATGAGATCTGCAAAATACTCACCATGGCTCTTTTTAAATTTCTTGTTGTGTCTACTTTCCAAAAAGGGGTCATTTGGGGGGGGGGGGGGTGCTATCCTGGCATTTCAGGGCCTCCGAAACTGTGATAGGCAGTGAGGAAGTGAAATGAGGAAGTTCAAAGTGATCATTGGATTTCAGGCTCCTGTATGTGGCTAGGCTCCCAAAAAGTCTCCCACATGTGGTATCCCCATACTCATTAGAATTAGCAGAATGTATTTTGGGGTGTAATTCCGCATATACCCATGGCTTGTGTGAGAAATAACTTTTTGTAAAAAAAAAAAAATGTTTTGGTCATTTTCCAGAAACTTGTGGAAAAAAAATAAATCTATCATGGACTCAATATGCCTCTCATCAGATAGCTTAGGGTGTCTATTTTCCGAAAAGGGGTAACTTGGGGGTGTTTGTACTGCCCTGGTATTTTAGCACCTCAAGAAATGTGATGGGTAGTCAGAAAGTAAAAGCTGTGTAAATTCCATTATCTATACCATAGTTTGTAGATGCTATAACTTTCACACAAAGCAATCAATATATACTTATTTGGATTTTTTTTTACCAAAAACGTAGCAGAATACATTTTTGCCAAAATTTATAACTAACTTTGAGTTAAATATATTTTTTATATTTGAAATTAACAAATATTGTTTTTCTTCAAAATTTTTGGTCTTTTTTCAAATGCCATTGAAAGAAAACTCTATTTGTGTGAAAAAAGGACGTAAATTTAGTTTGGGTACGGCATTGCATGACCGCGCAATTGTCAGTTGAATTAGTGCAGCGCCAAGTAGCAAAAAGAGACCTGGTCATTAAGGGGGGTAAATCCTGTGGAGGGCAAGTGGTTAAGATTTGACCAAACTATAACATAAAAAGGATTTGGGTGTGCTATTGTAGTCGATTGTGGTGAGAGTAAATACTGTAAATGCTGCTAAAATGCTTCCTATAAAGTGAACCATAGTAAATCATATATTATGGTTACATTTCCAAATCCAGTGAGCAATGAATAGAATTATTTGTACAGGCCTGTTTTCACTGTATCATAGGTAGGTGAGGGAATGCTCAGTTATGCCACAGTGAGTCAAAGACAATAGATGAAAGGTTCCTGTACTAATTGTTTTGCAGGTACAGGTAACATGACCTTTGTTTTTCACATTACACCTGGCTGACATGTAACACTTGTCAAGCAAAAACCGACTTGCATTCAAAGCAGAACACAGCTGACAGTGTAGCAATATAACAATGCTTTGACCTGGGATGTGTTAAAGCAATGAAGCATACTTCTAAAAGGTCACAATTTATATTTTCTAAACGTTTCATATCAAATAGCAATTCTGACAAGCTTGCATATACATGAAGAAGCTCAGGCACTCTCTAGACTCATTTTCAACAAACTTTGACAAAGAAAATAATTCAGAAAAAATCTATTGTGTAGAAAGTTTTCACAGATTCTTTATAAAAATTTAATTTACAAGTTAACCCTAACTTTGGTTTAATTAATTACTGCCAAAAGAAACAACCTAACTATTCAGATTTGCCTGTTTGCTTTATTTATCATGTCAACATCACATTAGTTTCTCAGAAAAGGTTTCCAATAAATGACAACTTTATGTCTAGTATAGTTGTGCTCTAAAGCTTTAATAAAGTAAAAAAAAAATATCATGCTCATTACATTTATATCAATTCCTCTTTGTTGATTGTAATATCAGCACTGGAATGTATCTGCTCCTAAAAGCTTTCATGTCTTCCCTTCTGAGTGTGGCTACATTGGATCCACATGGTCCTATAGTGTGTGGGAACATAACCACCTTCCTACACACATTCCTGACATGGACTACAATTAAACGTGTCCACACAGCTTGCGCTGGCATAGAAAATTAGAATATACTGCTGATAGCGTCCACAACTCTGCACAGCACCACCACCGTCGTTTACCACACAGCACCACCCAATGCACAGCACACATTTTAGCATACATACTTTAACTAGCTGATGCATGTGCAGTATGAATGGCACAGTGCTTGATGGGAAGTGTATCTTGGGTAGAGTAGTGCATATGATTGCAATACACATGCACTGCTTATCTTCCTAAACCTGAAATGGATCCAAAGTAGCCTCTGTGGGGAAAACCTATAGGAAATTAGAACAATTATTTAAAGGGATTTATTGCAATTTAGAACTATTAAAACATAAGTGGTGCTCAATCATTGTGTCAAGTTCTTGAATGACAACTTGAATGAGATGGTTTGCAGTCAAATTAAGTTAACCCCCCCAACAACTGAGTGCAACCAGACTGAAAACTACTTACCTTCCTCTCCATCCAGTGAAATATGGCTTATCATTAAGAATTAATGGGGTTGTAATACATGTGCGTAGTAGGGAGGGAATCTGACCGAGTTTTATTTGCAAAAGTTCAGCAACACTGGGCAGGATATGACAGTGGGGATCAGACAGGTATTTTACCAGGCCAGCTGCATTCAGACAGATGTGGTGTTTAATAAAAGTAAAGTTTTCCTTAAAACAAAGGATTAAAAAATAAGCACCTGCTACATACTAATAAAACTACTCAATTACGTAACCACTAAGTAGCAGAGTTCTAAAGTGATACTGTCACAGAATTAAATAGTTTATACAAAGCCCATACATGTAATAAGGTTGGCTACTTACTTACCTCTCCTGCTTCCCATGCTACTCACCGCCATCCCCTCCACTAGGAATGGTCACATGGGGTTTTATTTACTAAAGCTGGAGAGTCCAAAATCAGACTCCCTTCTGCATAGAAACCAATCAGCCTCTAACCTCAGCTTGTTCAATGAAGCTTTGGCAATGAAACCTGGAAGCTGATTGGTTTCTATGCAGAAGGGAGTCTGATTTTGGACTCTCCAGCTTTAGTAAATAAACCCCATAAAGTCTGAAAGCTTCTTTCATATGACACTACCAGTAAGTGAATACACCTAATAGCATTAGTTTTAATCCATGGGATGGACCTATAACTTATTGGTTGTGTCTATTTTGGCACTAGAATAAAAAACACATCCACAAATCACAAGATTAGAAGTTTATGAATCCTAAATTGTTTTGATTTGGTTGCTCACCACTTTAAATTACAACCTATGGATGGGAGAGGTGTTAAAAGTTTAAAAAATCTACTTAACTCTCAGCAAGATGGGGGTAGTTTGGTAAAAGTCTCAATATGTCCATATAACTCATCTGTACTTGTTATACTACTGTATATATTAATGGGTAACTCCACTTTCATGAAAAAAAAATAGCAAATTAAGCAAAAAATAATAATCTGCAGCGCTATAATTTTCTGTCAAATGCAATGTAATGTGGCTACCTGGAGGCATTGTGTACAGAGATGGTGTATAGAATGCCCCCCAAATGTAATTTCCTGTTTGTGTTATTGACTTGCTGATTTTCCCAGAAGTCTGCACTAAGATACAAGTCAGAGTTTTGGGTATCCTCTGCAACAAAAATATCCTTTATGGCGAGATACTCCCAAAGGAAAAACACATCTAAAGGAATTCAGACCCTGCCACTTTACTCATTAGAACCCTGTAAGTGCAGCAGCTGATTGATAATTATGAAATCACTCCCATTCATTCTGCACATGAACACAGACAAACAAACAAACAGCTATTTCTTCAGAATAACAAAAGGTAAGACTCTGCAACAAAGTTTGTTAAAATCCTTGCAATGTACACGATTACTTGCAATGTACACGATTGATTACTCTTTAAATGCTGATAAACCCTGATTCTTAAATAAAATAATTTATGTTATATTTATACTTTAGTAATAAGCTGTTCTAAAGACACTAGTACAAGCAATGACAATATTTATGATCTGCCAGACAAATTGGGTTTCACATAGAATGAACTGGACAACAGGATCCACTTCCATTTTGTCCATGTTTATCCAGCTGGATTACATGGGGTCTGTAGGTGGGGTCCACAGATTTCTGTGTATGCAGGATATAGGTATCCACCAAGTTTCCTGTCACAAGCTGAAATAAGGCAACTGTAAATATCAAGCAGCTACAACTGTCCCAACAGGAAACCAACAGCTGCCAAAATGGACAAAAGGCAAGTAGGCACCAATAATACTGTGTAGTTGCACTCAGAGTCATTAATACTAGTATGCATTATGGTCTCTATTTTTTAGAACAAAAACAGCATCTAAACTGTATATTGGAGCAACTGATCATAGTTAATTGTTCTGCAAAAAAGAAATCTGATTCTCGTTAGTTATGAAATGTCAATAACTGCCAACTGATCCCCTTACTAATAAAAATCTGAACATATAGGCACATGGGCCTAACAATGAGGCATGTTCAAGTTATTAATACATGAGCGTCTTACAAACTTGGTTGTTTCAGCAAAGAGTCAGGGGCAGGCTTAAAGTGTACTTCCAGTCAAAACTTTTTTTTGTATAGAGTAGAACTGCATTAAAACCTATGTGAGGTTCTTACTGTGTCCCCACTGGATGATATCCTTGCATATATATATATTCCACTGTATTTCAATATATTTGCCACACCACCACAACAAGTTTCATTAGGTGAACTTTGCTGGCAAGATTAACAGGTATTTGTGGGATTTTGCAGGGGGCTTAAAGAAAACTGTAGGTGGAGATGTAGCTGGTGCAGCGCATATTTTTCTTTATAATGAGAGGTCATAGCTCTGTTTTAAGAAATGCAGAAAGCTGATGTTTGTTATCAAAGGTATCTCTGATTAACCACTTCCCAACTGCCCTATAGCAGAAATACTGCTACATGGCGGCACAGGTGTGAAAAATCATGCATATATACGTGATTTTGCATTTCCAAGTAGGGACCGCGGTTGTCAATCACTGGGTCCTGGTCGGTGATTACCTGATGGTGCCCAGTGATTACCGACGATCACCGATGGGGAAGAGGGCTGCTTTGTTTACTAACAGTCCTCCTCCCTGTTTGCTCGAGCACACTGCTCTGGATGACTGTGCACAGCCATCCAGAGCAGTGTGCTTACAGTGAAGCACACACCCCCTAGTAAAACACTTCCAGCACACAGTTAACCCTTTGATCACCCCTCATGTGAACCCCTTCCTGCCCAGTGCCATTAGTACAGTGACAGTGCTTTTTTACAGCACTGATCACTTTATTGGTGTCACTGGGGATGTCAGTGACACCAAGTCAGTTCCCCCCAGTGTCAGAATGCCTGCCGCAGTCCTGCAGTACAGCTATAAGTCGCTGATCACAGCCATTATTCGTAAAACAAAAAAATTCCAGTATCTATACAGCCATTTGTAAACGCTATAACTTTCACGTAAACCAATTCATTTACATGTATTTGGATTTTTTTTAGCAAAGACATGTCGCAGAATACATTTTGGCCTAAATTTAAATTTATGATGAAATTAGATTTTTAAAATTTTTTGTACTGGACATGTTTAACCGCTTCTGCGCCGCCCTATAGTAGAAATACTGCTACAGGGCGGCCCAGGTGTGCGCAAAATCAAACACATATATATATATATATATAAATATATATATATACATGATTCGCGCTCCTGCTGTTTTCGCTCCCCTCCAAGATCAGATTGCTCGTCAGTACACCAGTAATCACATTTACCCCTTGATTGCCAGGAACACACTCACATACACAATAAACCTCCATTGCTAGTATAGTGTGAGAAAAAATTAGATCTGCAAAATACTCACCATGCCTCTTTTTAAATTCCTTGGGGTGTCTACTTTCCAAAAAGGGGTCATTTGGGGGGTTTGGTGCTATCCTGGCATTTCAGGGCCTCTGAAACTGTGATAGGTAGCAAGGAAGTGAAATGAGGAAGTTATGCACCTTCAGGCTTTCAAAGTGGTCCTTGGATTTCAGGCTCCTGTATGTGGCTAGGCTCCCAAAAAGTCTCACACATGTGGTATCCCCATATTCGGTAGAAGTAGCAGAATGTATTTTGGGGTTTAATTCCACATATACCCATGGCTTGTGTGAGAAATATATCATTTAAGAGATAACTTTGTATAAAAAAAAAATGTTTTGTCAATTTCCAAATCGTGTGGAAAAAAAAAAATCTTCCATGGACTAAATATGCCTCTCAGCAGATAGCTTAGGGTGTCTACTTTCCAAAAAGGGGTCATTTTGGGGTGTTTGTACTGTCCTGGTATTTTAGCACCTAAAGTCAGAAAGTAAACGCTGTGTAAATTCCATTATTAACACCATAGTTTGTAGATGCTACAGCTTTCACACAAAGCAATAAATATACATTTATAGGGATTTTTTTTTACCAAAGACATGTAGCAGAATAAATTTTGGCCTAAATTTTTGACTAACTTTAGTTTATATTTTTTATAGCCGAAAGTAAAAAATATTGTTTTTCTTCAAATGTTTGGTCTTTTTTTGTTTATAGCGCTAAAAATAAAAAGTGCACAAGTGATCAAATACCATCAAAAGAAAGCTCTATTTGTGTGGGAAAAAAGGACATAAATTTCATTTATGTACAGCATTGCATGACCGCACAATTGTCCATTAAACTAGTGCAGCGCTGTACAGAACAAAATGGCGTATATTGCAGTATCTATACCAGCAATGGGCAAACTACGGCCCGCAGGCCGTATACGGCCCGGCGGACCTTTTAATCCGGCCCGCGGAGCGTGATACATTGGCTGTCAGGATGTGTGTAGGCGGGGCAGCGTGACGAACGTCAGATGAGCTAGGCTCCTCTCACAGTCCGCCCTGAAGACCGGAACGGCGAGGGAACACGGTGAGAGGAACGCGCGGAGCAAAGGTAAGTAAATTGACACAGGGGAATATGGGGAATGAATTACTATAGGGGGGATGAATTACTATATGGGGGATGAATTACTATATGGGGGATGAATTACTATGGGAGATGAATTACTATATGGGGGATGAATTACTATGGGGGATGAATTACTATGGGGGATGAATTACTATATGGGGGATGAATTACTATGGGGGATGAATTACTATATGGGGGATGAATTACTATATGGGGGATGAATTACTATGGGGGATGAATTACTATATGGGGGATGAATTACTATGGGGGATGCATTACTATATGGGGGATGAATTACTATGGGGGATGAATTACTATATGGGGGATGAATTACTATGGGGGATGAATTACTATATGGGGGATGAATTACTATGGGGGATGAATTACTATATGGGGGATGAATTACTATGGGGGATGAATTACTATAGGGGGGATGAATTACTATGGGGGATGAATTACTATGGGGGATGAATTACTATGGGGGATGAATTACTATATGGGGGATGAATTACTATGGGGGATGAATTACTATATGGGGGATGAATTACTATGGGGGATGAATTACTATATGGGGGATGAATTACTATGAGGGATGAATTACTATGGGGAATTAATTACTATATGGGGGATTAATTACTATGCTTACTATGGGGGAATATTACTATACTTACTAAGGATGACACATACACATCATTCATCTACTCTTGGTCCGGCCCCCGGGTTCAATATATGAACCCATTGCGGCCCTCAAGTCAAAAAGTTTGCCCACCCCTGATCTATACCATCGTTTGTAGATGCTATAACTTTCACACAAAGAAATCAATATACATTTATTGGGATATTTTTTACCAAAAATATGTAGCAGAATACATTTTTGCCTAAATTGTTGACTAACTTTGAGTTTACTATATATTTTTTATAGCCGAAAGTAAAAAAATATAATTTGTTTTTCAAAATTTTCAGTCTTTTTTTGTTTATAGTGCGAAAAAAAAGCACACACGTGATCAAATACCACCTAAAGAAAGCTCTATTTGTGTGAAAAAAAAATGTAAATTTTATTTGGGTACAGCATTGCATGACCACACAATTATCAGTTGAAATAGTGCAGCGCCGAATAGCAAAAAAAGGCCTGGTCAGGAGAGGGGGTAAATCCGCAGGAGGGCAAGTGGTTAAATAGCACCTGAAGTGCTCTATTTGGCCCTCTGCCTTGACACCTAAAAGAACGTCACAGTACATAACCTTCAGTGAGTCCAGGGAGTCATTAGACAAAAGGATGCTACATCAGGTACAAGGCATTATAAAATCCAAGAATAATGTCAAACTACACAACATTTAATATCATTAAAGCGCAACATTTCCACGGGATTACATCTGACAAATATGGAACTAGAGGTTGCTTGCCAAACACATGTTATATATAGTATGTATTAACAATCGTTTTGCCAAATTAGCTCATAGGCTGCCAAACATTCTCAGTTCTTAATCCAAAGATCTCAACAGCTGTGTGAGGGTTACCACAAATCAATGCTTTTCAATGAAACCCATTCACACAGAAATGTAACCAACATCCAAGTTTCACAAAAATATATTACATTATATATCTATATAAATACATCTTAATAAGCAAATTGTAAATTAGATTTGAATTGCAAACCCTGCTGTAAGCATAACAGGGGTTATGTGTTTCATGTATACTAATCAAAAAATATGTGCATTGCTGTTTCAAATAAATCTAAAACACAAATAATGATTGTACCACAGCAACATTATTTACCCCACTGTGTACATGAACAAAAATGGAAATCATATTAAGGTCTAACGAGCAGTAAGGCCAGCTTTTATCTTTTAAAATGCCTTCAGTTCTTCTGAAGAGAAACAATGGGGAATAAAAGAGGGGGACACTCACTTCACATTCTGTTCACCAGAATGTCCCATAAAGGGTCATTGAAGTTTATATCTGGTCACCAACATCATTTTAGATGCTGAACTGTGTTGAACCACTTCAATGCCGAACACTTTACCTCCCTTCCCGCCCAGGCCAATATTGAGCTTTCAGCACTCTCACACTTTGAATGGCAATTACTCAGTCATGCAACACTCTACCCATATGAAATTGTTATCATTTATCAGATAGAGCTTTCTTTTGGTGGTATTTAATTACCATTAGGGGTTTTTTTGCGAAGTAAAAAAAAAAAATACAAACATTTTGTATTCTGTTTATTTGGTAAAAATAACTCAAATCAGTGTATATTAATTAGTCTGTAGGAAAGTAATAGAATGTGTATATATATCTCATTTCTTGAGGCCCTAAAATGCTAAGACAGTACAAATATCCTCTAAATTACCCCTTTTTGGAAAGTAGACAGTCTACTTTTTACAGTTTAGTAAAAAGTTTTTTGAAGATTTAAATTTTATTCTATACTGCCACCAGAGCAGTACAATGGTATCATTTCCTTCATCCTCCAGGAACTGCCTGCATACTCTCACCACATAAGGCCAGGCATTGTGGTGCACCAGAAGGAACCCAGGACCCGGTGCACCAATACCGAATGGTCCCACCACCAAAACAGTCATGCTGAAAAATGTTACAGGCAGCATAACAATCTCCATGGCTTCTCCAGACCCTTTCACGCCTGTCACATGTGCTCAGGGTGAACCTACTCTCATCTGTGAAAAGCACAGGGTGCCGCGGGCCTGACAATTCTGGTGTTCAATGGCAAATGCCAATCAAGCTCTATGGTGCCGGGCAAAGGAGCAACTAGAGGACATCGGGCCCTCAGGCCACCCTCAAGAAGTCTGTTTTGAGCTTGAGGCATGGTCATTCATAGCAAATTGAGAATTTTTCCACCCTAGACTTTGTTTTTGTGGAAAATCAGATGTCATTCCCATTAAATACCCAAACAATTATTTTTCCATTTTAAAATGAATATCCCAGGAGATTAATTGACCTAATTCTATACTCTGATTAAAAAGTGTTCCTTTAATTTTTTGAGCAGTGTATATATATCTTCACAAATGTCTGCCCTTTGCTGACCCATGCATGTTATTTTGTTGACTTTCAGGAAAGCTGTAAGGAAAGCTAGCAAAAACTCATTCCTTGAATCAAAGGTGCAATATGGGTTTTTTATTTGATAATGCTTTGATAGAATCTAGATACTGTTTGCATTGATTTTGTGTGTATGTCACAAATGCGCATATGGAGATTTAATCCTTCTGTGACATGGAGATCATGTGGTTATCATACAGGCTAATGATAATGGATTTGTAGTGATGTGAGATACAACAACCTTTGATGTTAAAGAAGTTAAAGAATATGTAAACCCAACATTTCATAGTCCTGATATGTGCCTGCTGTACCATGTACTTCTATAAAAAGTATTCTGTTCTTTTTGTATTGTTTCCTTGGTAGGAAATACCTGGTAATCCTGGCAATTCCTCTGCTTTCCTTTTGAAAACTGATCACACTAGGCATGAGAGCACATCATTGTCAGTTTTATGGCTGTCCAGGGAACTAATCCAATGATCAGATCTGACATGCCTCCTCCCTGCACAGCCATTCACTGGGAAGATCAGTCTCCTCCCTAAGCTCTTCATGCAGCTAAGAATAGATGGTATGTGATCACTCATGAAACAGGGGAAAGGATATTTATAATGTTTTTTTATATCTATAGACAAATGTTTTGCCTTTCATTTCTGTTTTAAAATGAATGGGTTATTATACAAGGTGAGGGTTCACGTTTTCTGTGTTTTTCTATGCAGACATGCTTTAATAAGTTTATATAAAAAAAAATTGTAATTTTTTTCATAATTTCTGTTAGCATTTAATAGAATTTTATTGCTATAATATAGACGACGCCTGTGTGTTTTAGGCTCTTGCATGCAGCTGCTTTATAAATAGCAGCAGATTATACAGGATATTGCAGAAAAGCATTGATCATCATCAGGATAAATGTACTGGAACATGTTTGTCACTCAGTGGTTTATAAATAGGCAATCCTTGGCACAGAGATGGCATGCTCTTACACATGTGTTGCAGTCAGCCTCTGAAGCTGGCTGAAGATTATTACATCGGGGAAGCATTGTGATAATCACCATATGACTTGATAAGTGTAGTGAAACCAAAAGAGCATGTATGCCCTATTGGGATCATATGTCTGTCCTGAGGGAAGTCCACACAGGAATTCCCACACACTCAGAAAAGCAGGAAGTTTCTCTTCCCACTCCACACATGATGAAGCAATTTATATTAATAGTTACCTTCAAGCATTCTTTAATGGGATCTATTATCCCTGAGCTGAGAGGTAATTATTCCTACCATTATTATTACTATAACACCAGCAAACAACTGGTTTGTAGAACAAACAATTTCATTTATAACCTCCTGCTATAAGATATGCTACTGATTTGGGTGAGACAACAATTTACCTTCAATGCAAATAACTGAACGTATAAAAACAATATATACTCTTTTGACTGTGTCCTCATTGCAAACAAAACTGCTATAGCACACACTCTTACTTCTTAACTTTTCACAAAAAGAAAAAGGGAAACTTTTTTAGCACAAAGTATTTAGAAAAAAGGATACATCCCTACCATATGCAACTCCTTTGTCCCCCCCCCCCCCCCCCAATTACAAAGACTGTGGATGATTAAACCGACCCCTCACATTATGAAATATTCAACAAACCCAAACCTGTATAGAAAAGACTAAATACTTAACTCTCTTGCCATATGTGGCACTGAACACAGCAATAATTGATAGAAATGGCCTCTTGAAGTGCAGCGAAAAAAGTACATTTCTGCAGAGTCTGTTTGGTCCCTTGCAGCTGTCACTTACTTCCTTCTGCTGACCTCATGTCATTGCAGTAGAATCAGTAATGTTAGATGCAGTGTATGATCCCTGATCATAAACTGCAGGGTAAGGGCCTGGTCACACATTCACCTTTGAAAACACACATGCATTTTCCTCAAAGCGCATAACGTGTTTTTGGTGTGCTTTAAAATCATTTGCTTTAAATCTAAGGCAATGCAAAAATCTGTCAGTGAAATGATGTGAGGAAGAAATGGGGGTGGGGCTAGGCCACACTGTATTTTTCAATAGAAACACACAGCGCAGCTCGGGAGTGAGCCTACAGGTGCACCACTATAGTAAGTGGATGCTCAGAGAAAAGGAGGAGCTGAGAGCGCCGGTGGGGTACACCAGAAAAGGAGGATCAGGGATGTTATACCATTTCACAGAGCAGGAAAGTATAACGTGTTTATTATTAAAAAAAATGACGTTACAACCACTTTTAACAAACTAATACATATGTTGTTTTATTTTTTAGGACAAACTAGGCTTTCTTTTGGGAACACTGTCTTGCATAATATTTATTTCAGGTACTTATAGAGTGCCGTCAATTTACGCAGCACTTTACATATATATTGTACATTCACATCAGTCCCTAACCGTCAAGGGGCGTACAATCTAAAGTCCCTAACTCACATTCATATACTAGGGCCAATTTAGACAGGATCCAATTCACCTACCAGCATGTCTTTGGAGTGTGGGAGGAAACCAGAGTACCTGGAGGAAACCCACACAGGCACAGGGAGAACATGCAAACTCCAGGCAGGAGGTGCCGTGGCTGGGATTTGAACCAATGACCCTAGTACTGCCAGGCGGAAGTGCTAACCATTTAGCCACTGTGCTGCCCTAAATATGTAATGTATATACAAAACAAATAAACACAGGGAAGCCTGTGTTAGTTTTAAACAATTGGTTTTACTATAACTAAAAAGAAAACAATTATTCCTATTTAAACAGCATTAAAATGTTGTTTCCTATACTAAGTATGGCAAAGTTATTTGCAAATCAAAAAAGGCAGATATTTCCAATTTTGCAATTTTCTTTATCTGAAGTTGAAAATAATACAAACCAATTAAAAAAAATTAGCCAATGACTCCCACTGCTGTATCGCAGCCAATGAGGAGGGAGAGATCCAGGAGAGTCGCTGCTCTCATGCACATCATTAAATTAAGATCGGGCTCAGGTAAGAATTAGGCTCCACGAACACTGGACTTAAAAAAATGCTAGTTCCCTTGGCAGAAAAAAAAAGGTGATACAGTGTAAAGCGTTTTTGTACACAGTTTAGGCGAGTTTATGAAAGTTTAGCATTTTTTCTGCCAGAAAGCTCCAATCAAAAACACACCAGAAGGGTTTTTTCCTGCTTCTAAACATTGAGCTCAACCCATGCCTCTAATCGTCCTAATGTGCATAGACACATAGATTAACACTGAGCTTCTTCTACAGGAAAAACACAAAACTGAAGAAGCAACGATTTGTAAGTTAGTGTGCATGGAGGGGCTGAAGGGGAAACTGCACACTGAGGTTTCTTTACCTTCATGCATTAATTATTTAGGGCTGATTTGGGTTAACTAAGGGCAAACAGGTGTAAATATAAACAAATTATATTTAAATATTGAAAAAGTAAATTCAATGTAACAATACACTGTTACGCTATATCATGCAATAACACCTACTATCTGCAGACTATCCTCTATCTAGGACAGCGTTTTTCAACCACTGTGCCGCGGCACACTAGTGTGCCGTGAGATATTGTCTGGTGTGCCGTGGGAAAAATTGCAATTTCATCCGTAACATGTGGCCTCAGCTCACAAATAGACCAATCATTAGAACAGCAATGGGCAAACTACGGCCCGCGGGCCGTATACGGCCCGGCGGACGTTTTAATCCGGCCCGCGGAGCGTGATACTGTCAGGATGATCTGTCCCCCTCGACGTATCTGCGCATGTGCCGGAGATCGCTGATCGGCTGCTAATGCCTGAAACTGGCACATGCGCAGATACGTCGAGGGGGACAGATCCTCATAGGAGACAGATTTTCATGCTACACCGGAACAGCGAGAGGAACGCGCGGAGCAAAGGTAAGTGAATTGACACAGGGGGGGCTTGGGGACTTAATATGGGGGATGAATTACTATGGGGGATGAATTACTATATGGGGGATGAATTACTATGGGGGATGAATTACTATGGGGGATGAATTACTATAGGGGGGATGAACTACTATGGGGGATGAATTACTATATGGGGGATGAATTACTATGGGGGATGAATTACTATATGGGGGATGAATTACTATGGGGGATGAATTACTATGGGGGATGAATTACTATATGGGGGATGAATTACTATAGGGGGGATGAATTACTATATGGGGGGTGAATTACTATGGGGGATGAATTACTATGGGGGATGAATTACTATATGGGGGATGAATTACTATGGGGGATTAATTACTATATGGGGGATGAATTACTATGGGGGATGAATTACTATGGGGGATGAATTACTATATGGGGGATGAATTACTATGGGGGATGAATTACTATATGGGGGATTAATTACTATAGGGGGGATGAATTACTATGGGGGATGAATTACTATATGGGGGATGAATTACTATAGGGGGGATGAATTACTATATGGGGGGTGAATTACTATGGGGGATGAATTACTATGGGGGATGAATTACTATATGGGGGATGAATTACTATGGGGGATTAATTACTATATGGGGGATGAATTACTATGGGGGATGAATTACTATGGGGGATGAATTACTATGGGGGATGAATTACTATATGGGGGATGAATTACTATGGGGGATGAATTACTATATGGGGGATTAATTACTATGGTGGATGAATTACTATATGGGGGATTAATTACTATGGGGGATGAATTACTATGGGGGATGAATTACTATATGGGGGATTAATTACTATGGGGGATGAATTACTATATGGGGGATGAATTACTATGGGGGATGAATCACTATATGGGGGATTAATTACTATGGGGGATGAATTACTATATGGGGGATTAATTACTATGGGGGATGAATTACTATGGGGGATGAATTACTATATGGGGGATGAATTACTATGGGGGATGAATTACTATATGGGGGATGAATTACTATGGGGGATGAATTACTATATAGGGGATGAATTACTATGGGGGATGAATTACTATATGGGGGATTAATTACTATGCTTACTATGGGGGAATATTACTATACTTACTATGGATGACACATACACATCATTCATCTACTCTTGGTCCGGCCCCCCGGGTCCAATATATGAACCCATTGCGGCCCTCAAGTCAAAAAGTTTTTCAATAAATTTTTTTAACATTTTCTAATGGTGGTGTGCCTCGTGATTTTATTCATGAAAAAAGTGTGCCTTTGCACAAAAAAGGTTGAAAAACACTGATCTAGGATGTGCAGCATTTTGACTAATGTAATGCATGGCAATTTACACTATAATTTTGGTTGATCTACAAGTTTACCACCCCCTGACTGCCCAACTGCTCATTACCATGGCCACTATCATGGTTAGTATACACTGCTGTGGGCATGCTGTTCCAAACATTATACCGTCAGTTGGGTCTGGTGGTGGTACTGCATTCATATTAATTGGAGACTGCCATAAGCCCTTTGAAACCACATGCAATACACATGGTTGTGGCAAATAGCTGTGGAATTTTATGTTGCCTGTCAAATACCTCTGAAAAGCAATCCACTTCAGATCGCTTTTCAGAAGGGAGTTAATGATTGGCCCAAGTGAAGACGAGCCCCTATAGCCCTAGTAAGCAGTGGGAGAGGAGTACGGTGTAGGAGATATGCCAGAGACAATTCCTCAGATATATGGGTGGACTACTACATGTTTTATCTAGAGTTCCTCCTTAACATTCCTCTAACTGGCATGTATATGTTACAATTATTTATGTTTATGATTATCTTTCACAACTCTACCACAAGATTATACCCTCAGAAATATTATCTGAAAAGATGAACACAATTGTTTTCTAGAGTGTCATAAAAATGGCTGGCTGAGGTTTGCAGCCAAAACACAGTGATACAATTTGGCAAGAACCAATAAGTTCTATGTTTACAATTTTTGCATTCTTTTTTATTGTCAAGACACGTGCCTCCAGAAACTACAACACTCTCACAAGCAACTTGTTTTTCCCATGCACATCTTTCCATAAGTATCTGATTTTTTTGGAAGCTTATTTTACAACAAATGACCTCATGTCACTAGTGTCTTGATTAGTTGTATTAGACAGGCTTCCCTGTTTGGGTGGATGTGACATCAAACTGTTTTAAATGTGCTACAATGTTTAAAAAGTGAAGTTCCTTTCATGCACCTATATGGAAATTCATATTTTTCTAACCTATGAAGCCCTGATTAAATGTACATTTACTTACCTACAGTGCTGTAAGCAGGGGCATATCTGACGCGAGACAAACAAGGCATCTGCCTTGGGTGGCACTTTTAAGGGGGGCGGCACCGCCCCCAGGCAGAAGGGACCAGTGTTGTCGCTGCAAAGAGCTGTGCTTGGCCAGGGGGGCATGCTCTGGCGGGTTCATGTGTGTGCTCGGGGGCGAGGATGGGTGAGGAGACAGAGAACCTGTCAGCCATGGAGCCGGCTGGAGAGGGGGCTGGACAGCACATAGAGGACCGTGCATTTCTTGTTTACTCTATGTGCCGCCAGTCACCTCCCCTATCCATCTCCTGCGTACGGTCAGCTACTGTATGCTCCCCCACGGCCGCCGCCCCCTCCC
The DNA here is from genome assembly GCF_062004578.1 of Staurois parvus. Classification (NCBI taxonomy): domain Eukaryota; kingdom Metazoa; phylum Chordata; class Amphibia; order Anura; family Ranidae; genus Staurois; species Staurois parvus. The sequence goes on along the minus strand of NW_028318362.1, from coordinate 2,203,244 downwards.
TCCAGCACTGCAGGGGATCTGTCAGCATATGCAGTCCCCAGTGCTGACAGTCCCCCCCTTCCCCTCACACAGACGGGAGAGGAGAGAGAAAGCTGCCCCTCCTCCTCCCGTCCTCTCCTCCTGTGTCTGCCCCGCCCACACTTCCAGCCCCTAGCCTTATGGATTCTTTCCCCCTTCTCTCTCTCTCTCTTCCCTCTCCTTCTCTCTTCCCCTCCCTCTCTCTCCCTCTCCCCCCACCCCCTCTCTCTCTCTCCCTCTTCCCCCTCTCTCCTCTCTCTCTTCCCCAATCCCTCCCCCTCTCCCTCTCTCTCTCTTCCCTCCTCCCTCTCTCTCCCCCCTCTCTTACCCTCTCCCTCTCTTCCCCCTCTCCCTCTCTCTCTTCTCTCTCCCTCTCTCTCTTCCCACCCTCTCTTCCCCTCTCCCCCTCTCTCTCCCCTCTCCCTCTCTCTCTCTTCCCCTCTCTCCCTCCCCCACCCATCTCTCCCCCCCCTCTCTCTTCCCCCCTTCTCCCTCCCCCTCTCTCTTCCCCCCTCTCTCCTTCTCTCTCTCCCCCTTCCCCCTCTCTCTCCCCCCTCTCTCCTTCTCCCCCTCCCTCTCCCCCTCTCTCCCCCCTCTCATATCTCTCTTCTCTTTCCCTTCTCCCCCCTCCCTCTCTCTCTTCCCCCATCTCTCTCTCCCTTTCCCCCCATCTCTCTCTCTTCCCCCATCTCTCCCCCCCCTCTCTCCCCCCTCTATCTTCCCCCTTCTCTCTCTCTCTCCCCTCCCTCTCTCTTCCCCTCTCCCCCCTCCCTCTATTCTCTCTTTCTCGCCCCCCTCTCCCCCCCCTCTCCCTCTCCTCTCTCCCCTCTCTCTTGTCTTATCTCTTCTATCTCCCCTCGCTCTCTTCCCTCTCTCCTCTCCCCCCTCTCCTCTCTCTCTCTTCTCCCCCCTCCTTCCCCCTATCTCTCCCATCTCTCTCCCCCTCCTTCCCTCCCCCTCTCTCGCTCTCCCCCTCTCTTCTCCTCTCTCCCTCTCCCTCCCTCCTGTCTCCCCCCTCCCTCTCCCTCTCTCTTCTCCTCTCTCTCCTCTCTTCTCTCTCGCTTCTCGCCCCTCTCTCTCCTCTCCCCCCTCTCTCTTCTCTCTCTCTACCCCCCCTCTCTCCTCTCCCCCCTCTCTCTCTATCTCCCTCCTCTCTTCTCTCTCTCTCCTCTCTCCCCCTCTCTCCTCTCTCTCCCTCCCTCCTCTCTCTCTCTGATTGGTGTCAGTGGGAGAAATAGTGCCCCATCATTAATGCCAGTGTGGGAGGAATAGTGCCCATCATTGGTGTCAGTGTGGAAGTAATAGTATCCCATCGTTGGTGTCAGTGGGAGGAATAGTTCCCCATCATTAGTTCCAGTGTGGGAGGAATAGTGCCCCATCATTGGTGTCAGTGAGAGGAATAGTGCCCCATCATTAGTGCCAGTGTGGGAGGAATAGTGCCCCATCATTGGTGTCTGTGTGGGAGGAATAGTGCCCCATCATTGGTGTCAGTGTGGGAGGAATAGTGCCCCATCACTGGTGTCAGTGTGGAAGTAATAGTACCCCATCATTGGTGTCAGTGGGAGGAATAGTGCCCTATTGTTGGTGTCAGTGGGAGGAATAGTGCCCCATTATTGATGCCAGTGGGAGGAATAGCGACCATCGTTGTCAGTGGGCGGAGCTCTAATAGGAAGAGGTGGATCCTAAATAGGAAGGGGTGGGGTTTACAGATGAAGGAGTGGATCTTAAATATGAAGGGGTGGGACAAATTTAGATGCGGGGGGTGCCCGATTTTAGTCTTGCCTAGGGCAGCACAAAACCAAAATACACCACTGGCTGTAAGGAAAAATAAGAAAGGTGAGCACAGAACAAGGAAAAATACAGGTTCACTTGATATAATTAATTGGTTTAATATAAGACATATCTGAACGTATGTGCCAGTCTATTCTGTAAAATGCTTGCATGGCTTGTCAAATTTATGTTTCACACATATAAATTATCATTAGGCACATTAGGCCTGCATGAATAAGCAGAAGTGGCAAAGAAATTATTTTTGCTGTATGTACTGTATGTATCATAAGTAGAAAAGCAGTCAACATTTATACTCATGTAATTTACACATCGTTACAATATTCTAAACCAAGTTAGAAACAATAAATCAACAATATATGAGGTATGTCCAGAAAGTAATGAGAATGATATTTTAAAAATTCTTTTTTTAAAAAGTTTACAATTGAACATTGTCTCCTTCAAAGTATGCACCTTGTGAGGGTACACAACATTCCCACTGATTTTTCCATTCTTCATAGCATCCCTGGAAGTCTTCAAGTGGGATGGTGTTCAGAGCCTGCATAGTGGCTCTTTGGACATTATCCACACTACCAAAATGGTGTCCTTTCATATGTGATGGCGTTCAGAGCTTGCATAGTGGCTCTTTGGAAGTTATCCACACTACCAAAATGGTGTCCTTTCAAATTCTTCTTCCTCTTTGGCAATATGAAAAAGTCAAAATAAGTCAAGTTGGGGCTGTAGGGTGGATGGGGAAGCAGTGTGAAGTGTTTTTCTCTGACAGCCAAAGCACTGTGACTCAGTGTCTTGATGAAGGATCCAAGTTGAGACAATCTTAGGATGCACATGGCCAAGGCAACAAAGAAGTGGCACAAGATGAAGCACATTAAGGCCCTGGAGTGGCCTAGCCAGTCTCCAGACCTTAATTCTTAATCTGAAAATCTGTGTAGGGAGCTGAAAGTTCAAGGTGCAAAACATCAGCCACCAAAGCTTAATGACTTGGAGAGGATCTGCCAAGAGGAGTGGGCCAAAATCCCTCCTGAGATGTGTGCAAACCTGATGGCCAACTACAGGAAACGTCTGACCTCTGTGATTGCCAGCAAGGGATTTGCCACCAAGTACTAACATGTTTTGTGAAGGGGAACAAATACATATTTCCCTCATGAACATGCAAATCAGTGCATAATTTGTTATACATGCATTTCTTTTGAATTTTTTGTTGCTATTCTGTCTCTCAGTGTTACAATCACCTACCATTCAATTTTTAGACTGATCATTTCTTTGTGAGTGGGCAAACATTCAACATCAGCAGGGGATCAAATACTTATTTCCTTCACTGTAGGTAGGAGAACCAGGAAAGAGCATTCTTGGACACCAAAGGAGCGGAGTTTTTTGTAGGAGGAGTGGGTTGTCAACTGTATCCCAAGGCAGAAAGAAGAGCTATAAGTATGATTACTGTGTAGTAGCCATTGATTTTAGCAGTTAGTAATGCCTTTTTGAGTTTTATTAAGGTAGATTTTTTGGAGTGTTATGAGTAAAAACATACACCAAGAGCAAAGAGATGGGTTTTAGGTGGTTCTGACTGGCAGAGCTCAGCGAGGCCTTTTTTGGGAGAGAAGAGGTAAAGATAGCAAGAAGAATGAGAAAAATGCATCTTCCTTCACATCCTTATCTCAGCAAAGAGAGCTTTCACATACACACATAGCTGGAATTAGTAAAAGGTGATTCACTCATACACCGCGTTCCAAATTATTATGCAAATTCTTTTTAAGTGTCACAAAGATTAAATATTTTGTTTTTCAGTTTAACTCATGGATGACATTGTGTGTCAGGGCTCTTTTGATCACTGAAAACAATCTCGAACACCTGTGATAATTAGATTGGCCAGCGAGCCCAATTTAAGGAAAAACTACTAAAGGAGGGTGTTCCACATTATTAAGCAGAGCACCATTTTCAAGCAATATGGGGAAGAAGAAGGATCTCTCTGCTGCCGAAAAGAGTAAAATAGTTCAATGCCTTGGAGGAGGTATGAAAATATTAGATATTTCACGAAAACGTAAGCGTGATCATCGCATTATTAAGAGATTTGCGGCTGATTCAGAGCACAGACGGGTTCGTGCAGATAAAGGCACATTGAGGAAGATTTCTGCCAGATCCATGCATCGGATCAATAGAGCAGCTGCTAAAATACCATTACATAGCAGAAAACAGCTATTTGAAGCTGCTGGTGCCTCTGGAGTCCCACAGACATCAAGGTGTAGAGTCCTCCAGAGTCTTGCAACTGTGCATAAACCTTCTATTCGGCCACCAATAACCAATGCTCACAAGCAGAAACGGCTGCATTGGGCAGAAAAATACATGAAGACTAATTTTCAAACAGTCCTGTTCACTGATGAGTGCTGTGCAACCCTGGATGGTCAAGATGGATAGACTAGTGGATGGTTGGAGGACGGCCACCCTGTTCCAACAAGGCTGTGATGTCAGCAAGGCAGTGGTGGAGTCATGTTTTGGGCCGGAATCATGGGAGCAGAGCTGGTCGGCCCCTTTAGGGTCCCTGAAGGTGTAAAGATGACCTCTGCAAAGTATGTGGAGTTTATGACTGACCACTTCCTTCCCTGGTACAGAAGGAAGAACTATGCTTTCCGGAATAAAATCATCTTTATGCATGACAATGGACCATCTCATGCTGCAAAGAATACCTCTGCATCAATGGCTGTTATGGGGATAAAAGGAGAGAATGTCATGGTGTGGCCTCCATCCTCCCCTGACCTCAATCCTATTGAGAACCTTTGGAGCATCCTCAAGCAAAAGATCTATGAGGGTGGAAGGCAGTTTACATCCAAACAGCAGCTCTGGGAGGCTATTCTGACATCTTGCAAACAAATTCAAGCAGAAACTGTCCAAAAACTCACAAGTTCAATGGATGCAAGACTTGTGAAGCTGCTATCAAATAAGGGGATCCTATGTTACAATGTAATGTGACCTGTTAAAATGTTTAAAAAGTTAAAATGTTGTTAAAAGTTTGATTGAAATAGCTTTTGATTTCAGTAAATATGCTGCAAACACAACAAATGACAATTTTCAGTTCTTTACAACCTATGAAGTGTTTTGAAACTTACGTGCGTAATAATTTGGAACAGTGCATTGTAAGTTTTTTATGTTTAAAAAAAATACTGTTATCATTAGGAGGTTTGTTCAATAAAATTTGAATTGTACTCTTAATAGTTGATAACATGAGAATTATGCTGACTGTTATTTACATCAATTATTTAGGTAAATGAGAAAAATATCATTTGCATAATAATTTGGAACACGGTGTAGTCTAAGTATAATTAAATCTGATGAACAGAGATGTTAGTTATTGCTTTCAAAATTCAATGCAAAGCACAATATACAAAATGCCTAAAGAGACATGGGCAAGGTGATATTGCTGCTTGAAAAGGCATTCTCTGACCACATATACTTACCTTACCTGAGCTCCTCCACAGTTCCTCACTCCTCCACATCCAGTGCTGAGGTTAGCTGTGTCAGTGACCTAGGTAGCAGTGGTATTACTTGCCAAAGCATGTAACTGCTCGGGCCCCACAATAGCCCTGGCACCATCACAGGTGAGCAGGTCACATACTTCTCCTAAACCAGAAGTACTGGGTAGTGTCTCATCAGCTGTGAAGCAACAAGGAAATGTGAGGGAGAGCAGGTAAGGTGAGTATATGAGGGCCAGCAGATGCCCTTTTTCAGAGAAACTGCCACTTTGCCCTGCATTAGCAAAGTAAAAGTGTTTCTCTAAAGAGTATGTATAGTCAAAAGGGTTTTTTTGTTCTAGATAGAGCATGAAGGGATTAGAACCTCTGCCAAGTTTCTCTGTCTCTGTCCTCTCTAGGTGGGGTCACCCTATTTGTCCCAGTGACCATAATAAATGTCCAGGGAACATGCCCACAGCAACTAAGATCCCTGTTTTGGGATAGTGGAATGAGGAGAGAGCTACCCTTGGGAAACAATGATCACAGCCTGTAATACCACCATTAGAGGGAGACCCACCTAAAATATCACTGGCTAGACACACACAGGCAAATACAAATCTTGCATACAATCTACTGTGCTCCAGGGGTTGTATCACAGCTAGGTGATTCCCAAATGCTTCTGAGATTTCCCAAGCCAAGAATCTCTGTGCACTTTCACCTTTCTCACACACACCAGACACATAACTCAGGGTAGCTGGCCAACACCTGCAGTTTCTCAGTTAGCGGGTCTGGTAGGCAACCACACACACACACACACACACAGATCTTTGCTACCGTCAATGAGATCTGTAAGATATTATAGCTACCACACTGACACTGCATGCAATCATATTGGCCACATTGTTATCCATCAGCCAACAGGTGCAATTAGAAAACACAAGGGTACAGCCACATGATACAACCTCATACAAATTAGCAACAAAATTACAACTAGGCATACAGGCAGTAGTAATATAATGCAACAATCTCTCTCTAAGTTATAAATTCTTGGCTTATTACACAGAAGGCCACGTATTAATTTTTATTTTTAATATCTCTAGATGGGCAGTGCGTAGAAATATGTACAGAAAAAAAATTACAGAAAGACAAGAAAGAAAATGGCATATACAAACAGTGACTAATTGATATAAAGTGAATAGGGAGAAAGACAGAACCAAACTTTACTGTTTGGACAATATCATTTAATACAGTTGGTGAATCCACACTGGACATCAAATAACCACTTTGTTTTTTCCAGCACAAATTACAATTTTACTTTCATGCTTCTAATTTGGCCGATCACCATTGGAGATGGAACTTTGCATGGCGTGCAGTGGCATTAAGCTCATGGCATTGAAGTGGCCATAAGCTACATGGACCAGCCAGTTCTGATGGCTGGGTCAGAGTTAGGGTTTCTGATACTAGTGCCAGGAACAATTGAGTACTGTCCATGATACTTTTTTTATTTGCACTAACATACAATTTAAAGGACAAGCTTTTGGGGCATGTCCCCTTCTTCAGGTCTAAGCAGTACTGAAACAAAGATTTAGCAGAATGTTGGAAGAGATGTAGGGGATGGGAGAAAAAAAAAACAGAGATAAGATACAGCAAAAGCAAAGTCTGGGGGGGGGGGAGGGGGAGACAACACTAGCAGAGGTAGTCATGCTTGAGCTGATAGTCATAAAACTGTTGGATAATTATTGAAGAATCCCATGTCCAAATTCAGGCCATTATCTCTTGTGTCAAATAGAATTATCATTCTTAGTTCAAAAGTTTTTCTTTCCTGAATGGATTTGAAATTTCCTTTAAGAATTAAAACATTGAGGTCTTCCATAATGTGGTCTAGTTGTGCGAAATGGTGTCCCACAGGTATGCAAAGGTCATCTTCTTTATGTTCCTTGATGGTATGTCTGTGCAAATTCATCCTTGTTTGCAACTTCTGTCCTGTTTGCCAACATAAGATCCTTTGCTACATTTTCTGCACTGGATAAGGTACACAACATTACTAGAGGTGCAGCTGTATGAGGCGGAGATATTGAAGACTTTTCGATGGATTGATTTGGTTGCAGTTTGCAGCGTTTCTTATTGCAGGGTTTGCTTCCAATATTTGTGACATCATAATCATAAGGAAGTTTCCTACTGATTAGTTTATTTCTGAGGTTGGGGGGTTGTCTGAAAGCTAGTATTGGTGGTTGCTGGAATATTTCTTTCAGAGTTCCATCCTCTGTTATGATGGGTTGTAAATCTTTGATTATTTTTCTTATTCCTTCTAGTGCTGGGTTGTATGTGGTTACTAGAGGTACACGGTTGTTTGTTTTTTTCTCCTTGTACTGAAGTAGATTTTCTCTTTGGCTTCTCAAGGCTGTGTTTATGCTGGTGTTGATAGTTTTGTCCTTGTAACCTTTCTTATGGAAGGCGTCTGTTAGTGTCCCGAGATGTTTATCTCTGTCTCTTGGGTCAGAACATATACGGTGGTATCTAATGGCCTGACTGTGTATGATGGCACGTTTCGTGTGTTGGGGGTGGAAGCTGGAACTGTGGAGGTAGTTGCATCTGTCAGTGGGTTTCCTGTATATTGAGGTGTGAAGCGTATCATCCCTGATGTATACTGTGGTGTCTAGGAAGTTGATGTGTGTGTTTGAGTATTCCATTTTTAGTTTGATTGATGGATGAAAAGTGTTGATCAATGAGTAAAATTGTTTTAGGTATTCTTCACCTTCTGTCCATATGATGAAAATATCATCAATATAGCGATAGTATCTGTATGGTTTTTGTTCCATGCTGTTCAGGACTTTTTCCTCCAGGTCAGCCATAAATAAATTGGCATATTGGGGTGCCATTTTACTTCCCATCGCAGTGCCCATACATTGAAGATAGAGGTTTTTATTGAAAGTAAAGTAGTTGTGTGTAAGTATGAATTCAATGAGCTGTGTAACATCCTCAGCAGTGTATTTATGGTTTGGTGAGGATGATAAGGATCTATGACATGCAGCTAATCCATCCTTGTGAGGGATATTACTATACAGGAATACTACATCCATAGTCACTAGAAGTGTATTAGATGGTAATTGCTGTATGTTGTTGATCTTGTTCAGAAAGTCAGTTGTGTCTTGCAGGAGACTAGCAGTATTCTTGACTAACGGTTTTAAAAAATTTTCTACAAAGCCTTAGATTTGTTTGGTGAGTGTATTCATACCTGTTATGATGGGTCTGCCTGGATTTCCTGACTTGTGGATTTTGGGCAGCATGTAGAAGTCCCCGATTTCTGGATGATCTGGAATCGCATTTATAAGTTCTGAATGTAGGTGGGCTGGAATTGTTTTAATGAGACCTTTTAATTGCTTTGTAAAGTCCTGGGTCGGATCATAATCCAGTTTCTTATAGTAGATGGCATTTTCCAGCTGCCTCTGGCCTTCTTGTATGTATTTGTTTGTATGATACTAGTGCATCATCCTAATTGCTGCAAGCCCAAATATTAAATGAGTGTGATGGTCATTTTGCATCTGCGTACAATTTAAAGTGTGTACTCTCAGAAGGAATAAGTCTTTATATGAGTAATATTTTGGATCTTATGAGAGGTGAAACATATTCCCTCTCATCTAATAATATGAGTGGTAATCACAGACTGTGTGAAGCCTCAGTTGTAAACACCTCCCCCTCCATGCTGAGCCACAAGATCTGAGAGGATTCTTTGATGGTGTGTGGGGTGAAAGTGGAATACATTTATCTACAGTCACAAGCCTACAGGATCCTCTATAATGATTTGCTAGCAGTTAAAGTGGTATTTCAGATATGCAGGATGCCACATTGATCCATACACAACTGGACACCAAATTACGAACGTATTTGCAATATTATCATCTATCCCCTGTATCTATATTTAAATAAAGTGAAAAAAAACTTATATATATATATATATATATATATATATATATGTATACATACACAGTATCTCCCATAGGTGAGTCCACCCCTCACATATTTGTAAATATTTGATTCTATCTTTTCATGTGACAACACTGAAGAAATGACACTTTGCTACAATGTGACGCAGTGAGTGTACAGCTGGTATAACAGTGTCAATTTGCTGTCCCCTCAAAGTAACTCAACACACAGCCATTAATGTCTAAACTGCTGGCAACAAAGGTGAGTACACCCCTAAGTGAAAATGTCCAAATTGGGTCCAAAGTGTCAATATTTTCCAGCACTGCCTTAACCCTCTTGGGCATGGAGTTCACCAGAGCTTCACAGGTTGCCACTGGAGTCCTCTTCCACTCCTCCATGACGATATGACAGAGCTGGTGAAAGTTAGAGACCTTGTGCTCCTCCACCTTCCATTTGAGGATGTCCCACAGATGCTCAATAGGGTTTAGGTCTGGAGACATGCTTGGCCAGTCCATCAACTTTACCCTCAGCTTCTTTAGCAAGGCAGTGGTGGTCTTGGAGGTGTGTTTCGGGTCGTTATCATGTTGCACACACTATATTGTCAAAAGTATTTGGACGCCTGCCTTTACACACACATGAACTTTAATGGCATCCCAGTCTTAGTCTGTAGGGTTCAATATTAAATTGGCTCACCCTTTGCAGCTATAACAGCTTCAACTCTTCTGGGAAGGCTGTCCACAAAGCTTAGGAGTGTGTCTATGGGAATGTTTGACCATTCTCCCAGAAGTGCATTTGTGAGGTCAGGCACTGATGTCGGACGAGAAGGCCTGGTTTGCAGTCTCCGCTCTAATTCATCCCAAAGGTGTTCTATCGGGTTGAGGTCAGGAATTTGTGCAGGCCAGTCAAGTTTCTCCTCCACAAACTCACTCATCCATGTATTTATGGTCCTTGCTTTATGCACTGGTGCGCAGTCATGTTGGAACAGGAAGGGGCCATCCCCAAAGTTTTCTCACAAAGTTAGGCGCATGAAATTGTGCAAAATGTCTTGGTATGCTGACGCCTTAAGAGTTTCCTGCACTGGAACTAAGGGGCAAAGCTCAGAAACTGAGAAACAACCCCACACCATAATCCCCCTTCCACCAAACTGCCTGGCACAATGCAGTCAGGCAAGCACCATTCTCCTGGCAACCGCCAAATCCAGACACGTCCATCGACAAGCATGATTTGTCATTCTAGAGAATACGTCTCCATTGCCCTAGAGTCCAGTGGCAGCGTGCTTTACACTACTGCATCTGACGCTTTGCATTGCACTTTGAATGCTCCTGCTCAGCCATGGAAACTTATTCCATGAAGCTTTCTATGCACTGTTGTTGTGCTAATCTGAAGGCCACGCAAAGTTTGGAGGTCTTTAGCTATTGACTTTGCAGACAGTTGCCATGCACTTCAGCATGCGCTGACCCTGCTCTTTCTTTTTTCTTGGCCTACCACTTTGTGGCTGAGTTGCTGTTGTTCCCTGTTGCTTCCACTTTGTTATAATACCACTAACAGTTGACTGTGGAATATTTAGTAGCAAGGAAATTTCACGGATGGGCTTATTGCACAGGTGGCAACCTATCACGGTACCACGCTTGAACTAATTGAGCTCCTAAGAGCGACCCATTCTTTTATAAATGATTGTAGAAGCAGTCTGCATGCCTAGGTGCTTGATTTTTTACACATGTAGCCATGGAGGTGAGTGGAACACCCGCATCCAATGATTTGGAGGGGTGTCTATATATATATATATATATATATATATATATATATATATATATATATATTATAGAATATTATGCAAACTATCTTGTGTACTAACACTAAATGACCTGTTTTGGCAACATCTTTGAATTGTGCACCTGCATTCTCTAGGCAGCCCACCAAAACTGTGAAATGTGACTATATATATATATATATATATATATATATATATATGATTTGACTTTGAAAACCCAATAAGTGTGCTCTAAGCTTGGGCGATGACTCAAATGTCACTGCAGTCTTTCATCATGGAGGAATACAGTAGAGTTATTGTTTGTGTAGAATGCTACAGCTGACTAGTTTTTTCCTTCAGAGGTCTTGGTTCATAATGCACCTAGCACACCCTTCTAGAATTTAAGAAATGCTTTTGGTGTACACTGAAACAACAAACCCGCTCATGCATAAAATGAGGAGACTTCTCCTTTCACATTAAATGTGGCCATGCAACACAACTGATGACAAAGGATAGATTATTTTTGCTATAGGGAGCCATTTTCCTAGGGCAGTGTCAACGCAATCCCAAACCCAAACATTATATTAAACTAAATGATAAAGTCAGTGCTTTATGACACTGATTTCACCCCAGGAGATTCTGCACATGTACTTTTGTTAAATATGATATAAAGCTTTATGCAAATTATTAAGTTTTATCTTATTTTTTACAAAGCATTTTTAAAGAAAGCTTGGCTCTGTATCCTAATTGGGGATATTTACCTTTCCTGCCTCTTTCCCTTTCACCGTAAAAGAAAATGATGTGAATTTTCTATCTCAAAGAGACAAACAACAATATAATTATCCTTTTTTGTAATGGGAAAAGGTTTATAACCCTAGTGTTTAAGAGTGAGGCACAGGGGAGCTGATTTATGAAAAAAGTAGCGTATGTGCACTGTACAAGTGAATTTTCACTTTACAAGAGAATGTTAACATAAATGTGGAAAATGATGCAAAGAATACCTTATTACATTAAAAAAATAATAATTTTTGCTTGCATGTCATTGGTGACTGAAGTCAGAAGAGTTTAACCTTATTTACTAAGCTAAGGTAAAATCTACTTTGCTAAGTGAATTTGCAGTGGAGTGCTAACTCAGCCTAAAGTTCTTTAGTAAATCAACCCCAATGTGTTAAGATGTTAGCAGCTTTTACTGTTTTGCTTCAAAAATAACAGTTTTCAACTGCTGATGATGCATGGAAATGTGAGTTCACATGTTAATAATATGGCCACATTAAAGTGTTACTAAACCCAGGACCCTGAATCCACTATATATGGTCTCCCACAGTACACAGAACATGGAAATGCAATTATTTTAGTAAATATAAACTGCTAAATACATTTTCTCATCAGAGGTTAGAGCAGTCTTGTGGCTTCTATCAGTGTCCAGCCCAGCACTAGCTAAAGCTTGTAAGAGGAGTTTTCTATCTGCTCTAGAAGGTTGTAAAACCCCTGACCTCCGTCTGACCAGTGCTGATTGGCCCTGTGCTGATCACAGGAAACTGAGTATGTGCAAATGCCTATGGTTCAGTCTGTCTTATCAGGAGATAAGAGGTGGCCTCTTGAAAAAAACAAAGATCACAGAAGAAAGGATCAAATGGCCTTTTTACACAATGCAGAGGAATAACCCCTTAGGTTCCTCAGTGAGTATAACACGCATTCTTTACTGCATATAAAGGCTGATTTTACTGTTGTGGGTTTAGTAACACTTTAAGTATTCCATCTATACAAATTTTAGTATATAAATTCAACAAACGTGTGATCCTGATTACCATGATTGTATATACTTCTTAAACATCACTGATGAGTAGAATATGTACAATAGAATGATATTAATTTATTCTGAAGCATTATTAAAAATCTACGATTCATATTCACAATAGAAGGGACATTCCAGAAGCTGCAGATTATCCAGAAGATACATAGCTGCAAAGCGAGGCGTGAATTCAACACAGTCAGTCTACAAGATTTCTGTGTGATAATTGCCGAACTGTCCCTGACCGGTGAACTCTTACTGGAACAAAGCTGTTGAAAGTTCATGCACCCCTATTATGCACTCATTTTAATTAAACAAAAAAGATTATACAGACGTTGCACAAGGATTATCAAAATAGAATGGCGCCACCTGCCCTCGTAACCCCTTTAATTAGAGCAAAATTGGAGGTGCCAATTAATACAGAGCAACTGTGAGGAATACATGGAACAACAACACAGCACACACTGGGCCTAGGAATTCAGCCTTCACATGCCTGCTGCACTGCTTTAACCATAACAACTTAGACAAATGTGTGTTGTGCACTGTAGTATGCAGCTGGGAAAAAAAAATTTAAATCCACATCAAGTTCCGCTAATGAAAGCTTTTGCAAGAAAATATTAAAGTTTTGCAAGTAAATAATTTAAGTTTTTAGCAAATATATATTTCAAATCATACATATAAAATATGAATGTGAACAGTAAGATTAAAGTGCAAACGTATTTGAAACTTATATTTTTATTTCTTAATAGAGTCAGGAAGGGTTGCACCCTCATTTTTTACTGTTACTTCGGTTTCTATTGGGGAGAATTCCTGTCACTCTACTGTCTTGAAGGTCACCATCACTGGGAGAAGAATAGAAGAGAATAATCTAAATAAAGGTGCAGATAAGAATAAAAACCCAGGTTCTTAGCATTTCTCTTTGGTTTTTATTGCAGCCTTTGTTTCTAACTTCCTGCATGGGTAATCACCATCAATGGGAAAGGGAGTGAGGGGAAATCATTCCTAAAAGAGAAAAAGACCACAACAAACATTTTTACAAATGTTTTAAACCTTCTCCACTCTTAACCCCCCCCCCCTTAAAATGCTGAAATAACATTTTAAGGTGAACCCTGGGGTCAGGCTATTCAAATTATTTAGATATCACTATCAGGCAATGAGTGAGCTTTAAAAGAACCCATCACTGACCTCTGTAGATAAAAGGTACTGTGAAACAATTAATCCTCAAATTCACTGAAGCTGTTCAACTAATTTTCTCACAAGAGCAGTTTACCCATGTGCCCTGGGAGAAGGGAGCAGGGTGAGCAGAGTTGCTTACAGATAACAATTTGCGAAATTTAGTGCTTCTGTTGTGATCTGTGGGGATGAACTACACCACGGTGACTGGAACTACAGACTCCCCCTGATATGGCTCCTGTATGAAATGTTGTCAGAAACAAATTAGAATTGAATGCTGTCAATTCCACTACACTTTTCTGTACTAGGATCAGCAAAGATAGTAGGGAAGGGATGAGCATAAAAAGAGGAAAGCAAAATATCATGCTAATGGAATTCCAAAAACTAAATTAAAGCCATTCAAAGCTTCCTTTGTACTACAGATGCACTGCAGTTGCCAACAGCTGATAAGAAATATACAATGGTGCTCACCTTAATGCCATAGGAAACAAGGTTGTGCCCATTGTAACATGCCCTATTAGAAGTCCAGGTAGGAAGACCGGACATTTGCATACATATTACTGAGCATGACTGATTGAGTTCAAGTAAGTGTACATATTTCCAAGGTACTATATCATATATGCTTGGTGGGTCAAGGAATATTCATGTCCCAACACTGTCACATAGAGAAAGTCACAGGCTCTGCCTTCTCCTCTTTATGTAAAACCTATTGTTTGCTACATCAGGCTAGGCTGCCTTATTTTTATTTATTTATTTAATTTAGATTGAATCAGTTGTTTCAGCCAAATGATTTCTCTTTCTTCAAGAAATGTAATATATCAGTGAAATGAACTGAGTCTTCTGATATCCGAAAAACAGATAATGTTTATTTTACTATAAAGTACTGTTTATTTATAATAATTAGATAAATATTCTGCTACAAGGCCATGCATGCCTTGTTTTTGAAATACATAATATTTGAAATCTTTTGAACTGCAAGATACAAATCTATTATTATTACATTGTTTAATATATGTATTATTACAGTAAATGCATTATTATTATTTTTCAAGATCAAGTTAATAGTATTATTGCATGACCCCATCTTCTACCCAGTTTAACTGAGCAAACATATCTATAGGGTGTGAAAAGGTCACCAAACCCATCACCCCAAATTTAGAATGAATTCATCTTATCAAATGAGTCTTTGTGAATCAAATTACCAATGGGAGAATTGTCACTACTTTCCACCCATTTACTTCAACAGTGGCAATGTGCTATTGAGAGTTTTAAACACTTAATTAGACACACTACGCCTTTTATGCTCTACTAATTGTATAAAATTGTGCCCAATCATTTTCTTTATTTATAAGAAAAGGAAAGAAATTCTAAGCTGCTGTTAAAACTTTAATTGGGTAAATGTCTACACACAGAGACATTGATTCCATGCCAGCTAATTTTCCAATTATGAACCAAATGTCCTAATGTTTTATTACAATTAGCATTTATTTATATGTTTTTTGCTTTGTTTTGTGTTTCATTTTATATTAATTTTGGGGAAAATATATTTTTCATTTGAATTAGGGTGGAATGTCAGCCAAACCTTTTTTTTTGGATAGTGTGAGGAAGGGTTAGACATTCTACCAGGTTTTTAGTCTTTGCCCCTGTTGGGTGTATTTTTCCTCCTATCCTTTTGCTGCCAGTTGTAGAGGAAGTGAGGGAAGCTTTCTAACAAGGATTCAGACAGCAATATAAATTTGACAGAGGTTCTAACCATTTCCCACTCAATAACAAAAAATGTTTTATTACTATCTTTGTCCTCATTAAAAAAAACCCAGGGCTTCCTATTTTTAAACATTCTTCCCCATGTTATACAAAATAAAATAGGTATTGATTGAGGTTCCTCCTTAGTGCTACCTTCCTAATGCACTTGGTATTCATTCAGCTACTAAAAACTGCTAAAAAAATACAGAACATTTGGTACATTAATCATTAAAGCAGCATGGTAGTTATGTGGTAAGACCAGGAAAAGAGCAACGATAGACAATGGGCAGAAACCTATAGCAACTAATTCAATGCCTCATAGTAACCAGAACAAAGATATTTGATGACTGAGACGATGGGGGTTATTTACTAAAATTGTGCAAAATCTGGTGCAGCTCTGCATTAAAACCAATCAGCTTCCAGGTTTTATTGTCAAAGCCTAATTGAACAAGTTGAAGTTAGAAGCTGATTGGTTACTATTCACAGCTGCACTAGATTCTGAGTGCTCCAGTTTTAGTAAATAAATCCCTATGAGTTAGCATTATTACCGGTAAATAAAATTGTTTGAGATTTATTTTAAAATGCTGTAGTCATAAATACAATTCTCTATAAGTTGCAGTGGTGATAACAAAGAAAGGATGGAACACTTGCTGCATTATATAAGCATCACAAAATAAGCCACTAGAAAAATAGATAATGTAAAGAATCATAGCAAATATAAACCAACCACATAAACCAAATAGATGTTATGATGACTTAAAACTCTAAACAGATGTTAAAGTTATCACTGTGATTAAAGGATAAACACGGGCTGACATATTTATTTTACTTTCAAAAGTTATGACTATACTCAAAATACAAAACAGAGATGTTAAAATTACTGAATAACACAAACAAAGAGGTCTATATAACACAGATTTAGAGACATAAATAGAATATTAGGATATTCTAGGTAATAGAATAGGTCTGTTTTGTATCATTAACCTACACCATTGTTTCTAAAAGCCCAATTGAACTTTCCATTTCTGTCAGCTAAACATACTGCAGATGCAATATGCAATATGATACAGTTTTTTCCTTTAGAAAGCAGTCACAGCCTACGTAGAAAAACCTGTGCCCAGCCAGCTTGCTGCAGGACCCTTGCTCTTTGTGTGGAAGTAGTGGTCCGATGCACCACCCGCTGAATCATATCTATAGCTCTGCAAGCAGAAAACGTCATGCTCATTACTCATTGGAGAACTCTGGCTCTGACTCAGCAGGGGTGTCCCAGATGTCTGCAGAGACCACTACTTCCACATAGAAAACAAGGGTCTGTCCTGCTGACAGGTGACAAGCTTTTCTACTCAGGCTGTGGCTGCTTTATAAATAAAACTGTAAATCCACATTCACATCACTGTAGTGTGACATCAGCCGTTATGCATATGCATGTTTTTACTTGCTGTAGTACATCGCATGTAGGGCAGCCTATAAATTTAAACAGGCTGCCTTACACAGAACAAACATGGCAAAGACACTCATGCAAATTTTTGATCACACGCCTTTCTGCGTTTGTCACACACAGAAAAAACATGCTTTTTCAGTGTGACACATTTGTCATGCGTGAATGCACAATTTTGTCTGTGTTCACACACTACACTAGTGTGAATACAGCCTTAGACTTTGCACACCTTTGGTTTTATGCTCCTCCAATGTATTTAGATGATTTAAAATAAAAATACAATTGAGCTTTAAGCACACGTCTATGGACCACTAGCAGCCCAGTGCACATGGCTGCAAGCTAAGCAGAAACCAAATAGTTTATCAAAGATACAGTTTTATATATTTGCATTTTTGAAAATGATTTATTACCCCTATAGGATTTAAAGTTAATTTCTGTTCTAGGTAAATAGTTAAGACAATCTCTGTAACTTGAAGAATGTGTAGGAAATCCTCAATACTTCAGAAAAAATTGATGCCCAGTTCTTGCATGAATGTTTTAGGCTCCATGTGGTCTATCACCAACTTTCATTAAAGCAGAATTCAACCCAAAAGCAATGATCTATTCCTAAATGTGACAGCCTCATTAGTTTTCTTTTGAAGGCGTTTTTCCTTTCTTTTCACCTAGTGATATAGATAGTAAGTCTGCTGTTTTTCATCAGAAAAAGCTGTTCAGCAGATGTAGCAGTTAGAGGGTTGAGAAAAACCCATTTACCACTGACAGGGGTGCTGAAAATGATCAGCTTTTATTTATTTATATAAAACATTTATCAAAAAAGGAACAAAATTGTTACTATAACTGCTTACAGAGTTACTACTCCTCCTCAAAAAACTACATTCTCTTGGCCTCAGAGACTCCGCTCTCTCCTGGCTCTCTTCCTATCTATCACAGCGGTCCTTCAGTGTTACCTAGAATGCTGCCACCTCCTCTTCACTCCCCCTCTCTGTTGGGGTCGCTCAAGGTTCTGTCCTCGGGCCCCTTCTCTTCTCCATCTACACCTCCTCCCTTGGCCAATTGATACACTCTCAAGGTTTCAACTACCATCTCTATGCTGACGACACACAAATCTATCTCTCTACCCCTCACCTCACCCCTTCAGTCTCCGCCCGTATCACAAGCCTACTGAGCGAGATATCGGATTGGATGTCACTCCACTTCCTCAAACTAAACTTTTCCAAAACCTAGTTTTCCCCCCAGCCCGAGCCCCCCCCCCCGACTTCTCCATCAAGACCAACACCACCACCATGAGTCCCACCCCTCAAGCCAGAGTACTAGGTGTCATCCTAAACTCCAATCTGTCCTTCCAGCCCCCGGTCCAATCACTGACAAACTCATGAAGACTTCACCTTCGCAACATCTCCAAAATACGTCCGTTCCCAACCCCGGAAACCACTAAGCAACTCATTCACTCCCTTGTTATATCACGCCTTTACTACTGTAACTCCCTCCTTATTGGCTTACCTCACCGCAGGCTATCCCCGCTTCAGTCTATCTTGAATGCTGCGGCCAGACTCATCCACCTTACTAACCGCTCCGTATCTGCCACCCCCTCTGCCAATCCCTCCACTGGCTTCCGATTGCCCAATGAATAAAATTCAAAATGCTAACATTGACGTATAAAGCTGTTCATAATACTGCCCCAAACTACATCACCGATCTGGTATCCAAATACCACCCAAAACATACTCTCCGCTCCTCACATGACCTCATATTCTCTAGTCCCCTGGTCTCCTCCTACCATGCTCGTCTCCAGGACTTCTCTAGGGCTTCCTCCATCCTCTGGAACTCCCTACCCCAATCCATCAGACTATCACCTACTCTGCTCACTTTTAGGCGCACTCTGAAAACCTATCTCTTCAGGGAAGCCTACCCCGCCCTCAGCTAATTACTGAACTCCTCCACTCTTCCTACCACTCCATCCCCCACAGCTATTTCCTCCTGTACCACTATCCCCTCCCTCCTAGATTGTAAGCTCCAAGGAGCAGGGCCCTCAAACCCCTCGTGTATTGAATCGTACTGTTACTGTATTGTCTCGTGTACTGTCTCCCATTATAATGTACAGCGCTGAGCAAACTGTTGGCGCTATATAAATCCTGTATAATAATATTAATATTAGCTAAAGTTTGGCTTCAATTTGTTTTGTGTATTTAAATCTGCAAGTAAATCTAACACTCCCCCCTCAGACTGACAATGCTGTTGTTCAAAGGTGTCTTTTGTTGCTCCTTTATTCAGGGTGTAGGCATCCTAATACAGTAGGTATGTTACTTGACAGATCACCAGGTGAAAACTGAGGGACAAAAGCTTAAAAAAGAAAACTAAAAGAACCACAGCATCTAATGATTGGTAAGCTGCAATATATATATATATATATATATATATATATATATATATATATATATATATATTTGTTTTGGGCTTATTACCGCATTTACTGTCCTATTTCTGTTCTTTATGTCATTGACAATTAGTGACAATTAACATTGGGAAGTAAGTAGGAGGGGGATGAAACCAAATAACAAAATAGTAACTGTTTTTCTAAGCCCTGTGTGAATATGTATAAATGCTGTGTTTTTCAGGGACGCTATATCCTCTATTTGCTCACTTATCAGCAAGGTTACTGTATGTATGGAGCCTGCATGTTCTACTTTTGCTTTCTTAGATTTCCTAAAAGAACTCTATTTAAATACAAAACTAAGAAGATAATTAGATTTGGACCAAGTTGGCTCTATAAAGGGAAAGTCTACATGACTGAAGTAAGAACATAAAACTTTGGCCTGGACATGTCAGTATTTGCATGTACAGTATACTTTAATTAACTGTGTAATATTCTAGCACAAAATAAATGTGAAATAATAATTGAAGTAATTTAATTCAGTCATAACAACCTAATATTAAATGTTATGTGTCACATTTCTCTTGTGCGAAATTTCATAAGATAAACCGTGCTAGATAAACTATATCTGTGTATATTTGTGTATATTTGTGCGCACAAGATCAGGGACCTCTGTTTTCTAGGTGCATATTACACATTGAGAGCACAAACCTGGTGCACTGTCAGTTTGCAGGGATACAGCAGCGATATAGCAACTCACTATTGCCTCTTTTCCTTTTTATCCAGCGATAAGGAAGTGATCACTGGGGGAGACAGAACTGAAGGCAGATAAGCATCACAGAGCTACCCACTGACTGCTCTTTCTAGTAAGTGCCTGTCTGGACACTCCTCAGATGGAACCTGCCAGTTGCATTCTCCCTCTGCTCATCTCAGTAGAGGAAGAGGGAGGAAGAAAGCAGTTTCTCCCAGCACAGTCTCCCTCTGGTAAATTTCTAATAAGATCACGCAGAATTCTGAGGCTAGATGGTGACACAGATGTTAGTTTATAGGGCACATAAACGGTGACATTCCTGCAACAAAGTGCAATCTTCAATTTTCCAGGATATGGTGTACATGTTACAAATCCTCTTCAACAAAGGTGCAGTAAGTTTTTTTTTTTGCGCATGTCAAGTGCACATCACATGACATGCCAAAAATGTCAGAAAAACAACAGTTTATTGGGCTCACTATGTATATCACAGGGGGTAAACAAGAAACTGAAAAGTAAATATCACTCCCACATGTGTTCATGTGTTCTAGTGTATTATCTCTGAGTTAAATATACTACACTGAGATCAGCCTCTTCTCTTCTTTGACAAGAGTTTATTAGATTGACCTGAATTTTACTAAATATTCTACTTACAACTCATTAAAATCAGTAATGTTTGTAAACAGAAATACATTTACAAATAAGTGTTTAAGGCAGTTATATTGCCTATTAGTATGGAATACACAGTAGTCTTCAAGACAGAATACTGCTGTCATATTATCCTATTGACACAGCTGTATGGTACAGTTTAGTACCACCATGCTGCAAGTTCTGTAGATAAATTGCAATATTTTTTGTCTTACTGTTTACATCCTAGTGATAAATTGGACATCACATGTACATGGGTTAAACAACTAACTCATAGGGATAATGAATGTTTAGTTTTAGTGCTGTTATTTACAATATTGGTTAATTGCCTTAACCGCTTACCGACCGCCCTATAGCAGAACTACTGCTACAGGGCGGCAGTGCTGCACAAAATCACAAATAAATATGCAATTTTGTACTTGCGGGTAGGGTGCGTGCGCCCTACCCGCACAGCCATTGGCGGCTACAGCTGTCGATCACCGGGTCCCGGCCAGAGATTCCCCACCAGCGACCAGCGATCGCTGAGGAACACTGACAGAGGAGAGGTCTGCATGTAAACAATACAGATCTCTCCCCTGTCAGCTCCAGCATAGCAGAGCAATACAAACCAGAGTGCTTACACAGTAAAACACAGCACACAGCAAAACAGCACACAGTTAACCCTCTGATCGTCACAGATGTTAAACCCTTCCTGCCCAGTGCCCTTAGTAGTGTCAGTGCTTTTTATTAGCACTGATCACTGTATTAGTGTCACTGGGGATGTCAGTGACAGTTAGTCAGATCCACCCCAGTGTCAGAATTCCAGCCACAGTCCCGCAGTCCTGATGTCCTGCTATAAGTCACTGATCGCCGCCATTACTAGTATTACAAAAAACAAAAATTCCCAATATAAACCGCCATTTGTAGATGCTATAACTGTCACATAAACCAATTAATTTACACGTATTGGGATTTTTTTTAAGCAAAGACATGTCGCAGAATTAATTTTGGCCTAAATTTATGACGAAATTAGATTTTTTTTCTGGATATGTTTTATAGTAAAAGTCAAAAATATAGTTTATTTCTCAAAATTGTCGCTTTTTTTTATAGCGCAAAAAATAAAAAACACACAGGTGATCCAATACCACCAACAAGGAAGCTGCAAGGCTACCCTGTGTGATATAGCTGGGATATATATATATATATACACTATATTGCCAAATGTATTGGGACACCAGCCTCTACACACGCATGAACTTTAAGTCTTAGTCCATGGGGTTCAATATTGAGTTGGCCAACCCTTTGCAGCTATAACAGCTTCACCTCTTCTGGGAAGGCTGTCCACAAGGTTTAGGAGTGTGTCTATGGGAATGTTTGACCATTCTTCCAGAAGCGCATTTGTGAGGTCAGGCACTGATGTCGGACGAGAAGGCCTGGTTTGCAGTCTCCGCTCTAATTCATCCCAAAGGTATTCTATAGGGTTGAGGTCAGGACTCTGTGCAGACCAGTTGAGTTCATCCATCCCAAACTCGCTCATCCATGTCTTTATGGACCTTACTTTGTGCACTGGTGTGCAGTCATGTTGGAACAGCAAGGGGCCATCCTCAAACTGTTCCCACAAAGTTGGGAGCATGAAATTGTCCAAAATGTCTTGGTATTCTCATGCCTTAAGAGTTCCCTTCACTGGAACTAAGGGGCCAAGCCCAACCCCTGCTCGGAACACCTGAATCCGATGGTTTGGAGGAGTGTCTCAATACTTTTGGCAATATAGCGTATATATATATATATATATATATATATATATATATATATATATATACACAACACTATATACCCAGTATAATACATATAAAAACATGAAAATATATAAATTAATTCTACTATTTTTATATGGCTGAATACATACATTCACATTTTCTAGCCTACCAAAAATCAGACCAGACCATTTGAGAATTACAAATACTTGGTGTAGTAGTCTTCAGTGCAAAACTGCTGAAGACCAAATGCTCCGGGGTTCCACACTGGGGGGGGGGGGGGGTGGTTAAAGCAAACCCAAAGTCATGTAGGGGATCAACAAAATGACATCTGGATGGAGAATGCATGAAGCTGAAGGCAAGGACTATGCATTCTAATATTCTTTAGTGATCTGATCTAAAGTTGTATCACTAATATCTAATATATCTAATAATATCTAAGATCTAATAATATACCAATGATCTAACAGGTATAATGCATCAACAATAATACCAGGCATGTAGTATGTATTAAAGAGTGGCTGGGGTGATGTTTTCTGTCCTTACATGAGTACACAGATAGTGAAGGATATAGTGCATACAGGAAGTGATGCAGCAGATGACACAACAGCACCACTTCACCGTCAGTGCTCATTTTACAAAGTTTTCATGATAGCCTTTGTTAGCAGGGAGTCTTTAAACTCCAGAGAAACACATTTGGGAGGGATTTCAATTACTGTTCAAACTGTTTAGAATGAAAGAAAGATAGTAAATAAGCACACTGGCTGTGGTAAGGTAGCTCTCAGACAGGCTTTCCTTG
Source organism: Staurois parvus (assembly GCF_062004578.1). Lineage (NCBI taxonomy): Eukaryota > Metazoa > Chordata > Amphibia > Anura > Ranidae > Staurois > Staurois parvus. Next base: position 2,179,879 of record NW_028318362.1, on the reverse strand, counting down.
ATAGCTACCTAGAAGTAAGTCAAATTATAGACATTACTGAGGCCAAAGCAAAAGGCAAAAGATGTCTTTAGTTTGATCCATTATTATTATATTATCAATTATATTTGAATAAAAACAGTAAATGCCTTTCAAGTCCAAAAAAAAAATTCCCCCTTTATCAGGGTTTAGAATTGTATAAGGACTTATATGGACACTATGACCAAACTGATCTATGTATAATCTGGAATAAACTCTCCTTAAAGTGGAACTTTAGACAGAAAATCACGTCCTGCTAGATCACTTCAGTCTGGCCCATTTTGCAGGTATAGCTATGTAAAACATTAAAAATAAGCGCCTATACTGTTTAAAATCCAGTAATACACTGTCATACCCTGCTCTGTACATGCTCAGTTGCTCTCTATTTTATGGCACTATGCTAAAAATCAGAGCCACTAGAGGCCGATCTGCTGACAGCCTAAAGATTTACTGCTGCTCAGTGGCTCCGAGCTTCAGCAAAATGGCAGCCTCCGACAAGAAGAAACAGGAACAATTGGGGAGTCAATTTACAACACGCATTAATTTTGATAGTACAATTATTACTGTGGAATGTATGTTCCTTACTACAGAATATTATTTTTTTTAAGTCCTTTAAATTCCACGTTAAGGACTGGAATTGTAACTTTGTACTCAGACAGCTGTATGAGCATGGAGAAAAGGGAAAGGTTACTATTTCAAACTGTATGGGTAATTTGAAATTGTGATACTATGCCCTTTAAATAAGGAGTTTTTAGTAAACTAATTAAGATGAGCTAGGTAAACATTGTATGTAATATTTTAAATTTACCTTTTTAAAAATATTTGTAAACAGTTTATTTTTTTAGTCCTGCATTTAATAAAGGAAATATAAACATGTTATAATTTCCTTTAACCTCTTGGCACCAGAAATATACACCCTATCAGCGGGTGGGCCTTGATGTCAAGAGGCCGCATATTTGTGTACCAGATGTAAACAAAGGTGCCAAGAGCGTGTGCCATCTGTGCTCCTAGCACAGTTACCAGCGCCTATCGGAACGCTTCCTATTGCTACTCACAGCGATCGCATGACATGATGTTGCTGCACCATATTATTTATTTATTGGTCACATGATCATAAACCCTGCCCCACCTCCTGGCATCACAAACTCCTTAAGGGGCAGGGGGGGTTAACACATTACTGTATACTCAGTGCTTTCCAGCCACCTTACATTAACCTTTTATAGTGTCCTTTCCATTTAATATAAATTAATCATTTCCTAAGTAAGCCACTGTCATTGCACATTAACAGTACAGTGTCCTAGGGTCCTTTGTGTGACATCACTGTCCATAATAAAGTGCAAGATTTCCTTATTAGGATAGCACCCAAAAATGAAATATATTATTTCCTTGTTGGGCCACTGATATCACCCATACTCCATAACCACATATACCCTTAAAAGCCAGATCACCATCGGAACCTGCCAGCTTTTTGCAGGCTTCCTGGTGATGATTCTGCAGTTCACTCTTTCAAATAAAGAAAGAAATGTTGTTTAGACCATTGAGCAAACATGTTCATCTTTATTCCTCATATTTCTTAACCCAAGACTTACTACTTTGATTTCTAAGATTTTATTTAGTAAGCCAATAACTGAGTGGATAAAAAGAATCTAACAATTTCCTTGTATAGTCTGAAGCATAAAATAACAACTCATTTTAAAATATTTCTGAAAAATGGTACATGAAGGGGAAGACCATCCCCCTTTAATACACCTATTAGGTAAAATCAAGTAGACAAGCCTGTATTGTTCTTTAAGCAGAACAAAGTGAGGCTGTTTAACGGGTTATAACAACCTGGCCTTTTAATTCACTTAGTAAAATCCTTTAAAATGGTTGTACTTTTTCACTCACTAAATAAATGAAATGCAGATGTCTCCAGCGTACTGAGCTTATGACAAAGTGTTAAATGCTACTGGCAAATTGAACTGCTAGCCTCAGTTTTGGACTATATTTGAAATAGACATGTTTATACAGCTGTAAAATCTATGAAAAATGAAAAGCTGTATCAATCCAGAGTCAATCAATGCAACAAATGATATACTTTATTTTTGTAATGTGATTTTTGAAATCTCTGCATGTGCAGCATTATAGATGATAATTCATATCAGTTGAACTACTGTTTAAAATGGTTATAATCTCTCAGATTTTGTGATATAGTGAATTACGATTCTTTCACAGACAGGACATAAGAAGCCATTTATGGAAAAATTGATCCTATGGTGTCTGTCACAGAGGCAGTTCAAAAATTGAGTACATTGCTTGGTGTGGAAACCTGGCATGAAATAGAGACATGGAGGCTGTCATACCCAACCTGACCTTTTCAAAAATGCAAGTTGTACCATGCTGATCCTTCAGCCAAATTTTTCATTCACTAACCAACAATTAGTATGCACATTAAGACTTCTGACTTTACTTTGACTTGGTCTGCATACTTACTTTTTAGTGGCTCAGAAGGCAAAAGAGCATATAGCATCTTCAGGAGGAGGTCAGCAATGGCAGCCTTCATGTTTCTCTTATGACCGTTTTAATTAAGGTATATGTAAACCATCACCTTATAAAACAACTGTTACAGTTTGAAATAAGATTGAAAGTAAAACATTTGTGTATACATACAAAAAATATTCTAAATATCTTTTTTTCCCTTTTTTTAAAAGTGATCACATACCCTGTTCAAAGTTGCATAGAAAGGTAAGGGTGGAAAAAGAGCAGTACACTGATCTTCTCTGTGCAACACAGCTATAGAACTGACCATGCTGTGTTCTCTTGCCTAGTGTGGTCAGTGATTAATAGGAAAGCAGGGGGACTGGCAGGAACACCAGGGATTTCACACAAAAAAAAGCAATACAAAGAGAACAGGATACTTTTTCATACAAGTGCATGGCAAAGCAGGCACAAATCAAGAATATAAAATGTTGGGTTTACATATTAAAGACACAATTCTGCAATATGCATGACTAAACATTTAAAACTTAACTGGAGACAGATATTTAAAAAAAACAGACAAATGGAAATAATTATAAGAACAAAATGTGTCAATGCATACTAATATGGAGGAAACAGGAATGACACATCATTGTTGTTATTTAGTATTCAGACAGGAGGTGGCTGCGGGCATGTTCTGGATCAAGCTCCACTGCTTAAAAAGGAGTTCCAGGCTCCCCATAAAAAAAAAAATAATTAAAAGTCAGCAGCTACAAATACTGTAGCTGCTGACTTTTAATTTAAGGACACTCACCTGTCCAGGGGTCCAGCGCCATCATCACCCGGGAAAATTATTCACTAGCCTCTGGGTTCCTGGCGACGGCATCGCAAGTAAGGGAAACCAGACGTAAAGCCTTGCGGCTTCATGACCATTTTCGAACTGCACATGTCATGCTGTGCCTTGTGATTGGTCCTGTAGTCTTCTGGGACTTATGAAGTGTCCCAGAAGACTTCAGGGGGAAGCAGGGGGACTGAACTTCTGGGCTGGAAGTGGGAGCAGGTACCAGTCAAAACCAGGTACCCACTCTTCCCCCCTAAAAAAGTGCCAAATGTTGCAGTGGAGGGGGGAGGGTGCAAACAAACACAGGCTCCCCTTTTGGATAGTGCTCTACTTTAACCTTTAAGCGCACTTTGGTGCTATTCTATGGCTCCCCCTCTCATTCCTTCCCTTTAAAAAAGAAAAAAAAACACCTTCAATGCACATACACTGTCCAGTCTGCCCACAACGCTATAGTTTTTAAAGGACCTAACTTTCCTGTCCTGCCCCAACTTAGCTGCTTCTGTCTACCACACTTCACTGTCATCCTCCCTGGACATACTGGCCCCCCTCACTACACTTAGAATCAGGCCCCGACCCCTACAACCTTGGTAAACAGATGACACCAGAAGTCTGAAAAAATGTAGCTGCCCTCTTGAGCACCTGTTGCGTAAGTCTAAGTCTCACAAAGATTTCAACCAATATAAATCTCCACAAATACAATGCCTGCCTCCTCCCTGTCCTCCACTATCTCCACCCATCAACTCACTCACTGCCCAGAAGATCATTAATCATTTAAAAAATAAACTTAATACAATTCGTGAGGAGAACTCTACTGTACAGATACCTTCCCCACTTCACATTCCATGTCCACAGGTACAATCATTACTTCCCTCATTCAAACCCGCTACTATAGATGAGATTGCAAAATTTTTTTCTAACGTCCACCTAACCACCTGCTCCCTGGACCCTGTTCCCTTGCAAATGCTACGGTCACCCTCTGGCTCTATCTAACACTCTCTAACTCACATCTGATCTCTCACTGAACCCCATCAATCTTAACAACCTATGTCCCATCTCCTTGTTCCCCTTTTTATACAAACTCCTTGAACATCTAGTCTACAACCAACTGAGCAATCACCTTACTGAGAATAACCTTCTTGATCCCCTTCAGTCTGAATTTCACCATCAACATTCCACAGAAATTGCTCTCATAAAACTCACAAACAATCTGCTAAGGGATAAATCCAATGGACACTGTTCTGCACCTCTTTGCTGCCTTTGACACAGTGGACCACCACCTCTTCCTCAAAAAAACTCCATGCCTTTTGTCTTCCTGACTGTACTCATCGCTGGTTCTCATCCTACTTATCCAACCACACCTTTGTTGCTTCCTTCTCTCTTCTTCCTTTCTGTGTTTGGATCCCCAAGGTTCTGTTCTTGGACCTCTCCTCTTCTCCATCTAGACCTCTTCCCTGGGTTAGTTGATAGCCTTCCGTGGATTCCAATACCATCTCTATGCTGATGACATCCAAATTTATTTCTCTACCCCTCAGCTCACTTCTTCAGTCTCCTCACACATCACTAATTTACTAACAAACATATCAGCCTGGATGTCACACCACTTCTATAAACTCAGTCTATCCAAAACAGAACCCATAATATTTCCTACCCCAAGTGCTTCTTCCCCTGATTTTTCTGACAAGATCGATGGCATAACTATCAACCCATCTCCACATGTCAAGGTTCTAGATGTAATTCTGGACTCAGAGCTATCCCCATATCCAATCACTGTCTAAAGCTTAACGCCTCAACCTTCTCAACATCTCCAAAATATGCCTCTTCTCAACCAATTACACCACAAAGTCCCTAGTTCACTCTCTGGTCATCTCTCACCTCGAGTAAAAATGTAGGAAAAAACAAAAGCAATAGAAGGGCCCCCATGTACAGTATCTATAAAGAGTACACAAAAAAGCTATCATTAGAGCACATATAATCACAGTCAATAAAATCTCATAAAAGCTTTCAACATGATAATGCAATTCCAAAAGTTGCAATTATTCATTTTAAATCTTCAAGTTTCATTAAAGTAATTAATTTAGACATTTTTGTTATAGGGTGGCAATGCCCTGTCTTTGTCTCCATATTGTGTTCCTTCATTGTCACAAAGTCACACAGGTTTTTCCTGGTGCGATTCTAGTTAAAGTAGATAAAGCATCAGACATAGTTTTTCATGTTATGTGCATGTATTCTAAACAATATGTATGTGTAACACTTTCAGGTATCAATTATTAATCTCTGTTCAGGCATCACCCAGGGTCTGCATCTACTTCCAGGACTGGGGTGTAGGCTCAGAGATGACACACTCACGTAAATTCTGGGGCCGGTTTACAAATGTCTGACACAGATCAGCCTTCTGATGCAGCTTCTCATCTTGTGACTTACTACAGTGTTACATTTTGTAATCTTATCACCGTGGGAGGCATGATTGAAGAAATGTTTCCTATTGCCTGCAGCAGACTGATGACTTCTTCTGGACAAAGTCACAGGACTGAAGCTCAAGTACTGTTCATGAATAATAAAAGGTTGAGCTTTATTTGAAAATATATATTGATACAAAAGTAGAAGTGCAGTCTAACACCACATTTACAACTTATATTGAATCTGTACTTTGACCATTTGAGGCAACGTAACAGGTTTGCTTGAAAGCTAAGTACCCCTACTAGTGATACTTCTCCAGTGCCCCACCACCACCACAATCCTACTCACCAAACCTTGAAAAAAAGGACTGCGTGAGTTTCAAGTCGCTCTCAATGATAGCTTAAACGTTCAGGACTGGCACTCATGGCACTCACTGATGCATCATGGGGGAAAGGAGATTTAGTCACATGCTTTCCTACCCCTGAAGTATCAGATATGTCATGGAGTCAACAGGGCAGCTGAGCAGCATGGGACACATAAGAATAAGCATTGAAGAGGTTCAAGTCTCAAGCAAATCTTTTACCTCACCATAATTGGACAAATAATGGGTTTCCTTTATAAATGTTTTATAACATTAAATCAGTAGATTCCTGTGCAAAAGATAGATTCTGACTGCTGTTCCTAGCACAGGGGACTACTCTAGTGTTGTTTTAATGGTCACCATAAGAGCTATTGTTTTATTAGTGAGCAAGGAAAAGAAAAAGGTCAGCTTTCCAATTTTTTTTGGAAAGTATTAATTTTGGCTTAAGTGATTGCTGAATTTCAAACAAAGGAAGGTATTTCACTACTTTTTTATTTGCCAAAGCCTTTTTAAATATTTATCATAGAGACCTGAAAAGTTCCAGCAGATCATTAATGTAACATATAATGTAAAGATTGTGTTATAGCTGTGGAAAAGCCATTTTGAGATTTTACTCCAGGTCCCTGCTCCCATGTTGTGAGCTATGTGATAAAGACACATACACTAGTCTTAAGATCATGTGTAGAGTAAAGCTATGGTCCCCTCATTAGTTAAGGTAGCCCACCGCTATTTTTATTGAGAGGAAATTTACACTCAGATAACATAAACACTGCTCCAGGCACATCTGTAATTTCATGTTCAGCTCAATATTTAACTGAGCCAAGACTTGCGTATTTAGCATGCAATTTCCATAAACTACGACCTGATTAGCTGACCTGTTAATGAGCCCGTCTGTTCTGCTGAGCGGGAGTTTTAGTAGGACAAGTAGCCTCTGTTCTCAGGTTCAATCTGTTACAAATATAACAAGAATAAACTTTGGCTTCAGCCTGAAACCTAACACGGACTGGAACCTTCCATAAAAAGCAACCCACCCATGCTCTTAAAAATTTTATGATTATTGTTGCTGAAATAACATTTAAATGGAGCTGAAGTTTCAGAGAAAACAATCTATGTGCATACATCTTAGCTATTTTTGCTTGCTCCTTAGCTGTGTTTCTTGGATATAATATGTTCCAGGTTACCAACGCTCCATTTAGACATATGCCTGCTTTACAGGGCATGAGAAGAGAATGGAAAAAAAATGGTGGGGAGAAGGGGGTTAACAAGCATGGCACATGAGTACTACCAACACATTTATCAAATAATTCTGTTTTGCTGGAAAGTAACCAGCTGGATCAACTTTATTTTTTCTTAGCTGTTCTTTTTAGTTACAGATCTCTCCAAATATATTCCTGATAAACAAAAGATGAAGTATTGAAATAAAATATGTAACCCGAAAGAAATAGTGAACCATAAATTTTAAATCAATTAGAGCTGTAAAGACAAATGAAAATAAAGGGACAACAGTGCAAAAGCATTGCACAGATTAGTGATAGGATCTCTCCAGTCACTGCAAAGACTTAAAGAGAAACTATAATGGTATTAGGTACATTTTCATTAGTTTTTTTTTTATATGGTTTTACATATTTCAACTGTTGTTTTCTTACATGCAACACATGAAAAAGGATTCCCTGACCAAATAAAAGAGATTTGTCACAATCACAGTGATAGGCAAAAGGATCTAATCCAACACTAAAGGCTGCCCTTGCCTGACTCCTATTTAAAGTGCAAGCATCACTTTTGAGAGCTGGCCACTGGGTTGAATCAAAGTTTTTGACAGATATACATGCATACATTCTATACACACACACAATACAATTTGGACTCTATAATTCCTTAAAGGGATACTTTCACTGTGCCCATGCAATGTCTCCACAAAAGGCCCTCCTGAGCTCCTATACTCACCTTAAAAGTGATCCCTCTCTGATTCTTCATTCACCACAGTAAAAAAAAGATATTGTCACTGTGCCCTACATGGGCAAGGTACAGTTGTGCTCAAAAGTGTACATACCATGGCGGAAATTGTGAAATGTTGGTATTGAATTTGAAAATATGACTGATCATGCCAAAAAATGCTCTTTTATTGAAGGATGATGATCATATGAAGCCATTTATTATCACATAGTTGTTTGGCTCCTTTTTAAATCGTAATGATAACAGAAATCACCCAAATGGCCATGATCAAAAGTTTACATATCCTGGAATGTTTGACCTTGGTACAGATACACAAGGTGACACACACAGGTTAAAATGCCAATTAGAGGCTAATGTCCCACATGTGTGCCTTTTTAAATTGCAGTTAGTGTCAGTGTATAAATAGTCAATGAGTTTGTTAGCTCTTATGTGGAAGCACTGACTAGGCTAGATACTGAGCCATGGGGATCAGAAAAGAACTGTCAAAATTCCTGTGTAACAAGGTAATGGAACTTTATAAAGATGGAAAAGGACATATAAAGATGTCCAAAGCCTTGAATATGTCAATCAGTACTGTTAAATCACCTATTAAGAAGTGGAAAGTTCGGGGATCTCTTGATACCAAGCCATGGTCAGATAGACCAAGAAAGATTGCAGCCATAACTGACAGAAGAATTGTCTGGGATTCAAAGAAAACCCCACAGGCAACCTCAAAAGAAAAACAGGCTGCTCTGGAAAAAGATAGTGTGGTTGTTTTTAAGGAGTACAATACAGTGATACTTGAACAATACTTTTTGTGTCATTGATGCAGTAAAGGCTTCTTTCTGGCACCTCGACTATGCAGCTCATTTTTGTTCAAGTGTCATCATATTGTGCTCTTTCAAAACAACCACACTGTCTTTTTTCGAGAGCAGCCTGTATTTTTCTTGTGGTTACCTATGGGTTTCCCTTTGTATCCCGAAGAATTCTTCTGACAGTTGTAGCTGCAGTGTTTCTTAGTCTACCTGGCCTTGGCTTGGTAACAAGAGGTCTGTGAATTTTCTACTTCTTAGTGGAAGTGATGACTGGCATATTCCAGGCTTTGGACAGGTAGAATAGGTAAGTATAAGTATTTTTTCTTTCAAGGGGTAGATAGAATAGTCACAGATTGGGGGTGGCAGTAGGTTTAGCCTTTTGATTTGATTTTAGATTTTGACTGAACTTCCACTTTAAACATTAGTCATGAAAACATCCCAAGCAACCTCACATTGTATGGTATCTTCTTTCCATTAATATGCATTATTTAAACATGCTTTGAGTGGCATGTGTGTTTTCTGGACCGCAGTCTGCCACTTATCTTTAAACTGTAACGGCTACAAAGTTCAAATAGTTCCTAATTTGATGAATTTACAAATAAAATGTTCTAAACCTTGAGATAACGCATTAGAACTCTATGTCCTGGGTCACTGTAGCTTATTCACGTTGTCAGACTCAATTTTCCACCAACTCTTATGACACTGCACACATAACAGGATTTCAGAATTACTAGACACAACTATTACCACAAGTGCTGCTGTATATTATCATGTAGATGAGACTAATGAGAGTGCCATAAATATATTCTGTGAGCTAAGCAAAGAAAAAGCAAAACATGTCTTTAGTTCACCAACAACAGTTAATACATAATATTGTGTTTAGCTTTGAAACTTGTAAAATTGCTGTTTCCATTATTAAAGAATGTTCCATAAATTCTAACAAATGTCAGAGAGAAATTTTCCAGGTCAAAGGCTCAAAACAATGTATCTGTTAATTTTCAATCTACGTTTTAATTTTAAGCTTGATGGGGTGTGGGCAGAATAATTAACATCGTGTTCTACATCGCTAGATTCAGGCACTGAAAATTTACAAATAGATCAAAGATATGGGAAAGAGGTCACCTAACAATATTGATGTTACATACTTTTTTAGTTCGGCTTCTGCAACCACATAAAATATCCACTCTAAAAAACATAAAAACACTGCAATCACCTAACAATATTGATGTTACTCTTAATCATTTCCTGATAAGTAAGCCCATATTTCAGAACCCTTAGTTCGCAAATAAAAAATATTTTTTAGTTCAGCTTCTACAACCACATAAAACTCTGCTCTAATACATAAAGACACTGCTATCAAATAAAGATTTACTGTTTCTTATTCACATAATGCAGTTACTTTCTATGCCTGCATATCTCTTTTAATGATTTTATAATGATTAATGATTATGATAATAATTTAACTTATGGCTGCTTAGGGCTTAGTACACAATTTTACTTGTTAATTCCTATTGGAACAATTTCATGTCTGGTCTGCTTCTATAAACACAGTATTAAAACACCCCACTGTTTAACCTTACTGTAATTAGATAGGAGGTGTCATTGATTGGAATAAGGATGAGAAAACACCTGGAATACCCTGAGGAAGGTTCTACCTACTGAGTCCTCCAGTTGGGACTGAATCCTCATCTACCTATGTTATTATGTAGGGAAGGTGAAAGCTAAAATACTAATCCTTGATATATACTGTATGTGGTGGAATGGACATTTAGTATGAGCTGTTTGACGTTAATTTTAACTGAAAAAAGAACAATAAACATACATATAAGCAAAAAAAACAGCAAAAGGAGCGATACAGATATTGGCTTGAGTCGGTCACCTGAGTAACTTCATGCTTTGACGAATGACACTGAGTGATTGGGGACTGGCATTTTTTTTGTTTGGGGCATGAGAAGTGACATGGGCAGAAGAGGAATTGGAATCTTAATATGTTCTTCTCCAGAAAATAAATTGGAAGGTGAGAGGGAAAAAAAATACTGACCACTAAATAAATCATTTTATTAATGCAGATTTAAAAACCAAATTTGCAAAGTTTCCATGATATATTAGAGAAAACTGTGGAACCAACATATCGCCTAGAGTCATAGATTTAATGGGTACCCCAATCCCTCTGCAACAAAAAAAAAACCCCTGGTTCAACATATGTTCATATTTCCAACACTAAACATCCTGTAAAATCTTTCAAAATTTTATTTAGGTAGGGGAAAGACATCTATATAAGGATCTAAGCTGTTCAGTTAGTTAGACTGTCCATAAACATTAGGACAGTCATTCACACAGACATGATTTGACCACCTTGATGGCATATGCCCCCCAGACACAGCCAGAGCCAGAGTTCCTTAAATAGTATGTGAAAAAAACCTAATATGGTGGCGCCTCCTAAATGAGTGTAGTGATTGCCATAAATATCTGAAAACCTAAATATAAATCAAAAGCAATAGTGTAGCAGCCCCATTAAGTGTAAATACACCAATGAACAATTTTGAACCGTACAAAGATAGGCGCTAAATTGCCATACAAAAACATACAGTGGGACAAAAAAGTATTTAGTCAGCCACCAATTGTGCAAGTTCTCCCCACGTAAAAAGATGAGAGAGGCCTGGACAGAGGAGCCTCTTAAAGAAGAAGGTACAGGTCTGTGAGAGCCAGAAATCTTGCTTGTTTGTAGGTGACCAAATACTTATTTTCCACCATAATTTGCAAATAAATTCTTTCCAAATCAGCCAATGTGATTGTCTGGATTTGTTTTCTCATTTTGTCTCTCATAGTTGAGGTCTACCTATGATGCCAATTACAGGCCTCTCATCTTTTTAAGTGGGAGCACTTGCACAATTGGTGGCTGACTAAATACTTTTTTGCCCCACTGTATATAGAAATATATAGATGAATAAAACAACAATATTAATGTCCAAAAAAAGTCCATTAAAGTGCATATCTGAACACTACACTGTGATAAGGGTCCTTTAACAGGATGCCGGATGATGCCAGTCTCCCAAATTCTTCACCACTTGTGTTCATAAGGAATATACACTCACCAGAGGACCTTGACCCCTTTTTTACAAGAAGGTTAATCAGCGCTTTTATTCGCCAAAGTTGTTCAGTCATGAGGTGGATCTCTAAATTTCCTTCATTCAGTTGTGTCATTCAGGTACACTTAATAACAGCTGAGGAAACATCCATTTAAAAATCTCTAAATGCAGTATATAATAAGTATGTGGATAATCAGTCAAAAAGTATAAATATAAAAATCAAATTTTACAGTGCTTGCAAAACCAGCACCATTATATGTAGCTTGTGCAAATATAAGTCACTGCACCACCTACGTTCCAAGCCTCCATTTCGTGAGTCGGATGTGACATCATAAGGGACCCGGACGTTGCAGTCTTTACGTATCTACGTACATTTCACCAATGCGGCGTCTTCAGGAAGCGCTGAGCCACTATTTCCAGGGAGCTTTTATATTCTTTAGCACAGATTTTTTTGCTTTTTCTTGTTTCATATATATATATATATATATATATATACTGTATATACATATATACAGTTGTGTTCAAAATAATAGCAGTGTGTTGAAAAAAGTGAATAAAGCTCAAAATCCTTCTAATAGCTTTTATTTCCATACACACAAATGCATTGGGAACACTACACATTCTATTCCAAATCAAAACATGAAGAAAAATATATCAAATGTGTGTTGTTCCTCTAAACAAATAGAAGAAAAGTGAATATTAAACTGTTCAAAAAAATAGCAGTGTTTGTATTCTTCTTTACAAACTCAAACATTCACTATATAAACTGAAAAATGTTTGAAGATTTTGCTTTCCTTTTAATCACTTATTTAATATTTAGTTGTATAAACACTGTTTCTGAGAACTGCTGTACATCTGTGTTGCATGGAGTCAACCAACTTCTGGCACCTGTGAACAGGTATTCCAGCCCAGGATAATTGGACTACATTCCACAGTTCTCTATTTCTTGGTTTTGCTTCACTTCACTGTCTTCACAGTGTACTGTGGCTTGAATTCAGTGTTTGGGGGTCATCTGACAAACTGTCTCTGGCCACTAGACCCAAAAAGAACAAGCTTACTTTCATCAGTCCGCAAAATGTTGCGCCAATGTGCTCTTTGGCAAATTGTAACCTCTTCAGCACGTCTTTTTTTCAACAGTGGGACTTTGCGGGGGCTTCTTGAAGATAGCTTGGCTTCACATAGGCGTCTTCTAATTGTAACAGTACTCACAGGTAACTTTAGACCTTCTTTGATCTTCCTGGAGCTGATTGTTGGCTGAGTCCTTGCCATTTTGGCTATTCTTCTATCCATTCGAATGGTAGTTTTTCGCTTTTTTCCACATCTTTTAGGTTTTGGTTGCCATTTTAAAGCATTTGCGATCATTTTAGCTGAGCAGCCTATCATTTTCTGCACTTCTTTATATGTTTTCCCCTCTCCAATCAACTTTTTAATCAAGGTACGCTGTTCTTCTGAACAATGTCTGGAACAACCCATTTTCCTCAGAATTTCAGAGAGAGATGCACTGTAACCAGCATGTACAACATTTGCTGCCTTCCTTCCTTAAATAAGGGCAATAATTGCCACCTGTTTTTCAAAGAATGAATGACCTCACTAATAGAACTCCACACTGCTATTATTTTGAACATGCCCCTTTCAATTAGTGATTCAATTACACAGAATCAGAAGCATGCATGTCATGACTGTTGGGTCTGTTGGATTTCTATTACTCTGCTAAACCTGCTAGTAAATTATTTGCCATGTAGAAATATCATTTCTACCAAAAACAGTGATTGATCAGGTTAGTGATGTCTGACTGCTATTATTTTGAACTCAACACTCCACTCCTTCGACCTTACTACCACTGTGGAGGTCACTAAGGTCTTCTCTGAAGCCCGCCTCACCACCTGCCCCCTCGACCCTGTCCCCTCACAATTCCTACGATCACCCTCCTCCTCCATCCTATGCTCCCTCACCCACATATTTAATCTCTCCCTCTCTTCTGGTGCATTCCCTTCCCCTCTGAAGCACACGCACATCACTCCCATACTTAAAAAGCCCTCCCTGGACCCCACCGACCCGAACAACCTTAGACCCATCTCCCTGTGCCATTTACATCCAAACTCCTTGAGCGCTTAGTCTATAATCGCCTAAGCTCCCATCTCAATGACAACAACCTCCTCGACCCCCTACAGTCCGGCTTCCGTCCCCTACACTCCACCAAAACAGCCTTACTCAAACTCACCAACGACCTGTTAACCGCTAAAGCTAGTGGCCACTATTCAGTGCTCCTACTCCTTGACCTCTCCGCGGCTTTCAACACAGTCAACCACCCCCTCCTCCTCAAAAAACTACACTCCCTTTGGCCTCAGAGACTCCGCTCTCTCCTGGCTCTTGTCCTACCTATCACAACGCTCCTTCAGCGTTACCTATAACGCTACCACCTCCCCCTCACTCCCCCTCTCTGTTGGGGTCCCTCGAGGCTCTGTCCTCGGGCCCCTTCTCTTCTCCATCTACACCTCCTCCCTTGGCCAACTGATACACTCTCACGGCTTCAACTACCACCTCTATGCCGACGACACACAAATCTATCTCATTACCCCTCACCTCACCCCCTCAGTCTCTGCCCGAATCACTAGCCTACTGATTGACATATCAGATTGGATGTCACTCCACTTCCTCAAACTGAACTTCTCCAAAACCGAGCTCCTAGTCTTCCCCCCAGCCCGCGCACCTCCCCCCCAGTGACTTCTCTATCACGTGCCACCAGCAGGCCCACCCCGCAAGACAGAGTACTTGGTGTCATTCTTGACTCCAATCTATCCTTCCAGCCCCAAGTCCAATCGCTAATAAACTCATGCAGACTCCACCTCCGCAACATCTTCAAAATACGCCCATTCCTAACCCCAGAAACTACTAAGCAACTCATCCAATCCCTCATCATATCACGACTTGATTACTGCAACTCCCTCCTCACTGGCCTGCCTCACCACAGGCTATCCCTGCTTCAGTCGATCCTGAATACGGAGCCAGATTCATCCACCTTACCAACCGCTCCATTTCTGCCACCCCCCTCTGCCAATCCCTCCACTGGCTTCCGAATGCCCAACAGATCAAATTCAAAATGCTAACACTGACGTACAAAGCTGTCCATAACTCTGCCCCAAACTACATCACTGACCTAATATCCAAATACCACCCAAAACGCACTCTCCGCTCCTCACAAGACCTCCTTTTCTCTTGTTCCCTGGTCTCCTCCTCCCATGTCCGCCTTCAGGACTTCTCCAGGGCATCACCCATCCTCTGAAACTCCCTACCCCAATCCATCAGACTATCACCTACTCTCTTCTCCTTTAGGCGCACCCTGAAAATCCACCTCTTCAGGGAACCTACCCCACCCTCTGCTAATTGCCGAACTCCTCCACTCTTCCTACCACTCCATCCCCCACAGCTTTCCTCCCGTACTACTATCCCCTCCCTCCTAGATTGTAAGCTCCAAGGAGCAGGGCCCTCGAACCCCTAGTGTATTGCATTGTATTGTTATTTTACTGTCTCATATATTGTCTCCCATTGTAATGTACAGCACTGAGCGAACTGTTGGCGCTATATAAATACTGTATAATAATAATAATAAAATAGGTGTTAAAAATATACTTGATGACCCAGCCAACTAGTAATCTTTCAAAAAACAGTTAAGATCTATATTCATATTTAACCCCATGGGATCCAGGGTCTTTAATTCATGTATCCAATGGGTTTCCATTTGGGAGACCTTTGTTCGCATATCTGTTCTTCTCCAATGTTTATTGGCCCTATCTATTCCTCAAAATTTTAATAATGCTCCTTTAATGGTAACTTCAGTATGGTCAAGTTTAGAAATAGTTTGACTGGGGAGGGAAAGTAGGAAAGGAGGGAAGAAAGAGGATGGCAACATCTCTTTTGGTGGGGGGAGGAGGCAATGATAATGACTTTTTCAATAACAACCCTCTTGACAATGACAGGCATACTTGAGGGCCAAGTACAGATATGAGATTGTCACTGGATTCAGCTACATTATTATTACAATAGGCATTTACAGTATATAGCACCCAAAATTTACCCAGCACTTTATACTGTACATTCAAATCAGTTTGTGCCCTTAAAGAGTTTACAATCTAAATGTGATCACAATAAAGCTGGTCATACACTACAGAATCTGATTTTCTGATCTCTTTTAGATCTACCATCAGCTAGATTATGTAAAACAAGGGTCTGCTTGATCTTTTTACTGTTTGAATAGATTCTTTAGGTTTGGCTTTAATAAAAAGAAACAAAAACTATCCCATCATGTGAATACATCATTAATCACTTTGTCCAGTGATGCAGAACTTCATTAATCACAGTGAACCAAACCAAAATGAAAGAAAAACGCCAACCCACAAACATGTCCTCTCCCCTTACTACTCATCACTGAATGACAGATTCCTGGTTGGAAGGTAACAAAAGGGGGGTTATGGTGGTTAATATACTGTATTTGGTCAATGTCTATGACTATATTTGGCCAATGACATTACCAGCACTGGCCATATTCGGCAATTTTAATGGTATTTGTTACTTTGTAAATGTCACTATTTCTGTAGTACATTATATACATTGTACAGGTGTGCCACTGCACAGGCAGGTTTATGGCATCCCCCAAGCATGTAATTAAAAGGAATTAGGCATTTTTAATGTTTCATTTAAGCATTATTAATAAAATGACTGCTCCCCAACAAACAGTGTTTTTAAAAATTTGATTTGCATTAGTTTCCAGTCCCCTATGCCATTTGTTTGACAATCCCTTGTGGATTAGCCTTGAAAATAGACCTCTCTAGGGTGTGGATTATTGCTCCAATTTGTAAATTGTTTGTATTCAGCGAACTGAATCCTGGTATGCCTAATAAAGGCCCATTCAGACCATTTTCCACAGTAAAGATCACCATGAGTTGTGGCATTCTGCATTACAGCATGCATGCATTGTGTAGGTGTATTTGGGTGCAATTCAAATTGAATGATACCGCAGCATACCAGTGCACATAATGTGCAGTACCACATTTTGCAGTAATGCGCGTTTTAGCATACTACATGTGGTGTGAATGGGTCATAAAGGGATAGAAATTTTTTTTGATTCTCCAAATGAATCTTTATAGAGAACAGTAATACATGGTATACAAACATTTCCAATTTGTACAAGTACACATATATGGTAAGTTATGCATTAAAGTTTTAGTGTTTTCATAAGCTAGCAAAATTATATAAATTGAAATACTAAGCAACATCTAATTCTGAAAGGTGAATCTTAGAAAGTAGAAGTAGGCAGAGTTTCATATGATAATGTAGGGGTACTACAAGATATGAAGTAGAGATGGTGTACTTTGTGGGGGATGAAACTAGGATAATATGACAGTAGTAGGGATTAATATGCCAGTGTTATAGGGGAGGGGGGCGGGACAGTGTAATTAGGTATTTATATAGTGGGATGGGGGTGGGGGATGGTATCATATAGTGTAAGTTCAGCATAGGAGGGGGGGGTGAGAAACCGGGTAGGAAAGATTAAGGAGATTGGAAGAGAAATGGGAGAGGGAAGGGGGTAGGTGTAAGGCTTTTGCTGGGTTTTCTTCCAGGTCACTCAGGGCTTTGCATTGTTCCTGGCCCACCATTTGTCTACTGGGAACCATCAGCGCACAAAGCAAAAATTTGTTTGAGAGAGCAGAGGCATTGTATAGTAGGATAGTGGACTACTATGGGCGAGCTTGTGTAGCTGCTAAGTGCATTATATGTTTGTACTACATTTAACCACTTGTCTACCAGCCTTGTATATAAATGGAAGCTTGTAAAAGAGGATTTTAAAAGCAAATTAACATTTTTTATTCATTTTTAAAAAGTAGTATGATGGTAAAAGGTACATGGGCAACACTGCCACAAGATATACAAATAGGATGCCATAGTAAAATGATAACACTGTGAACTGAGAACTTGAGAACTTGAGGCACAAATACATAATAGGTATACATAGCATGAGAAGGCTGAACCTGGTTGTGTTCAAACCAGTCGTCCAATAATACAAAATAGCACACCAGTATGTATAGACCATATCATGTACAAAAGTAAAGAACAGCAGAGTTGAAAAAAAGCAATAACGATCTGCTACACACTCATGCATCAAATGCATAAAAATATGTATAGATATATAAAAAAAAGAAAATACCAGAAGGAAGAAATAGAAAGGAAAAAGGGAGAAAGATGTAAATAGGATCCCAGAAGACTTACTCATAGGAGCAAAATGTTAAACTGCTTGATGTTGGGGTGACTTATGAAAAATAACTTAAGATGAATATGACTCCACGCTGTGTCCTCAACTTCAACTGTCCTCAGGGGTGGAGGAGAAAGTAGTGATATTACAAGTCAAAAAAGCATGGATGGCATCTGAACAGGAAAAGTGGATCCAAATAGTCCATACGATCTTAAATGTGTCAAAAGAATCGGCGTTTAAAGCCAATGTTTCTTCCATTTGCATGATGTCATTAACAGTAGCTATCCAGCTGGCAATAATAGGGCGAATGGGAGATTTCCAATATTGAGGAATTAATTGCCTAGCTTCTGATAGAAAAAAACTTTAAATACTTTTTTTTGAGAGATAATAGAACCCAGCAGAATGGAAAGCAGAGTTATCTTTGGGAAGGAAGTTCCCTGTACCAACGTAAGAGGATATTAAGGTTTTTCTCCTGAGCATGGCTAGATATGGTAGGTTTATGGGTAAATAAGAAAGATTTCAACCAATGCAAATCCGATAAGTCCTCACCCAATTCAGTAGATCAAGCTCTGGTGTAAGTGAGGACGTCATTGTGGCAAACTGCTTGAAGTAGTTTGTGTATTGTGGAGATCGTATGTCTGGGCATTTTATTAAGAGAACAAATTTTTGCATTCTGTTAGTGAACATCTCACAGAACTGCAGAGGCGCAACTTCTTATGAAAAGATGATGAATGGGATTCAGTTAAACAGTCTCTTATAGAAAAATCCTGTGTATAAAGAGGGGAGGAGCTTCCTAGTGATGAATGTGTTAGGGCATGGGCCACTTGGTTCTCAAATAAGGACCTAAGGAAGGGACGTTTATCCATTAAGATAGTTATAAGTTATCAAATAGTGGAGTTAGTGGAGAAGGGTCTGATGATAAGCGATGGAGATAGTCCATCTTGTACCACGTACAAAGAGTGACTGAGATCAGGGGTGAGAAATCTTGCAGGTGGTATAAGTTGCGTTGAAAACCTCAGAGGAGAGCATGTAGGTCAAATGGAGAGAGATCTTGTTCTATCTGAATAGATGCCTTAGAAATAGGGTGAGGAAACCCTTCCAACATGTGAGAAAGAAGAGCAGCTGAGTGCATGTTTCAAAGTCAGGGAGGCCAGCTCCACCTTGGGATTTAGAATAAGTTAGGCGTTTATATTGGAGACGGGAAAAGCCTCTATTCCATATAAAACAGATGGAAAGGGTGCGTAAGGTACAAAAAAAAAATTTGGAAAGAGATATAGGGACCGTCTGGAAGTAGTAAAGTAGTTTGGGGAGGATGTCCATCTTTAAGGTGTTGATCCTGGCAAACCAGGGTATAGAGGAGGAACACCAACTTTCCAGGTCCTTGCAGATTCTCATCAACAGAGGACTAAAATTAAGAACATAAAGATCTGACGAGTTAGTTGCAACCATGATACCTAAGCAGGAAATACCTTTAGCTTTCTAATGGAATGGGAAATTGGAACATAATTGGGATAATGTAGAGGAGAAAAGAGAAATATTTAATGCTTCCATTTTGGACATGTTCAATTTAAAGTTACTAAAAATGCCGAATGTGTGGAATTTATGTAGGAGTGAAGGAATGGAGATGTGTGGTTGCTGGATATATTAAAGGAGATCATCTGCATATAAGGATAGTTTGTGATGTGAGGTCTGAGTTTGTATACCAGAAGTAGAGGGATTTTGTCTGATGGCCTGTGCTAATGTTCAATGACAATGATTAAGGATAAAGGGTAGCCCTGTCTCATGCCATTGGATATGGGGAATGAATCGTAGGGGGGAACCCATTACTAATACTGATGCAGAAGGGAGTGAATAAAGGGAAAGAACTTTGGAAATGAAATTGTGGCCTAGACCTATTTGCTGAAGGGAAAGATTCAGAAATTCCCAACTTACTCTTTTGAAGACCTTTTAGGCATTGAAGGAAAGTAAGCAGGCCCTCAATTGATGTTTCTTAATATATATACTGTATGAGGTGGAGGGCTCTGGTTGTGTTATCCCTAGCTGGAGACAAAACCTACCTGGTCTCCGTAAATAATATTAGGTAGCAGAGGTGATAAGCGAGTAGCTAACACCTTAGCAAAAACTTTCAAATCAATGTTTAATAGGGAAATTGGGCGGTAGCTACTACAAAGCAAAGGATCTTTACCAGGTTTAGGGATAATGGAGGTATTGGCTGCTAGTAAGTGTGTGGAGGGGAGATGTGTGTCATCTATACTATTACAGACTTTAGCCATTATTGGAGCCAAGAGTGGGGCAAAAGCTTTATAAAATTGAGCGGAGAAACCATCTGGGCCGGGACATTTACCAGGTTTCAGGCCTTTAAGAGTACAGAGGAATTCAGTATCAGAGAAGGGCTCCTCATGTGAAGAAGCAAGTTCAGGGTCTACCACAGGTAGGGCAGTGTCATTAATATAGTCCAACATAGTGGATGATGTCGGAGAGGAATGGGAAGGAGGGGAAGTGGTAGTCAAATTATATAGGGAGCAATAGTTACAGAACTTGTATTAAATACGTTGGCTATTGAAGATCTTAGTCTTCTCATAAGTTAAAATACAAGAGATAGACTGGCGAGGAGCTTGGGGTTGTAAGACTCTTGCCAGATGTTGGCTGCATTTATTGACTAAAGAGTAATAAGTAGTGCGGATTTTATCCCACGCTGCAAGGGAATATGTGTCAAGTAACCGTTACAAATCACGTCTGGCATTAGCAAGAGTCACAAAGGTGGCTGGATCTAAGGACTGTTTATGGGAGGATTCCAGGGCAGCTATGGTACGCAACAGAGTTTGAATCTCTGTGGATCTCGCTATTTAATGTGTGCCCCATGTTGAATGAAAATGCCTCTTAGGACACATTTAAGGGCTTCCCATTGTGTTAGGAGGTTAGCAGTGTTGGAGGCGTGATCAAGAATAAATTTATTGATAGCTTGAGAGAAATCAGTAGCACAGACAGTGTCTTTTAAAAGATTGTCGTTCAGATGCCAGGAAGACCTGCGTGGAACAATGTGTGTGTGTAAGGGGGTTACCCAAGGTTATGTGGATATGGCCATGATCAGACCATAGGAGGTGCCCAATGGAGCTACAGAGTGAAAGCTGTAATCTCTCTCTGCAGGATGGAGAATATGCCACACATCCAGCAATTGTGATTTACTCAGAAGCGTCCTAATTTTTGACAAGGAGGTAGGGGCAATAAAAGACTTACCAGAGGAGGTATCCACTTAAGGGGTCAGAGGAGTGTTGAGATCACCACCCATGATGTAACAAGGCCTACCAAACCTCTTCAGCCAGTAAAAGAGGATTTTAAACACACTCCTAGCTGTTGCAACAGTCAGGAGTGTGTTTACACCTGTCAAGCCAACTATTGGCTTTCTGGTGGAAGTAATTTTGTCAACTGTAATGCAGCATGTATTGGCATGTGCATATTAATTCAAGGGTCATTATTCATAGTTAACTCTTACAGCATATACATGTGACTGGAGACTGCAAATGGTACCAATATCCCAATCAAGATATACTGTATATCCAAAAAATAAAAATCTAAAGTGGGTGTATTGGTCTTTTAAGAAGACAACAAAAACACCAACAACATATGTAAATGTAATAAAAAAATGTGTTTTAATATAACAACATTAAAATAATAAAACACATAGGCTGTGTATCTAGCATTACAAATTTCCTTTCACCAATATATATATAATGTTATCAACATTATATCACAGTTCACTGTTAGATAATTGGACCTCAACAACAATGGAACATCTATATCATAATATATATACTGATGTGATTCAAGTTCCCTCTTCTTCAGAGGAAGAATTAAACCTTCATATCAAAAATAGAACTTATGCATCTAAAAAATTTAATATATTGTATATAACAAGAGCTGGATAGTAAAAGATGTGCACTATGCCATTGATGAGAGACATGCACTATCAGCCTTTACCACATTTTAAAAACCCTATATAAACTGATAACCTGTAAAGAATTTTAAAGAATAGCCAATGAACACATTTTGGCACCTAAACTTGTCACCGTTTCACGTGTGCACACAGTTTTAAGTTTTGATATATTTGGTATCTATGTACTCGACGCAAACTTACTGTATTTGTTATATCCTACCCAAAATTGCATTATACATTGTGTTTGTGTGCACTAAAATATATCTGTTATTAAAAACATGGGCATGATAAATATATGCGCTGATATCATGTGAAATAAAAAAAAATTGCTTTAAAAAAAAAATATTCAGGCCTAAAATGTTCACTTTAACATTTGTGCAAAAGATGGCTCTAGTAGAAAAGTGATTAAACAATGACTATCCTGGCCAGATGTAAGGTGTCATGTTCTCTCTGATAATGTGAATCAATTGTTGCATCTCAGCTACATAGTCAATTCAGAGAATCCATTCCCTTTAGGCTTCATACACACTGGGCGTTTTTACAGCTGCTGTTTTAGGAATCAAACATTTTGTTTTAGCTGCCTCTAACTCCCCTGCATGTTATTCTATGTGTTCATGCTTTTAGCAGCATTTTCTGGCAGGAGAGCGTGTTCTGAAGCAGCAGTATCTTGACAGAAAAAAACGCTGACAGCTACTAAACTCTAGTAAACTCTCCTAAACTCTGCTAAATGCTGGTGCCCAGAATTTAACATAGTTTTCTTTTTTTGAAGCGGAGTCTGTAGGTGTCCTTAACAACCAGTGAACCCAATTGCCAAAATTAAAAACAAAAAAATTGATGAGCGAACACCCCCCCCTTCTGAACCATACCAGATTACATGCCCTCAACATCAACATGGGGGGGGGGTGCTTTGATACTATGTATCCCATACTCATTCACATAGGGGGTGGGATCTGGGGGCCCCTTGTTAAAGGGGGCTTTCAGTTTCTGATAAGTCCCTACAACCACAGAGCCCAGCAACCACTGGCCAGTCTTGAGGGGAAGAGACCTTTTGGGTGTCCCCCAAAGCAGCCCCCCGTGTTGAGGGCATGTGGCATGGTATAGTTTGGGGGGGGAGCACTCGCTCAACCCCCCCCCCCCCCATTTGCTGGCCTGGCTTGAATAAGGGCCTGGTATGGATTTTGGGGGGGAAGCCATTTTTTTAGCATGGGGTTCCCCTTAAAATTCATAACAGACACAAAGGGCCTGGCATTGATTGGGGGGGCCCCATGCCATTTTTTCACATTGCCGGCGATGTTTTTTCTTCACTTTACAACTCTTTTGTTAAGGACACCGGCTTCCCGTGCCACTCCTTAGCAACCAGTTATTTACTCCTTAATGCTGAAGATTCTGAATACTGAAGTTATTCACTCCCCTGCTCCTAAATGCTGAAGAAACTAAACATAGCTTACACACTAGGCTAAACACTGCTAATTTCCGGCAAAAAATGCTAAAACATTAGCATTTTTTGTCCAGCGTTTCTAAAGCAGTCTTTAGCTTTCTAGTTTGCATGAAGCCTAAGTATTGGAGTGGATTTCCAGTATCTTAAGACTATTGTTTTAGTTGCATTCATAAGGGACATTTCATTATTCATGTCATTATGGTGTATGAGAAATTTTGCTGAATTGAATGTAGGTGTGTGGCTGGAAATCATGGTGATAATGTGGTAGACATGGGTCAGTTGATGGATGAAAAATGGACAGCAATTCATTTCTATGGGCAAACGGATATAAATGGATGATTGTCCATTTACAGCAGTGTCAGTTCAGGTCTGTTTTTTAATGGAACAATTATTTGTCCTGTTCCATCTAAGCAGACCTGAGTGGAAGTAAACTGATATAAATGACATAAAAATAGTTTTTTCATTTGTTTTTACATACATTTTTTAATTCATTGTTAAGAGCTGGCATCTGCTGGAGTCCTAACAACTAGTGACTCATCCCTACTGTGAGTCATTGGTTGTTAAGGAGCTAGCACTCGACGGTGGCCTAACAACCATAACTTGTTCCTCTTAAAATGTATAGGACATGGGTGGTGAAAAGTCCAGATTTAATCAGATTGGAATGAGAGGCCTCAAGGTTATGGATATATCCAGTTTGCAGGCAAATCGGAAGGTTTGCAGAATAGCATATATCAAGAGGTTAGTGTTTAGGTTTTTTTTTTATTTCCTTCTTTTTATTATGCTTATTTTAATACGCATGATTGCATATTTGAAGTGGAATAAGCTTCACCTTATTCATTAAAGTGGAACTACACTGTATCTGAACAGCAAAAATCCAAAATACTATTTAATTCATATTTAGTATTCAGAGCTAACTCACTCATCTATCCCTGTCTCCATGCTTTATTTTGCTGAGAATTCACTTTGAAAAACATGCCCCTAGCATTTCTGGCCATGGCCATCTTAAGTAAGGGCAGATGACTCATGTAGCATTCACTTCCTGAAATTCATTTGCCATTTGTTCAAGCATGCAAGCAAGAGGGTGTGCTTAGCTGAGTAAACCCCTCCTGAAGACTCCTGGGATATATTGCATCATTTGCCTAGGCATGGAAACCAGAAAGTAACTGAAGTAATATAAAAAAAAGGTAAATATAACATATCTTCCTATCTATATACTTACAGTATGCTAGCAGCATGAGGATTAAAAATAGTCAATGTTAATTAAGAGAGTAAGTTCCACTTTAAGCTAAGAAAACATTCTCTTTGCAAACTTAACATTCACTACTTCTTTGGTGTATTTTAAAAAAAATCACGTTTGAAGTGATAATTCAAACATTACAAAACACCCAAAAAATTTGCATGTAATTAATAGTATAAACCATTTCAATAACAATGTTTTTAATCCCTTACATATCATTACCATTACTTATCAAAGGACCTGTCAGTACTTGAGAGATCAATCACACTCAGAAATCAATGTATGTAAATACACTGCTCAAAAAAATTAAAGGAACACTTTTTAATCAGAGTGTAGCATCAAGTCAATTAAACTCCTGGGATATTGATCTGGTCAGCTAAGTAACAGAGGGGGTTGTTAATCAGTTTCAGCTGCTTAGGTGTTAATGACATTAACAACAGGTGCACTAGATGGGCAACAATGAGATGACCCTCAAAACAGGAATGGTTCTACAGGTGGAGGCCACTGACATTATTTTCAATGTTGTCTTTTTAATTTGGTGGAGTAATGGTAGTGGTGTGCTCAGCTTCTGTGTGTATATTTGTGCAATGCACATTAGTTTTTTCTAACAAAGCCCTTTTGATTAACCACTTCCTGTCCGGACACTTTTACCCCCTTCCTGTCCAGGGCAATTTTCAGCTTTCAGCGCTATCACACTTTGAATGACAATTGCGCGGTCATGCAACACTGTACCCATATGAATTTTTTACCATTTTTTTGAGACAGATAAAGCTTTATTTTGGTGGTATTTATTCACCGCTGGGATTTTTATTTTTTTTACTATGTAAATGAAAAAGTCCAAAAATTTTGAAAAAAAGTGTTTTTTTAATAAAATTTTGCAAATAAATAATATTTCATCATAAATCTTGGCCAAAATTTATTCCGTTATTTTTTTAGTAAAAAAAAAAAAATTCAAATTAGTTTATAACCAAAAATTATAATTTTTAAACATTTTCTTTTACATTTTTATTTTATTATTTTTATATTATTATTTTTTATTTTATTTTATTTTTTACATACTGTCACCCTAGCAGTACAGTGTTACCATGGTGACACTCTACTACTTGTGGGGGGTAATGAAGATTTTTTTTTTACACTGATTGCTTTTACACCCATATAGGGTGTAAAAGCAATCATTTCTCTTTCTCTCTGTCTGCATTCTTGCAGTCATTGAGAAATACTGAGTGAGCTGTGATTGGTCACAGCTTGTCACATGGTACAAGGCTGTTGTGAATAGCCTTGTACCATGTGACCTCTGTGATCATTCACAGATTTCACACGTAGTAAGCAATGATATCACAAGTGACATCTTGCTTACTACTTTGCATGTGATCACTGATTCGCCAATCAGTGATCACATGATCTGGACCTCGTACAGAGGTCCCGTCCGACGATCGGTGTTTCACTGTGTCCGGAGGACACAGCGGGCACCGGATCGCGGTGGTGCGCGCTCCCAGGGAGCGCGCACAGCTAGAAAAGGCGGTTGCCGTTTAGGAATGGCAACCCGCCCCTGGACTGCCACCGCCCTGCCGTTTATAAATAGCAGGCGGACGGCAAGAGGTTAAGCTCCGTGGTCCCAAATGGAGAAGCCGTGGAGAATATTATGCTGCCTGTAACATCGTTCAGCATGACCGTTTTGGTGGTGAGTCAGTGAAGGTCTGGGGAGGCATATCCATGGAGGGACGCACAGACCTCTACAGGCTAGACAATGGCACCCTGATTGCCATTCGGTATCAAGGTGAAATCCTTTGGACACATTGTCAGACCCTACACTGGTGCAGTGGGTCCTGGGTTCCTCCTGGTGCATGACAATGCCCAGCCTCATGTGGCAAGAGTATGCAGGCAGTTCCTGGAGTTCCTGGAGGATGAAGGAATTGATACCATTGAATGGCTCCCACGCTTGCCTGACCTAAATCCAATAGAACACCTCTTGGATATCATGTTTTGATCTGTCCTCCAGGTTGCACCTCAGACTGTCCAGGAGCTCAGTGATGCCCTGGTCCAGATGTGGGAGGAAATACCCCCAGGACACCATTCATCGTCTCATTAGGAGCACGCCCTGACATTGTCAGGCATGCATACAAGCATGTGGGGGCCATACAAACTACTGAGTACCATTTTGAGTTGCTGCAATGAATTTTCAGCAAAATGGACTAGCCTGCTGCATCATTTTTTCACTTTGAGTTTCAGGGTGTCTTTGAATTCAGTCCTCTGTAGGTTTATAAGTTTAATTTCTATCAAACGATGGGGCATCCTTACATTCCTAACACCTTAACCAGTCCATATTAGTATAGATATCCAGCATTATACTTTTCCCCATTGAGATCTGATTTGTTTTCAAAGTGTTCCTTTAATTGTTTGAGCAGCGTATTTCAGGATCATACAGATTTTAAAAATAAAAACAACAAATAAAGATGCTACTTTAGATAGAAACATTTTCCAGATTTTTTATTCAGTTGCTCACTGAAGGATACTGCCTACTGCATCTAATAAACCTTGTTAAACCTAAAATGGATAATTTTAAGCTATACTTGGCTTCACAGTTCACATTTACAAAGGCAAATGTGGCAAATTTTGTGCAAATATGGAAATGTTAACTGTAACAAATGAAAAACATAGAAGAATGACAGCAGAAGACCAAATGGTTCATTGAGCCTGCCAATTTTTTGTTTCTTAGGGGAGCGAAGCTTTTTACCAAACATTTTTGGTTAAATTCCCCTAATGTTGACTGACTTAATACCTCTGTTTATTACATGCATCAACTACTCTTTCAGTGAAATAACACTTTCAAGAGTTAACTTCCCTCCTGCTATTTTCAGTTGCATGCCCCTGTGTACTCAAGCTCATATTTAAAATAATTTTAGTCATAGATAATATTGAATGTTAGCAATGATGTTCTTTTAAACAGAAGGATTGTGTATATATGTATAACAATTTTTGTTTGCATGCATCGTTTCCATAACAATCCCTAGTCATTTCACATTATACCACAAACTAAACAACATAGCATACATCACCACGGAGCAACCACAGTCACACATCTCGGAACAGGAAAATGTTGCCAAAGTTCACTTTGTGAGTTACAAGACATGATATTCACTGTGGCCCAGGTAATGCGTTTCTGAATGCAGTGTTTTTGCAAGGCATACGTGTTCCTGAGTTAAGGTATGACACATATACAGGTCATGTTCCAATGTATGGATCTCTTGTGTTACAGCTAACCATAAGCTTATATTACAGCATGGGTGGGAGTACACAAACACAGGGGCTAATGATGTCTGAAACATTAATGTTCATTGGAATGGGTTCAAATTTTATTTTGTGCAATGGAAAGAAAAACACCTTAGAAAGAGCATTTGTTCAGTACATTTTCTATGCCTGCTGATGCTTTTGGAGATCATAATAAAAAGACATAAAGCATGAGAAGATGGCCCAGGTGTTCTCATTCCAAGCTCTTTTCACCTCAGGGCTGCTACTGTATATAAGAACACTTAAGGCATTAGTCACAAGCTGTCATATGGATATAAATTTCAGACATGGCATTAAGCTTCAGGCTACAATAAATCATTTGTTATAGATTTAATTGGTAAAATTCAGGCATCCCTGAAGTTTGTGAATAATATTTATAGCACATGACATATGTTTTTAAAGAGCACAAGACACATTACTAAAGTTTGTGACAATGGCCCTTAACACATTGCATGTTGTCATAATATTTAAAAAGTAGAGCTTTCTGTAAACTTTTTAGGTAGAAAAGATCTGCTTAACTTAATCAGTTTAATTAGTTAGTTAATATTGTTCCTATATAGTGAGGAAAACCATATATACTATATATATATTAATTTTCTAATGATGTAAAGGATCTACAAGGCTCATGGTGCCGAATGCTTTAGGTTAGCTAGACCTCAGGTTACATTGAGGAGTTTGGGAGCAGCAATTGTGTTAGGCCTCATGTACACTGCTGCTCCTAAATGTGAGTTAAGGAGTTTTTGGCATTTTTTTGCCAAAGCCCCTTAGCTCAACTGAATAAAAGCCTATGTGTCCATGTAACACATAGGCTTTTACCAGAGTTTAGGAGCAGCAGAGTTTAGGGGCAGTTAAATGTTCCTCTTCTGAAAACATTATAATCGAGTTCAGGAGAGGAAAGTTTTGGCCAAAAAACACTAAACATGGCAAAAACACGTGTAAGCAGTTAGCACTTGGGTGTTTATCCATGTCAATAGAAAATACGCTGGCCAATCAAATGAATAAATGTCCAAGTGCTAAACACGGCTAAACGTGGAAAAATGCGGCTAAATGCAGTACAGCGTTTACACGCGGTTTTGCCGCGTTTAGCGTTTTTTTGCTGCCAGGAGAGTTTAACGACTAGATGAGTTCATGTGTACATGAAGCCTTAATCATTTCAAAGAAGAGATACTTTTCTGTTCAGAATACCAGCACAGGTGGTGTTGTTGACTTGTGCACTAAAGATTCCTCTGTAGTGTGAATTTAATTAGTATGTATATGTTATTAATGTGACTCTGTCATCAGAAATGTTCGAGGGCTGCCTTTTATGGCCTTTTTCTAGTTGAATTCTAGTTGCCTGGTTGTCATGCTGAAGCATTCGGCTCAATGCTTTCTGAGTGAATGACCTAAAAAAGGTGAAGAAATATAGAACTCTGACACTTTTTTAATAGCATGCATTTTCCAGGTAAGAGACTGAATGTAAATAAGCAAGTGGCAGCCAGAAAACTAAAATTTTTTTGAAAGGCTCACAATGGCATCCACCATGTGTCAAATTATAGATTACCTTTTGGGCAGCCCAAACAGGAGATTTGTTAAGTGTAGTAAACTACAGCAATATAAAATCACCCTTTACTGATCTGATTTCTATAAATTCAAAGCTGATTTGTTACTACAACTTAGAGTACTTTACATACATCCTCTTTTTGCTTCCTTATTGATTAAGCAAATAAGCAACTCCAGATGCAAAACTTCCCAGATTGTAAAATTTGGTAGCAAATAAAAACAGTCATATATACTTTAAATAACACAATGGGGTAGATTTACTAAAACTGGTGCACTCAGAATCTGGTGCAGCTGTACTTGGCAGCCAGGCAGCTTCTAACCTAGGCTTGTTCAACTAAGCTTTGACCATAAAACTTGGAAGCTGATTGGTTTCAATGCAGAACGGCACCAGATTTAGTAAATAACCCACAATGCATAAGATTTAACAAACTAAAGTGTCTGTCAACATGCATCAATTATCATGGTACTCCAGTACAAGACGATAAAGGCAAAAATAACACTAAAATATTAACAACTGTCAATTTTAAAAGTAAATGTACAGTATGTAAAAAATTAGTTTACTGTATAACTTTAAACTACTTTGTATATACTTCAGGCCAGCTAGGAAGCCTTGAGCATCCAATGCTGACAGCCATCTGTGTTTTCATGTAACAAGTGTCCAGTCACCAGGTAGCAACTCATGAAGGAGAAGTTAAAAGGAACAATGTACTCCTTTGAATGGCTATGCATAATTCAAAATATCATATATAGTAACTATTACACTTGGATCAAAGTAAATGAAAGATTATGGCATTTAGTGTAATAATAAATAAATAAATATATATATATATATACACACACACACATATTATACTATATATATATATATATATATATATATATATATATATATACATACAGTAAATATATATTTTAAAATAATGTTTTACATAGGCATGCATTTTTTTCATTTTGTTAGGCACTTTGGTTATGAAAAATGAATAAAAAGTATACTATATATTAGTTATAAACTTATAATGGAAAGGCACAATATCTGTATTGCAACACTGACATTTTAGCAGGACACCTGCTGCTCTAACTAGGCACTATTAAGACAAGAGGTCACTTACAATATAATTCACACTCCCCTTCTCATTGCTTGCAGCAGGACCGTCTTGAATTCAACAGGGAAATTCCAAAAACCTGAAGATTACAACAGAAAAGGGAAAATCAGAACCATCGGAGCTTCTTGCTGAAGATCTCTACACAGCCACTTGCTGATTTCTGTGAGTCTCCTAAGCTGCAGTGTAGCGGTCTATAAATATTGACCCTAACACTTGCTCAGTACTTTACTTGCTCATGGAACAGGTCTGTGTTACCGTACACCATGGTAATACTCAGATGAAGTTCTCAGCTGCTCAGACAAAGCAGTGGATTGGCTCACTATCCTCCAACAGAGTGCCTGCCTGGAAATACCATTTCACTGCCAGCTATACAGATGCTGTATGCCTTTCCAGGGGCCCAAATCAGGAGAAGGAATGAAACATGCATGCTCACCTTTTAAAGAGAAACAACTGAATCAACCTTTAGTGCAAGTATCACTTGCATAGAACAGCAGATGTCAGAACATGGTATACTGCTTTGCCTCCCACGCTGCCTAAAACCTAAAGTCTCAGGCGAATGAATAGCATTTGATTTTCATTGCTGTCCTTTGGTACCCATGCAGTGAACTGGGAGGGCTTAGGGGAGCTGGGCAACTTGCCCACTAGAGGTAATGTTCCAGATTTTAGTTTAAAATAAAATAGAAGTCTAGTCTGGTATTTTCCAACACATGCTCTATAAATTGTATATAATGCCAGTACAAGATGACTGGCACTTGCTGCCTTACTTGAACAGGTGGCATGAGGCACTGCTTTTAATTCTGCCAAACCACTTCATACAAAACAATTTCTACTATTTTTTGTGCAGTACAAAGAATGTATTCATTTATTCTGATATTTAGAATGCTTAAATATTGCATAATCACAGTATATATTTTCTAATCATTTATAGGTATATAGGAAAATATTTGTTTGGATTTTTTTGAGAACTCTTTCCTTTTTTTTTAAATGATCATTGATGCTGTTAGCTGTTTTAACCTCACTGTTTCCATTACACCATCTGATCAACTGATATTTTCTTTTTTTTTACCATTGGTTTACAGTGGCTGGCAACTGTAACTTTGCAAAAAATAAGATTGCAAATTTTTACCCAGACCTTGACTTTCCATTGAAGGATGACCAAAAAAAAAATCGAAATTTTTGTACTCATAAAATCTATTGTTTTCCGCCTTACTTTATGGTAATTAAGAAACCTAGGGTTATACTGCCACCTATAGGAGATATGGGCAGTAGGTACATAACATGTTATGGCCTTTTAAGACTACAGTATATCCCTCCCACCTCATACCTTGCCAGATGCAGTAAGCAGTCCAAAATGAAAGAATTAGCATCTAAGGGGAAGGAACTGTGTCCCTGTATGAACAGGGAGAAATTTTTTTTTATCATGAGTACAAAAGTCCTGTGTTCTCCATCATCCACTGAGTGATACAGCTTGATGGCAATTAAGTAATGTAGAGATGTCTAAAAGCAGTCCAAACAAAGGGTATACCAAAGGGATTCCAAAACAAAACAGATGAACCAGCTCAAAAAAAAAAAAACAGAAACGAGGGTATTAAACAGCCATTTGCAGCACTTTTCTGCTGATAGGCAGATACATCAACCTTGTAAAACTAAGAAACCAAAGGAACTAAGGCTGTGTATACACACATAGCTTATTTATATTCATCCTGCAGGCTGAACAAAAATAATCGAACAAGGTCCACCTTTCATGCTATACAGAGCAGATGGAGGAATCTTCTTCTAAGGTTATTGTATTCTGACAGGCATCAGCTACTGTTCAGTGAATTATTTTCCACCTGACTGCTACAATTTTTCAATTGAAGAATGTCAGATAGGAGGTGGCCACTAGGATAACCACACAGGGAATTCCAGTTGGTTCCTTAGGAACCAGATGAATATTGTATAGTGTGTACCCATCTTAAAAAAGGTGTGAAGACCATGTCTCAGCCCTGCAGTCTAGTGTCACAGAGGCATGGTGATGTAAAGCCTAAGGTACTCACTGCACTAATGGTGTGGCATTTAGCAGGAAAAGGAAGTACTTTATCTTGTAACTCTCATACCTGTGAATCAACCTATTAAATCCACTTAGAGATAGTGGATTTGTTAGTTGGAGAACCTCTTTTAGGACTCTCTAAAATAACAAATGGAGATTCCATTTGCCTAGAAGAAGCAGTGGTAGAGAGGCAAACCCTGATAGCCACATCCAGACAATGGAGAGAGATCTCCTTGTGACATTGGACACAAAAGAAGACATCACAATATCCTCATTAGGGTGAAAAGCAGAGAAGGCCCTGGGTAAAAAGGCAATCCTTGTTCTTAAATGTACTTGTCTTTCTAATGTTGGCCATAGACGGGTCGAAAATTGGCCGATTTTTCGGCCGAAAAAAACCGGCCGATTTTCGCACTGTTAGTGGGTTAATTGGTTGGCCATTTTTTGGGGTTTTTGCACAGTTTTTTTATCGGTCCTGTTGGAAAATCTGCAGCCGATTTGGACAATCGGCCGATTGTCCCGGCAATGATGGGTAAATCGGCCGATCATTTTACCGATAAAAAATTTGCTCATGAGCCGTGACCTGAGAAGAAGAGGAGGAGGAGAAGGAGGAGAAGAAGAAGAATTACGCCATTATATTTTATATGAAAAAGTCTTGCGGTTGCAACAAATGTATCCATTTGTATCCAAATAAAAACATAATGTATTTGTATTGCTGTGACATTGTATGGTGTTCTACCCTGTCTCTGTCAAACTGGTTTCTTGTCCCATTCTTTCGTGAGCATTGGTGGCAGCATCGGCACCGACCGATTTTTCGTTTATCGGCCGACAATTCGGGCCAGAGTAATGGCCAAAAATAGGTTACCTTACAGGGTTACAATGTCATGAATAAAGTCACACTGTTGACCATGCATCCTTTATGTTGATGGATGCTAAGTCTCTGAGATAAAGGAAGGCAATAACTGTCCAAATAGATTCCAACTAAAGCTTTCAAGGGATTACAAAGGTGTTCAGTGCCTTAAAAGCCAGGATGGGATGAAAGCTCATTTTGGGCTTCAAAACTATAATCAGGTTTAAGTGAAAACCTTGAAAAATTTGATTTGGAGGAACAGGAACAATAACTCTCTGATTCAACAATACCTGAATGGCTGAAAGGAGTTCCATCCCATCATGCTGAGACACGGGAAGACAATAAGTGGAGGATGGAAATTAAACTCTATTTTGTAAACTGTGAATTATCCCTTCTGCACATAAGTGTCAGCTTTGCAAGCTTTCCAGATTTCTGCAAATACCAACAGTGGTCCCCCCATCTGAAATGGAGTTGAAGGGGGCAGACATTGAAGTCCTGGAAGTCGAGGAAATGGAAAAAGACTTGTGAGTCTGGGAAGTGAAACCTGACTTGGAGGAAAAAAAGAAAAGTTTTTTATGCAGGATAGGAAGGTGTCAACCTGTGCCATTGATCCTTAATTTTGCATACCTGAGGTAAATACTCTTACCCACATGCTCTCTTGTATCATTTCTTCCAGTAAATAGTCAAAAAGGTGGTCTCCTATGAAGGGTAGTTACAACAAGCCTTTCTTACACTGTTGCTCTGCCAACCAACATTTAACTCATTTCGCACTTCCAATCTAAACCAGGGATGAAAAGGGATGTCTGGATTGAACACAGCTACAATCTAGCACCGCACTACACATGACATTTAATTCAATGGTTATCTGGTCAACACAATCAATAAAGTAAGGTTCAATACCAGCAGCCACCTGATCCCTGCCGAAATATTTAGAACAAGTCAGCCAAGACTGAAAGGATGATCCTATTAGGGAGTAGATGGATAAGGAAACTGCTTCTAACTTTTTGTCAGTAGGGTCCTTATAGTAGTTTAGAGATAAGATTTATTGAAGTATAACGAACAAGGTTTGATGGTATCAATTTTAATTTACTGCTAAAAAACATTAATACTTAATAAAGAAATTAAACTGTCATAGAGATTAAAATATAATACTTTGAATGTTGAAATAAAAAAAAAAATAGTATGCAGTATATTTTCTTATATTTTAAAAAGACAAAATGTACTGATCATATTAAAACTGTATGACTTAGCAGCTGCCATCTATAGCTAGGATTCTTAGCAGTCCAATGGGTTGTTGTTTAGAGCAGTAATTTATATCTGCATATCACATGCTAATTTTGGCCACAATAAAAACACATTTAATAAGCTTCATCCTGCATGTAATTACTTCATTGCAGGAGATGATGGTTGTACACAGCCAACAGGTGCGGCAATGATTCTTACTCAAATAGATTGCTTGGTATTTTAGTGACATTCAGGAATCTCAT
Organism: Staurois parvus; assembly: GCF_062004578.1. NCBI lineage: Eukaryota > Metazoa > Chordata > Amphibia > Anura > Ranidae > Staurois > Staurois parvus. Next base: position 2,144,823 of record NW_028318362.1, on the reverse strand, counting down.
CTTATGCAAACTGGCACACGATACAAATAAATAAGCAAACACTTTAAATATAACTAAAGGCAAAACTTTTTTTCTGTAATCTTGATATAATGGAGAGGGGATTAGAGCATGTCAGGTTTTTAACTCCTGCCTGTGTCCCCATTAGAGAGAATCACGCTGTCTCTTTGTGCTGTTTACCATTATCATCAAAAGTGAAACCTAAAGAAATTCATTAATATTGGGTTGTCCCCAGAACAGGAATAGAAGGGAAATCTTCCAATGAGGACACTATTTCTGGTGACCTTGGTGACAACCAGGGATTCCTTCACTGTGGAGGTATTTCCTCTAGCTTCCTGTTTAGGGTATAGGACACAATAAGGCACAGAAGACTTGCTTTATCTAAAATGGAAAAAAAAAAGTTTTCTTTAGTTCTACTTTAGGTGTGTGTTCTTTAAAATATACATTTATACAAAGTCAATATAACCAATTTAAACAGAACCTTTCATAATGGTTATCGTTTATTAAAGCAAGGGCTCCTGTTCATTACTAAAAGCTGCTTATGTACAGCGTCCCACATGCCTGTCCCTGAACTAGCACTGTGACTACTGTCTTCACCATACAGTACAATTTAGTGTAGAAGCGTGAAAGAGGGATGAACTCACAATGAATAAATTACATACAGTATATTCTAACCCTAGGGCTCTCCAGTAGGGCTCCCCCCACCAAAGGGCTCCTCCTTCTCTCCCATATGTCTCTGTATCACTGCTAGTAGTGTCCTTTCACGAGGGCAGTGCCGATTCTGATCATCAGGGGATCCATGAACAGAGTCCCTGCTGAATCAGAGCAGAACATAATGGATGTCACTTTTCTGACATCTGTGACCGATATGATTTTTCCTTCTCCTTGAATAAAAAGCCTAACTGGGCAGGCAGCTGTAAGCAGTTGTGTGTTTGTTTACATCCTTTTACCTCAGATCCATTATGTTTAGGCTTGAAAAACTGAAAAAGGCCAGGTAATCAAATGTAAATGGACATACATCTACCTTCCTGTAGACTGACACTGAGCTTCTCTCTAAGCTGCCATGGTTGCATGCTTACCCCCACTAACTACAATACAGGATTATTAGCCCTGCATTGTACATGTTGACACTGAGGGACCACCTGCAGCCTGGGGCTTAAAGAGTTAATTCACCTTTACCAGAAACCTGCCTATGCAGATAAGGGGTGTCTGTGGATAATAACAAACTGTGTGTTTCTGACTAAAGTCGACCCTTGCTATAGGTGTAGTCCATTTATGTACCTTATTTAGGAGCCTGACTGAAATAATCCCAGGATGTTGCTATGTGAAGCCTAGTCATTATTGCTCACCACCACCATCAAAGGAGTGAGTTTTTTCTCTGAATCAAACCCCCTCACATGCTGTTTCTCTCTCCTGATGCAGTAACTCTGAGCTCAGCATCTAAAAACTTACTCCTGTGATGGTGGAGGTGAACGGTAATGACTAGGCCTCACCTAGCAATGTCCTAGGACTTTTTAGTCAGGCTTCAGGAGGTATGTAAATGGCTTGCACCTATAGCTAGGGCATTATTCAACTTTAGTCAGAGCTGCGGGGTTTGTTTTTATTTAAATACACCCCTCATCTGCATAGGCAGCTTTTTGGTAAAAGGTGAACTATCCCTTTAAGGGGGGAGAAGAGAACAGTGATCAAGCAGGGAGTCAGGTAAGTAATTCAGCCTCTTCCTGTACAGTGCATGGGGGAGAAGGGTGGGGGTGGTGGTAAAAGATTACTTTTTGCTGTACTTGAAGTTTGGAATTATTTCAATTTGTATCCAGTCAGGTAGGGGTTTTGGACTATCTGAGAATGATAGTACAATCAAACTGTAACATATATAGATGGAAATAAATGGTATCCTATATGTAAACACTATATGTCACTAGGTCATTTTAGATGGCTTAAATGTGATGTAATTTTAGTGAAGATTAGTAAATAAACATCATGATGTAAAATGTTTTGACTGTTCATATAACCAGAAAATTAGAAGCTACAGTCCCATGAGAAATCATGTTGCATCCTATAAGGAAAGGTGCCCAGACAGTTGGTTAAAATTTCTATATACTGTATTATACAGTTCAATGTTTTATAGCAAACCTTGCTATACTCAAATATTACGCTGACTACTGAAAACAGCAACAGACAACTCTTTAACTCTCCCTGTTACGCTAGACTAGAAATTACAGGAAAATTTAACTATTTGATCAAATAGATAAAAATGTGGAAAAAGTATCTCAGTAAAACACCTCCATGTTTCTTTTTTAAATGTGTATATTGTCTGTGTGGTTGTACAGAGTTTGATTTCTTACACAAGTGCAAAGCTGAATTAAATCTCTGACCCTCCCTACTGTCACACCATAAAATATGAAGGGCTGTCATCATAGGTCTAACGTGAACATTTCTTTATCATCTCATATATTACACACCTGTAGCTATCTGCGGTCTACTTAGTGACTGTGAGAAAGAGAAAGTGATCCCAGGCTCAGGCACTGCACCATTGCTGTGTTGTGTAACTTAAGCACCAGTATAAACACTATTTTTAGTTGTAGCCAGCATCTAATCTCCTGTTAACATTTAGGTTATCTTGCTTATGTATGGTTTATAACTTACTTATTAAAGCCTAAGAAAAAAACGTAATGAACTTTTTTTCTTTGCTGGCTTTATGAAAGTAAACCTCTATTTTTCAAATGTTTGCCATCATGCTTCACTATATACAGTCTTAAGCTTGATATACACGTGTATAATTTCAAATTCAACATTGTTATGAACAATCATATGGAAATTCTGATCAATACATTCAATGACATGAGGACAATGGTTTAAAAGTTCTTCAAAAAATGTTTGCTTTTAACATTTGGTTTTATAATGAATGGACTTTCCAAAATGAAAACTATAATCACTGTTAGAAATTTGTTTGTTCAAGAAAAACTTTCCATCCTACTTCTTTAAATTCTCTCATTACTGCAGTTGAAAGCAAACATTGATTTGACCCCACTAAGGTTTAGAAATTTGAAAGAACATTCCCACTTGCCCTCCAGAGGATTTACCTTCCTTCCTGACCACGCCATTTTTGTGATATGGTGTTGCATTACTTTAACTGACAATTGCGCGGTCCTGCAATGCTGCACTCAAATTAAATTTATGTCCTTTTTTTCCCACAGATAGAGCTTTCTTTTTGGTGGTATTTGATCTAAACCCAAAAACAACAATTTTGAAAAAACAAAAACAATATTTTTGACTTTTTGCTAGAAAACATTTTAAAATATTTAATTTCTTCATATATTTAGGCCAAAATGTATTCTGCTACATGGCTAAAAAAAATCCCAATGCATGTAAATTAATTGGCTTACATGAAGGTTATAGCATCAACAAGCAGCGGTATATATACTAGAATTAGTTTTTTTTTATACGAGTAATGGCAGCGATCAGCGACTTATAGCGGGACTGCGGCATTCTGACACTGGGTGGGAACTGACTAATTGCCACTGACATCCCAATGACACTAGTACAGTGATCAGTGCTAATAAAAAACACTGACACTGTACTAATGACACTGGGCAGGAAGGGGCTAACATCTGGGATGATCAAAGGGTTAACTGTGTGCGTTTTACTTGGAAAACATGCTGCTGTGTATTTCTCTGCTGTGCATTCCCCCTACCCGGAAGTGAGAATCATGTATATATACACGTAACTTTGTGCAGCCCTGCTGCCCTGAAGCAGTATTTCTGCTATAGGAAGGAGGGCAATTGGTTAATTCTACTAGCACATTGCCAGCTTTAAGCAATTTATGGAGGGAAGGTGGATTTGTTGCAAAAGTTTGTTACCTAGAGATCCTTCCGGTAACAGCATTTCCTTTTTCAGGATGACAACACTAAGCCACTGCCTTGTAATTTGCATCAGTGGTGTAAGTTAACATATGTGTTCCTTAAGTTGGCTGTTGATCTGTCTATCAAACAGACTTGAGAGGTAACCCAGAAACCAACTGAAAGAGCTCACACAGCTTAAGGAACAATGCTGGTAATTATGATGCAGTGGCTTAGTGTTGTCAGCCAAGCAAGTCTTACTGGCAGGATCTCCAGGTAAAATGGGGAACTTTGCAAAAGATACACTAAAAAATGATTTATTTAAGAAAACTGTATATAGATAGACATGATGCCAGACATACTGAAAAATAGATTTTGGGTTTACATATTGTATACTTAAAGTATTTACATAGCTGACAATTATTGTGTGGGCAGTGGAATGGAAAAGAATAAAAGACAAAGTTATTGCACCGTTAGGCTCCTTTCACACGGATCCTCTGGAGTTTCAGAAAATGAAAAACCAAAACCACCCGATCTAATGGAAGTTATGGCAAAGCATGGGTAACCTCCATGAAAACCACAAGTACACTATGCTGCACTCATGCTGTGGGAAAACGGCAGTGGATCAGTGTGAAAGGGAAAAGATAGCTTATACTGTACCCTGCTTTCACCTTCAAAAATAAAAAAAAGTCTAATCAAATTAGAAAAAAAAACTAGTTCCTCAAGTTTTATCAGTTTAAACCTCTTTAATCACTGGTTTCAGCCACTATCAAAGTAAAGCTTACACAATCTCACTGATACGCCAATATATACTATTATTATTATTATTATTCAGGTTTTATATAGCTGCAACAGTTTGCACAGTGCTTTACAATATAAAGGGAGACAATACAGCTACAATACAATCAAAACAGGAGGATTATCCTCAAAACAGGAGGAGGGTCCTACTCCTAAGAGTATACAATCTAATAGGGCGGGACATGTGGTACAAAAGGATATATCTGTGGGGGATGAGTTGATGGAAGTGAAAAATATCTATTCAGAGGCGTGACTGGCTTCTCTTAAGAGGTTAGTTTTCAGGGATCACTTAAAGACAGCCGGAGTAGGGGATAGCTGGACAGATTGAGGTACAGAGTTCCAGAGGATGGGATAGGCTCTAGCAAAATCCTGGAGACGAGCATGGAAGGAGGAGACAAGGGAGCCTGGGAACTGGAGGTCATGAGAGGTGTGGAGAGGACGGTTTGGGTGATATATGGAGACAAGATTTGGTGATGTGGCTTGGGGAAGAGTTGTATGTTGGTAGTATTTTTAATTTAATTCACTGGGCAATCAGAAGCCCGTGGAGAGACTGGCATAGAGGGATGGCAGACACGGTTGAGCAATTGGTAAGGTAGATGAGACTGGCAGCAGCATTCATAAGAGAATGAAGAGGGGAAGCCTACGGAGAGGTAGGCCTATGAGAAGGGAGTTGCAATAGTCAAAGTGAGAGATAACAAGGGAGTGAACGAGTAGCTTGGTGGTTTCACTGGTTAAAAAAGAGCAAATTTTAGAGATGTTACAGAGGTGAAGTCTACAAGCTTTTGACAGCGATTAGATTCGGGGCTGAAATAATAGGTCAGAGTCTAGGATTACACTTAATACCCTGGTTAGAGGGGAGAGAATGATAGTTGTATTATTGATCTTGATGGAAAAGTCACGTAGGAGTGCACGAGGGGGAGGGAATATTATCAGCTCCGTTTTAGAGAGATTTCTGTTAAGGAGGTGGTGTGACAGCCATGCTGATATGTAAGTTAGTAAGTTAGTAATGCGAGAGGAGACTGAAGGAGTTAAGGAGTAGAGAGATAGATTTGGGTGTCATCGGCATAGAGGTAGTATATAAAGCCATGGGAGGTGTCACGGGTCCCCCACATGCCACGCCCACAGTGTCTAGCTAACTGAGGCGCGCACGTGCGTCTGTGATTTGGGGTAAGAGGGAGTAAAGGGGACTTAACTTTGAATATATGAAACCATATATAAGATCAGCCGTGATATCCTTTCACAGCCCGCACTACCTCTTGGCCACCACCGGAGGGAGCCTCCACTCCAATCCAGCTGGCTGACCACACACTGGCAGATACAAATCTTATACACAATCTGGTGCACTGACTAGAGTTGAGGAGCAGCTTAGTAATTGCACACCATTCTAGGATCCCTCCAGCTACCCTACAGCTTGAACCCCGGTGTTAATCACTCTTCCACTGTCCACGCACCCCCACACCAGACACACCACAAAAGGTAGCCTGCCACCACCCAGCAGTTTATCCGCAGAACGGTCTGCTGAGACACCCCACACACACAGATCTCTGTCTGGCAGATCTGTTACCTTTTACAATCTGCATGCAATCTGCCCACACGCAGTGCAATTGCATACAGATTGGCAATGAGCTTGACCGAGCGTTTAAAGGCACTAAAATACAATCTAATCTAATCTAATCTCCCCAATCTAATCTCTACGAAGATATGAGCCCGTGCTTAAATACACAGAAGTCACTAACTAATTTTAAGATTTAATATCCCAAAAGTGGGCAGTGCATAAAATATGTACAAAATATAAAAGGTTACAGAAAAACAAAAAATACAAGAAGACAGACAAATGATTATTCACTATAAAATAAAAAGGGAATAAAAGACAGAATAAAACTTTTACCAAGATCTATCCTGCGACTGGAGCAAGTCAGGGAAAGTCAGCAATCCGTTAGTCGATCAACCAGCTTCATACGAATTACCATGTCCCAATGTCCGGGTACTCAATTTATGGGGATATGGACGTAGGCGGGACATTAGTCCTCGGCCTATTGACCCTGGGGGGTGTTCCTGTACCTGCCCACAGGATGTTCTGGGTGCTGACCTTCCCAAGTTCAATCGGACCAAGACCGGCTTGAAACTCTAAGTCAGGGATTGGATTTCTGACACCAGCATATCAGTCCGATCGCGACAGTAGCAAACACTGTTCGGCTATCGCAATCCAGCACCACCTAACTATTTCCTGCATTTTCCTGGCATTCTACCTAAGCCACAAATAAGGTTTTTATACCTCGATGTGACCCACAGTGTACCCTATCAGAAGGAAGTATTTTCATCTCTCTGCAACTAATATTGTAGCTTTTATGGGGGATGAAACAAACTTCTTTGATGTATGTATATTCTTTTAGAGCTCATCAGACAGATCGGAGACCCCCTGGTGTCATGAAGCCGAAATGTCTCCAGCCGTTTCCTCTTTTACTTCAGGAAGGTGGCAAAGTCTGATTATAGACAAATCTTATTGGCATGTAGGTGTCACATCCAGAGGAAGCTAGTCCCTTCAGATGCTAATTTGATGATCATCTGTCTCTGAACCCCTCTGACTGAATATTTCTTTAATGACAAGGCATGCAACTACATCTACGATTACATTGTCATATTTTCTACAGGTCACATCTTATCTACTCAAATCTGTACATTTATGTCACATTTATGTCACAGGAGGTTATCAGGTGAGAAGGTGTAGATAGAGAAGAGAAGGGGTTCAAGAACAGAGCCTTGGGGGACCCATACAGAAAGAGGAAGTGAAAAGGAGGAGACAGAGTTATAGGTAACACTGAAAGAGCGCTGTGACAGGTAGGAGGAGAACCAGGATAGAGCTGAATTTCAGAGATCAAGGCAGTGGAATTTATTAAGAAGGAGTGGGTGGCCAACTGTATCAAAAGCCGCAGAGAGGTCTAGTAGTAAGAGTATGGAGTAGTGGCCATTGGTTTTAGCAGTTAGTAAATAGTTACTGTTTTAGTAGGGCAATATATACTTTTTATTATATACTATATATATAGGTATATCCTCTGACAATATATTAGTGCTGAATTATCAGTCATCTCATAAAAAAAAACCCATAAAAATATTAAAAGAACAAAATATGGACATACAAAAAGATCTTACTATATTTCAGCGCTTACTCTGCCTTACTTACTCAACCCAAGAGCTTGCAGTTTACAACTTTCAATACTGCTGGTTCTTGCTCTTCTTGCTGCTTCCTTGAACTTCTGATGTTCACATGAAAGAGTTAACAGTGGACAGTACAGTCTCCAGTGAGTCTGTTAGTTTGAAGCAGGGAGAAGTAGTGAGTAGCAGGAGAGTGCCTTGACATATTAGGCTACAGGGCTGTCTGTTGCTATTGATGCACACAGAGAAGAAAGAAACAGTTCTAGTCCCTGCATTCAAGCAGTGCCTAGTTTATAAGGGAGTGAAAGGGGCAACTGCACTGGGCCCCCTTGAATTCTAGCCAGCTGAGCAGATAATATCCAATAAAACTCTTTGCTGCTACGTACCTGGATTATATGTGTATTTTAGTTATCCAGAAAATGTATTGTAGATTTCAGTGACAGATTTATCCCTGGTTCGTTGTGATGAAAAATATATCTTAAACAGCTATCCAAAATAAATTTTCACTTCATTTCATTAATTTTCCTATACATGCATGATTTCACTGGACTGGGCTTCTTAGGGGAGGAGGTTTTTAATACTCAAGCACTAATTTCATTTTTTCACTATATCCTAGACCTAAAAGCTTACAGAGCCTGTTATTAGTGACAAAAAAGTACTATAGATAGGTGACCAGATTTTTCAAATAAATTCATGTATGTAAATACATCACAGTGCACGCCACATAGGGATATTCATTCTCAAAATTATCAAAAATCAACACAAATTATTTAAAATAATAACACAATAATTCTTGTGACATTTTAATAATGTCCCGACAAGCCAGCTTAGCAATAGGCAGACTAAATGAACAAAATCATTGACTGTTGATGGTCTTTTACTCTCTGGTAGTTTTAAGGTGAGGCCCTGTACACCTAAAAAAAGTGTGAAGCCTTCATTATAAAATCTGAACTTCCTGTATCATAAGCAGGAATATCTGCTAAAATGGTATTTATATGCTATTTCCTCTTATTGGCAGCATGGGTGTGGAACTGTAACAGGTTCATTTTGTCTGGTCAGTCTCCTGCCAGCCGGATAAAATTGCTGTCTTCCAGCCACTTCATGGAATTCATCACTACTAGGCTGACATATGGAAAAGCATAGATCACCTCAGAGGCCAAAGACAGAGGTTTGGGACATATTTTTAGGTAGAAAATTAGGCTGTACTTGGCATGTTCCCCTAAATCTGGAAAAAAGACATTCCGGGGGCAGAAAAAAAGTCAAGCATAAAGATTTCAGTATTAAAAACAAAAGGAAGGAGAAATTCCAATTTTCTTACCCAACAGATGCAATTCATTACATTAATAATAGGAGGTATTGTAGTCCGCTAGATTTCATATGTCTGGCAATAATTTAACTGCTTACTGCTGTATTATCAAAGCATTTTTCAAATCTTACAAAAAATTCTGAATAAGTATGTTTTAATACTTTCTTTATACTATTATCACATTTGCTTCAATTGTGGGACTTGGCAAATGTGTTTTTTATTTTACATTCAACGTTATTAAAACAATATGGGAAGTCACGTTACAGAAATAGGAGAAAAGGCAATTACTAATGTAATGTTAAATTAAAGCTAAGACTGAAAACATTTAATTGAATAAATTCTGTCTAACTTTAAAGCCTAACTATTTTCGATGGGTTACTGACTGAAGCGATGTAAGGGACATTTTTTACATACATACAAATGGTTTATGGGAAGCAGATGGGAAATTTGTTGGCCTTTGAAAAACTCAAATAGTGCTTTTTAACTGCATAAAGCACAAAAAGTCAGAAAAAGGTAAAATATAACTAAATATAATAATGTCTTGTTCGGTGTATCTTCAAAAACTCTTATGCTCTAGTTCCAATCATATGAATATCTCAAAAACTGCACCTGGTCTGCCAGGTAACAGAATTTATACAGATCGGTAAACTGTAAGATAACAAGAGACTTTTTAACAAAGGCATTTTAGGGGGAAATGTGACATTAGTTTTTCTTTTGTATAAGTCCTCATGCACACTGGATGTTTTTACAGTGGCTGTTTTTGGCTTTTGGCGTTATTTTCTGCAGCCAGTAAACCCCCCAGCATGTTATCCTATGTGTTCACGCACACATAGACTGTAATTAACATTTTTTGGCTGGAAAAAAACCTAGGACTAATGGGTTTCTAGAGTTTTTTAGCTGCAAAAATGCTCTAATGCTGAAAAACGTGGCAAAACATGGTAAAACATGGTAAATAGCGGCAAACTTGCATTTTTGGATGCTTTTTTGACCCCCCAAAAAAAAGTTTTTGGTCAAAAAAACACTAAAAACCACAATTGCAGCAAAATACCGCTACACGCTAATGCATAAACACTAAAATACACTGATAAACTCGCGTTTTTAATATGACTTTACACAGCTAACGTTACCAGCGTTATCAAATGCTCAGTGTGCATGGAGCCTAAGTGTTGCTTAGGTTATGCAATATACAAAAGTTAGGTATTTGCGCTATGGTCTGCTGTTTGCGCTATTATTTACTTCATGTTTTTCATTATCTACAGCTGTAGGAGTAGTGACAGAGTGCAAAAAAACAAAAAAAACACCTGGGCAGCAGTAAGGAAAAGGATAATATGGAATTAGTCACTTATATTGTTGCTAAGCCAGTTGGTTAGACACCATGGTCAAGTTTTCTATACACCCAAAGGATATTTTTGTTATAACATGTTTCCTAACCCTACTTCATCATGATAGCGTCTTTTTTTAAAGCAGGGATTTGCTCTACAGTTATGCAAGACAAAATTAACAATAAAGAATGCTTGTTATATTAAAAAAACAAAAAAACAAACAGAAGTATAAAAAAGTGAACAAAACACATTCCAACAGTTTACATTTAACCATGTTACGGGCAAACTAGAGGCCCTCTCAAGGACAACTCTGTGCAAAAGGTCATAAATATGCTAAAGATTATTGGATACACCATTTGGAAAACATAAAGTAAGGTTACACAAATGTTAGGACCTGCAGTAAAGAATTAAGTCCTTCTTAGAAAACTTCCTGCTTCTCTGGGTCCTGGCAGCAAACTACTCATTGCAAACAATGCAATTCCTCGGAGCAGTTAAGCCAACCTCATTATTGATTAGAAAAAGACCCTCAGCTGTAGAGAGATGATTTGATATGGTAATATACCATATAGAGTATATATGTACTGATGCAACTTTAAAGCAAATAGAAGTCACTATTGCAGAGCTCTACTTCTCACCCTTGCACACCCCTACGGACCACAGCAGTTTTTACATTTTTGTTATGGACCTGTTTATTTGAAAATAACTGTCAGTACTAAAGTTAACAAAGTAATACACATATTGTTTATTTAACCACTTTCCCTATGAAAGATTTATCCCCCTTCATGACCAGGCCATTTTTCGCGATACAGTGCTGCGTTACTTTGACAATTGCAAGGTCATGCAACACTGTGCATAAATTAAATTTATGTCATTTTTTTCCCCACAAATAGAGCTCTCTCTCTCTTTTATTTTTTTGTGCTATAAACAAAAAAAGACTGACAATTTTGAAAAAAAAATATATTTTTGACTTTTTGCTATAAAACATCCAATAAAAATGTAAAAAAATAAACATTTTTCCTAAATTTAGGCCAAAGTATATTCTGCTACATGTCTTTGGTAAAAAAAATCCCAATAAATGGGATGTAATTGGTTTACATGAAAGTTATAGCATCTACAAATGGCGGTATATATACTGGAATTTCTCATTTTTTTATACTAGTAATGGTGGAGATCAGCTTATAGCAGGACTGCAGCAGGCATTCTGACACTAATGCAGGCCATAGATGGGTTGAAAATCGGATGATTTTTCGGCCGAAAATAAAATCGGCCGAATTTCGGATCGTTAGTGGGCTAATTGTTCGCCCGTTTTTCGGTATTTTGGCAGATTTTTTTTATCGGTAAAGTTGGGAAAAAATTGGCCGATTTTGCCGATCGGCCGATTTTTCGCGGCAATAATGGGCAAATCGGCCGAACCTTTTACCGATAAAAAAATCTGCGCATGAGCAGTGACCTGCAAGAGGAAGACAAAAAGAAGAAGAGGATGAAGAAGAGGATGAAGAAGGAGAAGAAGAAGAAGAAGAGGATGAAGAAGAAGAGGAATTCCAGTCCGGCAAAAAGTGTCCCTGCAGAGAGCTCCGCTATTTCTTTGACAGTTCCTTGACATTTATAGCGGTTGCAACAATGTATCTATTTGTTTCCGAATAAAAACATCTGTATCCTAAATGGATACAAATAGATACATTGTTGCAACCGCTATAAATGTCAAGGAACTGTCAAAAAAATAGCAGAGCTCTCTGCAGGGACACTTTTTGCCGGCTGTAGACGGGATGAAAATCGGCCGATTTTTTTTACCGTTGCTGGTAACGTTGGCCGCTTGAACGACCGATTTTTCGTTTTTTTAAAGACAAAATCGGCCGGTTTTCTCCCCATCTATGGCCTGCATAACTGGCACTGGGTGGGAACTGACTGCCACTGAAATCTCCAGTGACACTGTACTAATGACACTGGATAGGAAGGGGTTAACATCTGAGGCAATCAAAGGGTTAAAAATGGCAATCAAGGGCTTAATATTTATCTATCTATCTATCTATCTATCTATCGTATGGCTGCAAATATGCTGCTTTTACTCACGTGTGGTGTGTCTTTCTTCTCTCTGTGGAACGAAAAGGTTCCAGGGAGAGAAGATCCAGCTAGATCCTGTGTCTGTATTTACAAATACAGGCACAGCTCTGCTTCTTCTTTTGATGCAGGAGAGCAGCAGAGTCCCGGACAAAAAGCATTGGCTGGAGCCTGCTGACAAACACGTCCTGCAGCGAATGATGGCAGGGGTCAGCGGTGATCAGCGGGGGGGTGCATGCTCCAAACCTGGAAGGACACATCGGCATACGGGTCGCTGGTCCTGCAGCTGCCGCCCCTCCACAGTACATTGAGGGTGGGTGGGCGGTCTTTAAGTGGTTAAAGTGGTTGTAATCCCTTATACATACCCAGTGAAGTGGCAGGCCACAAGTGATACACAGAGATAAAACAATTCCTCTTACATAAGTTGTACTTTTCTATCTGCCATCTTCTCTTCTCTACATCTGTTCAAAGTCCAGAATTTTAAAGCATGCCTAGGATTTGAGTAAAAGGGGACAGAGAGATGAAGTTACACTCTGGAAATTTTAGAATCCAGAGAAACTTTTGGATCCTTCTGAACAAACTGACTAGCAGAAAAATGCACGCCACCATTACTTCCAAACATTCCCAGTCTCTCCTTCCTCCTTTCTGTAAGTCTCTGATCAATTTGGATACATAACTGGAAGAACTGGAAGAAAGCCTTGTGATTATTTTTGCTCTCTACTCTGGCAAACTCATCGTTTACCTGTTCCGAGAGCCTTGGCAAAACTGACTCTTTTACACTGCTGGGTTCCAAGTAGTATCTGAGATCGAACATCAGAGCTAAGGACAGCTGCAGGTATGCAAAAGAGCAAGATATCAGCTAAAGAGAGCATAACAATCTGGCAAACAGGAAGTGGAAAGGCATGGCTTAAATAGGAAGTTTGTGGGAGGAGCAAAGAGTTCAAGGTTCCCGAGAAGCAAGAAACAATACAAGGTTGTCTAAGGAATCAGACAGAGAGTGTCCAGCATCCCAGGTGGCTCAGCAAAGAAGAGCTACTACTGGACACAGCAGATGGCATGGATTCAGATCCTGGTCCTGACACTATTAAAATAAGAACTTGTATCTGCAAAGCTAAGCAGAGAGCCGACACATTTCATATAATCCTCACACTAGAACACAGCTCAGATCAAGACATGAAGGCTATAATAAATCCTATTAACCTTCATTAGCAGAATATCATAAAAAGTCTAGCAATATCATAAATCCTGCTTAGTCAACATCTAAACAGTCTGTCAATGAACCCAGCCATGTAGATCATTGGACAATAGTGAGCAGTATTGTGTTTCTGAATTATCATCCAAAAAAATGATGGTGGCAGGAAGGTGACAGTGAAAGTTTAAAAGCTGAAACAGTTTGTAAGGGGGTCACCTGCATGGCTGTGCAGGACAGCTGTCTACATTGCAAGACTGGTTGAACAAACTTAAAGCCCAAGTTTAGCTAAAAAAAAAAATTTGAAAAATAAGCACAAGGGCCATAACTTACAGTAGTTTGAGGTGTTCCTTGTGTTAATTCTGGTGCTTTCAGTTCTGTCCTACCCCCGCCTTGCAATCTTCCAGTGTGGCGGGGTTAATAAAGCTACAGGGCTGTCAGGAGCTCTTATCATGAAAGCTTGACTATGTCCACCCTTTCCTCCTTGATCCATCATACTAAAGCTGCTATGAATGACAAAGAATCTTTAAATGGAAGGAAGGGGAGGGATTATCAATTATCTCCTTGGGTTTGCGGGGGAAGGACGGATGAAGATTTTTACTGAAAGCAGAAGAATCAACACAAGGGGCACATCATATTAACTATACGTTATGTCCCTTGTGCTGATATTTATGTTTTTAGTTTTATCAAAACGTAGCTGTAGTTTGCATGTAGTTTGGTTTTAACACAGGATAAAATGTTATAAGTAAAATTCACTAAAGTTAAAATTAAAGAAAGGTTTACTAATTTGGAAACAAGATACCTAAACTCTACAGACTTCATTTAAAATCAATATTAATTCAATTATTATTGTTTGTCTGTTAAAATGTCACTCTTATAAGTCAATCCCTCATCTATTTCAATAAACACCTAATGTTTTCAAACATAAAATTAGTAAATTGGTTTGGGACTATTAATCTGTTTTTGCAGAGTGCATTTACACCCTACAGCTTTTTAATTTCCCCAAAGTATTTTGGCACCATTTAGTGTTTGTAAAAACCTAAATCTTAAATGTGTATGTTGGCCAGTACTGCTCAGACAGCAAAAGAATGGACACGGTGAAGTGAGCCTTACAAATATGAGCACTGTGATCTATCATACAGGGGATTTATCTTAGGTGCAATTAGTATATTCCACTGCCAACTATGTACATATGTGTGATGTATTTACAGTGCCTTTAAAAAGTATTCATACCCTTGACATTTTCCACATTTTGTCATGTTACAACCAAAAGCGTAAATGTATTTTATTGAGATTTTATGGGATAGACCAACACAAAGAGGCACATAATTGTGAAGTGGAAGGAAAACGATAAATAGTTTTCAAAATGTTTTACAAATAAATATCTGAAAAGTGTGGCATGCATTTGTATTCAGCCCCCTTTACTCTAATACCCCTAACTAAAATCTAGTTGAACCTATAGTTTTCAGAAGTCACCTAATTAGTAAATAGAGTCCACCTGTGTGCAATGTAATCTCAGTATAAATACAGCTGTTCTATGAAGCCCTCAGAGGTTTGTTAGAGGACATTAAGTGAACAAACAGCATCATGAAGGCCAAGGAACAAACTAGACAGATCAGGGATAAAGTTGTGGAGACGTTTAAAGCAGGGTTAGGTTATGAAACATTATCCCAAGCTTTGAACATCTCACGGAGCACTGTTCAATCCATCACCTGAAAATGGAAAGAGTATGGCACAACAGCAAACCTTCCAAGAAATGGCAGTCCACCTAAACTGGCAGGCCGGGCAAGTACAGCATTAATCAGAGAAGCAGCCAAGAGGCCATTGGTAATTCTGGAGGAGCTGCAGAGATCCACAGCTCAGGTGGGAGAATCTATGCACAGAACAACTATTAGTCGTGCACTCCACAAATCTGACATTTATAGAAGAGTGGCAAGAAAAAAGCTATTGTTACAAGAAAGCCATAAGTAGTCTGCAATTTGTGAGAAGCTATTGGGAGGGGGGGCAGCAAACATGTGGAATTAGGTGCTCTGGTCAAATGAGACCAAAATTGAACTTTTTGGCCTAAAAGCAAAACGCTATATGTAGCGTAAAAATAACACCGCACATCACCCTGAACACACCATCCCCACCATAAAACATGGTGGTGGCAGCATCATATTGTGGGGATGATTTTCTTCAGCAGGAACAGGGAAGCTGGTCAGAGTTGATGGGAAGATGGATGGAGCCAAATACAGGGCAATCTTAAAAGAAAACCTGTTAGAGTCTGCAAAAACCTTGAGACTAGGACAGAGGTTCACCTTCCAGCAGGACAATGACCCTAAACATACAGCCAGAGCTACAATGGAATAGTTTAGATCAAAGCATATTCATGTGTTAGAATGGCCAAGTCAAAGTTCAGACCTAAATCCAACTGAGAATATGTGCCAAGACTTGAAAATTGCTGTTCACAGATGCTCTCCATCCAATCTGACAGAGCTTGAGCTATTTTGCAAAGAAGAATGGGCAAGAATTTCACTTTCTAGATGTTCAAAATTGGTAGAGACCTACCCAAAAATACTTGCAGCTGTAATGTCAGTGAAAGGTGTTTCTACAAAGTATTTACTCAGGGGGGGCTGAACACAAATGCATGTCACACTTTTCACATATTTATTTGTAAAAAAAAATTTAAAACCATTTATTATTTTCCTTCCGCTTCACAATTATGTGCCACTTTGTGTTGATCCATCACATAAAATCCCAATAAAATACATTTACGTTTTTGGTTGTAACATGACAAAATATGGAAAATATCAAGGAGTATGAATACTTTTTCAAGGTACTGTACTACCTAGCAGAATGTCAAGTTAAAGATTTATTCCATTTGCTTTAACATACTGTATCTATGGTTGCAGTGTAAAACAGAAAATATTTAAAGGATAAGTTCACCTTTGGGAACATATTTTAGGGTGGAATATGTAACATGTTCCCGATCCTGCATCTTCCACCCGATCTCCCCCCCTCCATGACAGCAGTACTGGGAGAAGTTTCTTGTAGTAGCTGTCACTTTTTAAAAACAGCGCAGCTGTGCAGGGCTCTGTCTGCACAGCCACTTCATTCATGCACAGTGTTCTGTGAATGAATGGACTACACGTCCAAACAGCCTTAGCGGCTGTCGGCTTGTAGTTCTCAATGAACTACCACAGCACTGTGAGTGCTGTGGTAGTTCTTTCAGTCCTCCTGCCAGACATACTGGCTTGTATGGGATGTATGAGCAAGCAGATACACTGACAGTCTGCAGGAGACCTGCACTGCATCAGTGATCTGCTGATCACTGGTGCAGTGATTTACAGGATCCTACTACAAAAAAATAATAAATGCACATTTTTTTACCCGAAAAAGTAGAAAAGTGAATGTATCCTTTTAAAGTTAAGTTTTCATAGGTACATAGCAAAATGTCCCTCCACTGAGGCTGGTGCATTTTGGGGGTTTTGAAAGTGGTTACATATGGATGGGAGGAAAGGGGGTGGGCAACATGTGCTTGTAACCAACACTGAAATCTTCCTACAACATCAAAGTCTGAAATGTGTTGCAAAAAAAATATTTTATCTGTGCCTGATGCCCCCAGCTTCTATCCCCCTTACCCCACCACACAGTACACACACAAATCTATCCAAAATCCACTTGAAGATGAAACCACCCTGCAGGGGGCTCTTTTCTAATTATATCTCATGCAGGAATATTTAAAGATTACTCCCACCCTATGCTGGCTTCTGATTTGAGAAATCACTTCTGCTTGGAGGATATGCAATAAACTTTGAAGTACAATAGACATCTACTTGCAAAGCGATGTCAGCAGTGGGCAGGTTTGGCATTTTCCAGGTCAATGATGAGAGATAGGGAGAATTGGTGCACAAAGTGAGAGAAGGTATGACCAATTCACTCATGGGTGATGAACAACCCAACCCAAACAGAAGAATTGTACCACTGGTTCAGCCATGTGTGGTTTACAGCTAGGCAGTGAAAGAAGCCTATTGATTTTTGCCACTTGTCCAGTCAAAGGACAGATGGGAGACCTTCAGCATTAATCAACATAGCCCTGGTTCAATGCTTATGGAAGTATAAAAATACTCAAAAAATTAAAAAAAAACTCTTCACTTTTTAGGTGCCCCAAAGAGTAACACACAAAATACATACTGGTACTGTATCTTAAAATTAGCAGGGAGAGTAACTCCCATATTACATGTTATTCATAGCATAGGCTATAAACAACATCCAGCTAAAAATATATCCAAGATAAGGTTTTTTTGGCAGCAAACATTACAGTGTAGCACATTTGAATTAAACATCACAATGTTGAAAGATATATGAGTAAAGACACTCTCAACAAAATATGAAGCCCATTTCAAATTTGGCTCTAGTTCCTCAACATGTTTTGCAGCAAACTATGCCTGCTTCTTCAGGAGCACAATAGCTGCTACTAAGTATACATAACAAATAAAAAAATATACATAATATTCATAAAATCCAAGATTACAATATGTATTAGACCTTGATACATACAAAACTTATGCAGATGGATATCACTCCAAAATGCTCCCACGTGGTGAAAGCCCGATCAAGCAAAATGGGGGGGGGGAGCCCAATAAATCACCCAGAATGGTTGGATACAGATATCCCCCATGTGCAGAGGTGAAGGACACTGTGTACAGGGGTTTGTGTACAGGGTGTTGGAAAAAACTATAGAAACACCAGGTAAATGTTCGTAAAACTATGATTTTAAAACACCATCTGTGTGAATCTGAATATTTTTGTCTTGGCAAATGGCACTGTCTCCAGCAAACAATGTATTCACCATGGGGTGCACATGGTCAGCCAAAATTTGTACATAGTCACTGGTATTGATTCTACCTTTCAAGATGATGATGGGGCCTTCAGAACACCAAGATATGGCTGCCCAAACCATTATTGCTTTACCATTGGCACAAGACAGTCCTGATTGTAATCCTGGGATGGTGTTTGCCACATGTTAAAACATGTCCTGTGGTTGTGAACAGTGTGAAGTTCGATTCATCAGACCGTATTACAGTCTTCCATTGATCGATAGTCCATGATTTATGGGTGTTGCGCCACTCTTTTCTCTGAGCATTAATATAGGTCACTAATGGTTTGACAATTGCAGCTTGCCAGCGAGTGTTTTGCTTGAGCACTGCAGTCATTTGCAGCAGTTGTTTTCTTAATTCGGGTCACAATATTGCAAATGTCCTTTTGTCTCTTTCAGTTAGTTGACCACATTAACCGCGCTTCTGCTTATCAGACGATGTTTTCCCAGAAACTGTATATGTCATCATAACCTTTGATACAGTACCTCATGACACGGCAAATAAATTGGCAACTTCAGTCACAGAGGCACCAGGTAAGCAGGCACCAACAACGTGCCCTCTTTGAAGCTTAGTAGGGTTTGATATGATATTACTAGCAGCACACGCAGTGTCTCATCACACAGTGGAAACAAAAGAATGTTACATCAGTTCAGCTTTCAAAATATGTCACTTTCACACCTGCAAATCATGTAGTGTTTGCATATTTGTGTCCAACCCCTGCATATTATATATATATTTTTTATTTGTTATGTATACTTATCTGTTTTTTCTTTAGTAGCAGCTATTGTCCTACTGAAGAAGCTGGCATGGTTTCCTGTGAAACATGTTGAGGAACTACAGCCATCTCTGAATTGGACTTCTTATTCTGTTGAGAGCCATTTCTCCTATATCTTTCAACATTGTGATGTTTAATTCAAATGTGCTACATGGTAATGTTTGCTACTAAAAAAAAACTTATTTTGGATGTTTTTTAGCCGTATATTGTTTTTAAACTATGGTATGGATAAAGTGTAATTTGGAAGTTACTCTCCCTGCTGATTTTAGGATAATTGCTGTTGTGTGTTACTCTTTGGGACACCTAAAAAGTCCATGTAAAGAGCTTTTTGGAATTTTCTGACTATTTTTTTGCATGTGGTACCCCCAGCCTCTCTTGGTCAAACCCGCTTTATATTACTTTCTATAAAATACCCCAAAATATTGCAAAGGTTTAATGCTGTGGCTAACAATCAGTGTAGATTTGTTTTATTCTTAGGCGTGAAGGGGTTAAACTCAGACTTGTAACCACCTTTGGCAGCTAATATAATCACTTACTGAGTGTGTGGCTTCTTTGTCTTTCAGCCAAGAAAGCAAGTATCCAGCACAGCATAATCTTACCTTTATTGTAACAGCATTAACAGCAATCCACTAACACATTTAACAGAAAACACAGATCTCAATATAAAAGAAACCACCTGCAATGGGTGGAAACAATCCTGATTGCTCGCATACATGCAGCAATCAGATAATGAACAATGCATGAATAAAAGCAACACAATTAGAATTAAAATGTTACTAACCCCACAACAGTAAAATCAGTCTGTATATGGAGTAAAGCATGCTTGTTATACTTACTGTGGAACCTAAGGGGTTAATCCTCGGCATTGTTTAAAATGCTTTTTGATCCTGACTTCTCTGATCCTCCCCTTCTTCCAGTGGCCCCCTCTTATCTCCTATAAGACACATCATGTGGAAACACTGCACGTGGTGTGTATTGCTAGAGAGGTTTTTTTTTCCTTGGGAGTGTGCATGTGATCAGCATAGGGCCAATCAGTACTGCCCAGACAGAGGTCAGGGTTTCTGCATCCTCCTAAAGAAAACTCCTCCTAAAACCTTTAATCAGTGCTCTGCTGAACACTGATAAAAGTCACAAGACTGCTCTAAATGCTGATGAGAAAAGGTATTTAGTAGTTTATATTTATTAAAATAATTGCATTTCCATGTTGGGTGTACTGTGGGAGACCAGATAGAGTGGATGCAGGGTCTTGGGTTTAGTAACACTTTAAACCTCTTATTGTCGTACTACTGGGTCCCAATTATGTGCACTGCATGGCAATCATGGGTTTAAATCAGGTGATGGGGAGGCAACATATTGCCTCTTCACCACCTGTTAAACACAGTCTGATTGCTTTTCAGAGGAGCAGTAGTGTCTGCTGAACTTGTGAATGAGCCCTTAGCTGCATTCGGCAGTGGAACCCTTAGGGCTCATTCACATGTAAAGGGGTGGCAAAATCCTGCAGTCGAGTCACAGTTTTCCCATTCACAATCCCTACCCCCTTTTACTGCTGAGGCAGCAACCAAAGGTGTACCCATGCTGCAGCAGGAATAAAACCCATGTTGCTTTTGGTGAGTGCTACTGCCTGCCAATCGCTACCCATTCAAGTAACTGAAGTTGCTCTGCAACTGTATGCTTCTGCGGGGTCCATGGGATTAAAGCAGGTGGTGAAAAAGCAATACAATGCTGCCTGTTTCAGCCCCTTGTTTGCTGTACTGCATAAGATTGCAGGGCACTTACATAGTGGCCTCATTTACTTGAATGGGTAATGCTTGGTACGTGATACACCCACCAACCATGACAAGGTGTATCACTCCTGCGACATGTGTACAGTCCTGGCCACTGCAGTTAAATGGGAGGGGGGGGGGGTTGTGGTGAGGGTGGTTAAAACATGTCTTACCTATGGGGTTTTACCACCCCAAACTGCAAATGTAAATGAACCCTCACTGTCCTGAACCCCCTATATGGCTGCTTTCACACTGATGTGCTGAGGTTTACCTGCACCGTGGGTGCAGCAGTATAACTGTAACTTTCCTGGGTTAGCCTCACTTTGCTATACACTCCTATTATATCCTGCAGGTGTGGTGCACTTTCTGAAAGCACACCAAAACCACAGGATATAATAGAAGTCTATAGCTACAGGTCTATAGGAAAGCTAAAGGTACACTACACTGCACCCACATATGGCTAAACCACAGCACATCAGTGTGAAAGCAGCCCTATACTATTATGCCCAGTGTATTTCTTTACACTGACGTGAAGATCTCTTCTTTCTTGCTGCTGCCACCACTCTGGGGATTGCTAGCTGGGATAAGAGGTGGAGTGCAGTTAGTATCATTCCGCATGGGACAAGAGCCAGCACTACAGTGGAGGCATCAGCTTATGAAGCTCTTACTCCCTACAACAGCTTCAATTTTACAAGTAGTCCCTATGCATTTCCCTCTGTTATTTTTCACTAAGCGCAGGTTTTATACAGAAGACATCTGAATGTGTCTAAGCACAATTAAAAACTGATTTCAGGTGTGTTTTTAACATTGCTTTCTTCTGCCAGGAGAAAGGTGTTGAGAAGAATTTCAGTGTAGATGGGACCTTATTGTAGTAGCATTAAAATCAATCTGCTAACTTGTTTCTGCCTTAAAGGGTCTTTATCATAGATAAATTGCACACAACACAGACCACAGTAGAAAAGAAACTGCCTGCTATGGGTGGACACAATCCTGATTTCTTACATACATACAGCAGGTCCACCGATACACGAATAATTGAAGAAAGGCTGTAGGTTTGTCAGCCGCAGGGTTATGACAATGGGATCTATTTTGTCATCTTTTCTATATAGTGATCAGTGCAAGAGAAAGTAAACAACAAGAATAGTCTCCTGTGCGTAAGTGTAATAACCCAATTGATGCACAGAAAGTCACATAGAGCCTTGCTGCCCTATGGGACTGGGGATGTCGTGTAGCAACTAGAAGAAAATAACAGAAAACAGAGAGGGCGCACCAGCCCAGTGCATTATCCACAAGACATGGCTCTGAGGAAGAAGGATATTCCTTCTAAATGCATCAGCCTTCAGGGACCCCCTCTGCTTTGGAGGCTGTTCTATTTGGATACAGAAGTGTGGCTTGATCAGCGTGTTTACTTCTATGCTTGTGAGTAGTTTTATTTTGGATTAATATTAAATATCTTGTGGATAATGCACTAGGCTGGTGCGCCCTCTCTTTTTTCTGTTGTTTTCTTCAAGAGAAAGCAAAGCCAGACCTGGCTGATAACTCTCTCCAAAATCGAGTTTCTTGTCTTCCCTCCAGCCCGGACACCACCCCCCATTGACTTCTCCATCATGTCCAACAACGCCACCATCAAACCCGCCCCGCAGGCCAGAGTACTTGGTGTCATTTTGGACTCCAACCTATCCTTCCAGCCCCAAGTCCACTCTTTAACAAACTCGTGCAGACTCCACCTCCGCAACATCGCCAAAATCCGCACGTTCCTAACTCCAGAAACCACTAAACAGCTCATCCACTCCCTCATCATATCACGACTCGACTACTGCAACTCCCTCCTCACTGGCCTGCCTCGCCGCTGGCTATCCCCGCTTCAGTCCATCCTGAATACGGCTGCCAGACTCATTCACCTTTCCAACCGCTCCGTTTGCGCCACCCCCCTCTGCCAATCCCTCCACTGGCTTCCGATTGCGCAACGGATCAAATTCAAAATCCTAACGCTGACGTACAAAGCTGTCCACCATACTGCCCCGAACTACATCACTGACCTAATATCCAAGTACCGCCCAGCACACACACTCCGCTCCTCACAAGACCTTCTTCTCTCTAGTTCCCTGGTCTCCTTCTCCCATGCCCTCCTCCAGGACTTCTCCAGGGTGTCACCCATCCTCTGGAACTCCCTGCCCCAACCCATCAGATTATCACCTACTCTCCTCTCCTTTAGGCGCACCCTGAAAACCCATCTCTTCAGGGAAGCCTACCCCGCCCCCTGCTAACTTGCTGACCTCCTCCACTCTTCCTACCACTCCATCCCCTACAGCTATCTCCTCCTGTGCCACCATCCCCTCCCTCCTAGATTGTAAGCTTGAAAGAGCAGGGCCCTCGATCCCCTCATGTTTTGCATTGTATTGGTATTGTTCTGTCACATGTTCTGTCCCCCTTTGTAATGTACAGCGCTGAGCGAACTATTGGCGCTTTATAAATACTGTATAATAATAATAATAATAATAACTAAAGTTTCTTATTGGTGAGGAGCATCTACTGGCAGGAACTGTCAGTGTCATAAGCAAATGAAAGAAATTTCCTATTAAAAAATTAATTAATTGCGGGAGCAAAAATGTTATTTATGTGATTTTCTGTACAAAGTGCAATGCGCAGTATGTGGGATGCAGTATTCAACATCTCCTAGATTGTAAGCTCGAAAGAGCAGGGCCCTCAATCCCCTCATGTTTTGCATTGTATTGGTATTGTTCTGTCACATGTTCTGTCCCCCTTTGTAATGTACAGCGCTGAGCGAACTATTGGCGCTTTATAAATACTGTATAATAATAATAATAATAATCTCCGCATGAGGATATGGGAGCACTACTGTAGCAGTCGAGGTACGTCCTTGTCTAAGTTGTCCAATGTGTCCAAGCTTTTTAAGAATGTACACAATTGTATTATTACTTAATTGCTGAAAGGGTGTTGAAAGGGTGCTCCCTGATCCAAGAGGTGATGTTCATAGAAGGCTGTTAAAAAAAAGAGCACAGTGGAATTTCTGTTTACACACCAGGGCTACACTTAGTTTTGACTGTAAGTGCAACATAAATGTATTCCTTAGGTGATTTATAGATGGCACCTATCAATATCCGTTTTGTTAACTGTTATTTCTTTGACAGCAGCCTATACATTCCTAACATTGTTCAGTATCTGATTGGAGCATGTATGTAAGCAATCAGGATTATTTCTACACAAAGAAGGCTCTTTATTTTATATTGAGATCTGTGTTTTTGTTCAACTAAAGCCCCATACACATGGGGCAAATATTGTCTGTTTCAAAAGGGCATGACCGAAAAAGGTCTGCCGATCAGGATCCGATCAGAGCTCTTGGCTAATGGCTGAGAGTGCTTACCGCTGTGTTCTACAGAGGGCGGGGTCGAGGCATGGTTATCCCCTTGTCAGAACACACTAACTCAGCACTAGCATCAGATTGTTAGTACAGGATCTCCTCCAGAGCTTTTCAGTTTGTTATCGTTCAGCCTGCTGGGTTGAAAGAAAAAAAAACTGATAATGTGTACTAGGCTTTAACTAAGGCTAAAGTGGTGGTAAATCTTCAACCCGTCTCCCTTCAATGTTTGCAGGATCTGGACGTTTGAATGTCTGAGCCGAGATGATGTCACTTCCGCGCATGTTGTCCATTGACAGGGCAGTGCGCATGTGCTGGTGATGTAATTTGTAAATATCACCTAAACGCGCACTGTTATTATAGGCTTACCTGTAGGCACAAGATAAAAAAGCACAGTTTACTCACTTTCAGAGTCCTATGGAGCCAACTTTGCGTACTGGGACTAGAGGGACTGCATGCATCAATAGAAACACATAGTCCTGTAGCCTTCTCCATCTCCCTTCTTCAAGCTAGCAGGCTGACCTTAGACTGCACTGTCCACTGTTAACTCTTTCCTGTGAACACTGGAAGTTCAGGTAAGCAGCACTGACAGAGCAGGAGCCCACACAGTAAACTGCAAGTGCTTGGGTAAGAATATTAACAAATAGTTTACTGGGAAATGTTATACTTTATTATGCTCAATGTGTTAAACTAAAAAAAGGCTGAGGGTTTAATACTACTTTTGTTACTCATGTTACCATTTTGTTTTTACTAGAAGTAACCTTTGCTTTAATGTTTTCACCATTTTCTCAATGTAAATTACCAGGTTTCTGAAATGTTTATCCTAAGCACTGTAGACAAAGCATGTCATATATCATAAACTCATTACAGTACACATGCCTATAAGAAGCTTCAGGCATGGGAGGGGTGATCTTGGCCTCTGCTTCTAAACCTAAGAGACAACTCTTTTGCTCTCAATAAAAATCTGGATGTACAGAAAAGCAGTCCTGCGTCTGACCCTCACCACAATGTGATACTGAGCAGAAGAACAGAAGAACAGAAGAACAGAAGAAAGAAATGTGGAGATAAATCATACCTACCTCTACTACTATGGAAGAATAGAAAAACTAATTTGATCCCTTGTTTCAAAAGTAATCAGTTGCAGAAAAAATGGGAATTTTATAAATAAATGTGTGGATAAACAATAAAGTGACATTATTCTATTATTATTAAAAAAAGAAAAGCATAACTAAAAAGAGGTTAAAGTGATTGTAAAGAGTAAAGGTTTTATTACTTTAATGCATAATCTGCATTAAACTAAAAAATCTTCCAGGATTAGCTCCCTCACAGCCCCCCTAAGTACTTACCTGAGCCCAAACTCGATCCAGCTCTGTGCCTGAGAGCAGAAGTGCTGCTCTTTCTCTCTACAGTATCTCTTCACAATTCTGAAAGGCAGTAGCCGCAGCCATTGGCTCTTGTTGCTGTCAATAAAATCCAGTAAGGAGGGAATATGAGGTGGGGCAGAGTCATGTTACGTGTGTGTGTCTATAGACACATACAGCCCTGCTCGGGAACATGCTCACATGTTTGCCCCCACTGCTATGGGGGCAGACATTTAAGAGGATGAGCGGACAGGACCGCTGGGCACACAGAGCAGGTAAGTATAACGTGTTTGCTATTTTAATAATAAAAAATTGCCTTTAGTAACGCTTTAAGTGAAACATTTTTGTCATCTATTGTTGTGTGAGCACGACCACTGTACTCTTCTGTCCATTTTTGTCATCCATTGTTGTGTGAGCACTACCACTCTTCTGTGCAGCAAAGGGGTTAATAGGCAGGTAAAATAATTCATAGACATCTGGACAGACCACGTTGATTCTGCTGGGATCTTTCAATCACTTTCCTATAAAAATAGTTTGAGATAACCAATGCCAAGGATATTGTTATCACAAGTAAAAAGAAAGAAAAATAACAGACTCTTTGGCATGAGCTGTCTTCAATTTCACCTAAATGTCCCCTCCAGCTCTGCACACCCATCTGGATAAGTAATCAAAATATTCCCACTTGTAAACACCTGTCTACAGAGCTGAACACACTGCATTTTTTAAA
This sequence comes from Staurois parvus, assembly GCF_062004578.1. Classification (NCBI taxonomy): domain Eukaryota; kingdom Metazoa; phylum Chordata; class Amphibia; order Anura; family Ranidae; genus Staurois; species Staurois parvus. Next base: position 2,118,297 of record NW_028318362.1, on the reverse strand, counting down.
CATCTGGAAATACAGTACATGTGTATAGGATGTCCATAATGAGAATCTGTCTGCCTTTGAATATATATATATATATTGTATATAGTAAGGAGGAATTATGTAAGTGTAAGTGTATGTGAATCTTTAACAAGCACAATTGCTGCACTAATGTAACATCCACGTTAATAAACATATAAAATAAGCTCTGTGAATAACAAATTTGGGGTGTTTGTAAAGCAGTCACGTGAATGTTATTCCTTACATTATTCACAAACAATAAGGGTGAGAAGTGGAGATATTTTCTGATGATCTGCAGATTTTGCCAATGTCACATTTTTAAAGAAGCTTTTTTTCTCAAATGAGATCTGGGGGTCAGCAACCAGTAGATTGCAATCTATCAGTGGATTGTGGCCAAATGACTGGTAGATTGCAGTCTTGGCTTGCTGACCTGCCATCCCAGAGCATTAAGCATAGTGCAATGCAGAGGGACTACTTGTAAAGTTAAAGCAACAGCAAGAGTTGCATAAACCAATGTAGTGCTGGCTCCTGTCCCATGCGAAGTGATACTAACTGCACCTCACCTCTTATCCTGGATACGGGTCTCTAGAGTGAGAAGCAGGTAAGAAGAGATGTTCAGCTCAGTGTGAAGTAATACACTGGGTACAATAGTATGGGGCTGCTTTCAAACTGATGTATTGCGGTTTGCCCACACCGTGGGTGCAATGCAGTGTACCTGCAGCTTTCCTGCAGGTTTTTTGTGTTTAGCCATTGGTTCTATTATAGCCTGCAGGTTTTTGACGCACTTTCTGAAAGCACACCAAAACTCCAGTTTTGGTGCACTTTCAGAAAGTGCACCACACCTGCAGGATATAATAGAAGTCCACCTCACTGACAACAACCTTCTTGATCCCTTAGGCTCCATGTACACGGCACATTTGGAAAACACTTCTGAATGATGGAAACTGACTGCTGGAAAACGTAGGTTAAAAAACGTCTGTTTAGCCATGTTTGCATACTGCGTTTATGAGCGTTTGCATTTAGAAGCGTTTTTTAAAGATAACCTCAAGAGACCTTCCAAAATGTCCAGAATGCACTAAAAAAACAGTAAAAAATTAACTATTTCAGATGTTTTGAGAGAAATAGAGCAGACGCAGAGAGAGCAGTATGTGCTGAGGTTTTGCTGTCTTTTTTTTTTTGTGGTGTTTGGATGTGTTCCAGCTCATTTCTGTGCAGAAATTATTGCAGCAGTGTCTAATATATTTTCTTGCATACAAAACCTCAAGGTACGGTGTTCCAGGTCCATTTGAGTACTGGGAAAACGCTTTGCATGCATTTTTCATGATGAAAAAAGGCTCTGGACAGCACCTGAAAATGGAAGAGTTAAAAAACAAATTTACAAATGCAACCGCTTATGAATGCGGTTAGCCACGTTTATACGCGTTTGGCGTTTGAAACGCTGATAAAATTTACTCCTGAACGCAAATTTGGTGCGTTTAAAAAAACGACTGTAAACTCTTCTGCCTGTAAAAGACATAGTGTACATGGACACATAGGAAAACATTAGGATGAGTTCAGGGGCTGCTGAAAAAAATGCAGAAAAGCTCCTAAACATAAGATTATCAGCTGCAGTGTACATGGAGCCTTACAGTCTGGCTTTCACTTGCTACACTCCACTGAAACTGCCCTAATAAAACACACTAATGATTTACTAACTGCTAAAACCCATGGTCACTATGCCATATTCTTACAAACAAATTAGCTTGCGAGCCACTGAGGTATATTATGAAGGTATAAGTACTAGATCGCTGGTTAATAAGCCCACTCTCTTCTGATGTGCATTTTTAAGAAATGAATTTAAATTTTAACCGCGCTCTAATATCCACAAAACAAATAAATAAAAAGTGCTATGTGCTTATAAATAAATAAAATATAAGAATAAATGGTGAATCATGATTGAAATATGTGAAAGCAAATAAATTAGTAATATATGTAGCTAATTATATAAAATAATTCATACCTTATTAATACATCACAAAATGTGCAATCCTTATAACAATGTGCAATGTGCAAATTTCCCTCAGTGAAAAACTTATACTAAAATAAATAAGTTAATAAAGAATAATAAATGAAAAATATATAAAGAATGATGTTTTTTTAAAAAGATAAATAATAATAAAAAAGTCTCTGAATAAACGATAATTGAATCCCACTGTGCAAAATGAATGTCCAGCTTTGACGGATATACTCTCCTTCTATATGAAGATCTGATCTTTGCTGTGATGTTGAGAACCTGTGTGGCTGCAGGACTGTGAGGGATACTCCCTTCTTTGATCCACTCCTTAGTCCTCTGCCTTTGTATTCATTTTAAAAGTAACAAAAGCGCTTTGTATACATAAAAATTCCCGCAGCTTGTAACTGGAATGAACGAACGGTGTGTGTCAACACACCCTCAGTACTTGCCGTATCGTTGTTAGATTGCGCGATGACGTCACTGCCCCTCCCCAACGCGCCACGCCACAGGGATTTATAACAAAGCTTACCTGTAGGTAAAATGAATATCTCCTAAACATGCACCGTTCAGGAGATATTCTGGGGTTTTTTTTACAGCAGGTGCATGCGCTCTGAAGGAACGGCATTGGTATGTCCCGGGAGTCCTGTGTGCATGCGCGGGAGTGAAGTCATCGCGGATGGCTGGAGCTTGTAAACCTGGCAGGAAGACCGAGTGAAGATGGAAGCCGCTACATCAGTGACAGTGTGTTACTGGAGGGCTTCTTTTTAAGGTACATTTTACATAAAATGCTGGTGAGCAATGCATACTAGCACATTATGCCTTTACCTTGCAGGAGATTTTTTTTTTAAATTTGAGGGCGTGGTTTACTACCACTTTAAGGCTGCCTACCCCTGCTGTAGATAATGCAGGACTTTGCTGTCTCAGCCTGCTTACCGTGCTTTTCCATGGCAACCTGCTGTTCCCATTAAAAGCTGAACTGCACATGTCTGTCAATATGTCTGAACCTGTAGATAGCATTGAGAGAATGTAGCAGGAAGCTAAGGGTACAGGCAGGATCTGTGAATCTTAAAGCCAGAGGAAAAATGAGGTGACATAGCAGAGATACAAAAATAGTTTTACAGTAAATACAGTAATTTTACTTTTGGATTACATATATCATATTAAGGGAATGGGAAGAAAGAAACATATAAGATGGGAATAAAGGGTAAAAGGAGCAAGAAAGGCATATGGATATAGGCAGAAGGAGACAAAAAACCTTACTGGGGGGGGGGGGGGTTATTGGAAAGAAAAGCCATGGCACAGTGCAATTTATCTCCCCATTGACAACTACTGTTCCCATGTAAACTATAGTCAGAATAATCAACTAGTCCAACTGTAAATGTTAGAGAATACTTCTGGCCATGCTCCAAATGGATTGTAGAAGTTAGGATAATATAGGGAGAAGCATACAAAAGTTATGCTTGAATATGGTTGGGTAACTGCAATGAAGGTATGGCTCTTTTCCTTTAGTAAATCTGATTAAAAAATCATTATGGTTAAAAGGAAAACTAAATTCCAAGTGCTACAGTACAGAATGTTGACTTCTGTGATACATAAAGCCCACCACTATACACCCAGCGGCCACTTTATTAGGTACACCTTGCTAGTACCGGGTTGAACCCCGTTTTGCTTTCAGAACTGCCTTAATTCTTAATGGCATAGATTCAAGAAGGTGCTAGAAATATCCCTCAGAGATTTTGGTCCATATTGACATGATATCACACAGTTGCTGCAGATTTGTAGGCTGCACATCCATGATGTGAATCTCCCATTCCACCAACTCCCAAAGGTGCTCTATTGGATTGAGATATGGTAACTATGGAGGCCATTGGAGTACAGTGAACTCATTATCATGTTCAAGAAACCAGTTTGAGATGATTTGAGCTTTGTGACAAGTTGCATTATCCTGCTGGAAGTAGCCATCAGAAGATGGGTACACTGTAGTCACAAAGGGATGGACATGGTCAGCAACAATACTCAGGTAGACCATGGCATTTAAACGATGCTCGATTGGTACTAAGGGGCCTATAGTGTGTCAATAAAATATCCTCCACACTACTACACCACCACCACCAGCCTGAACCATTGATACAAGGCAGCATGGATCACGGTTTTCATGTTGTTTACACTAAATTCTGACACTACCATCTGAATGTCGCAGCTGAAATAGAGACTCATCAGATCAGACAACGTTTTTCTAATCTTCTATTGTCCAATTTTGGTGAGTCTGTGCAAACTGTAGTCTCCGTTCCTGTTCTTAGCTGACAGGAGTGGTACCCAGTGTGGTCTTCTGCTGCTGTAGCCCATCTGCTTCAAGCTTCCACATGTTGTGCATTCAGAGATGGTATTCTGCATACCTTGTAATAAGTGGTTATTTGAGCTACTATTGCCTTTCTACCATCTCGAACCAGTCTGCCCATTCTCCTCTGACCTCTGACATCAAAAAAGCATTTTCGTCCACACAACTGCAGCACACTAGATATTTTCTCTTTTTAGGACCATTCTCTGTAAACCCTAGAGATATACGTGAAAATCCCAGTAGATCAGCAGTTTTTTAAATACTCAAACCAGCCGTCTGGCACCAACAACTACAGTCATGGCCGAAATTGTTGGCACCCTTGATATTTCTCCAGGAAATCATGTATTTCTCACGAAACGTATTGCATTAACACATGTTTTGCTATACACATGTTTATTCCCTTTGTGTGTATTGGGACAAAACAAAAAAAGGGAGGAAAGAAAGCAAATTCGACATAATGTCACACAAACCTCCAAAAATGGGCTGGACAAAAGTATTGGCACCCTTTCACAACTGCGGATAAATAAGAATGTTACAAGCATGTGATGCTCCTGTAAACTCACCTGGGGCAAGTAACAGGTGTGGGCAATATAGAAATCACACCTGAAAGCAGATAAAAAGGAGAGACGTTCACTTAACCTTTGCATTGTGTGTCTGTCTGTGCCACACTAAGCATGGACAACAGAAAGAGGAGACGAGAACTGTCTGAGGACCTGAGAACCAAAATTGTGGCAAAATATCAACAATCTCAAGGTTACAAGTCCATCTCCAGAGAACTAGATTTGCCTTTGTCCACAGTGCGCAACATTATCAAGAAGTTTGCAACCCATGGCACTGTAGCTAATCTCCCTGGTCGTGGACGGATGAGGAAAATTGATGAAAGATTGCAACGCAGAATAGTCCGGATGGTGGATAAGCAGCCCCAAACATGTTCCAAAGACATTCAAGCTGTCCTGCAGGCTCAGGGAGCATCAGTGTCAGCGCGAACTATCCGTCGACATTTAAATGAAATGAAACGCTATGGCAGGAGACCCAGGAGGACCCCACTGCTGACACAGAGACATAAAAAAGCAAGACTACAGTTTGCCAAAATGTACTTGAGTAAGCCAAAAGCCTTCTGGGAAAACGTCTTGTGGACAGATGAGACCAAGATAGAGCTTTTCGGTAAAGCACATCATTCTACTGTTTACCGAAAACGGAATGAGGCCTACAAAGAACAAAACACAGTACCTACGGTAAAATATGGTGGAGGTTCAATGATGTTTTGGGGTTGTTTTGCTGCCTCTGGCACTGGGTGCCTTGACTGTGTGCAAGGCATCATGAAATCTGAGGATTACCAAAGGATTTTGGGTCGCACTGTAGGGCCCAGTGTCAGAAAGCTGGGTTTGCGTCCAAGATCCTGGGTCTTCCAGCAGGACAATGACCCCAAACATACGTCAAAAAGCACTCAGAAATGGATGGCAAAGAAGCGCTGGAGAGTTCTGAAGTGGCCAGCAATGAGCCCAGATCTAAATCCCATTGAACACCTGTGGAGAGATCTTAAAATTGCTGTTGGGAAAAGGTGTCCTTCCAATAAGAGAGACCTGGAGCTGTTTGCAAAGGAAGAGTGGTCCAAAATTCCGGGTGAGAGGTGTCAGAAGCTTATTGATGGTTATAGGAAGCGACTGATTTCAGTTATGTTTTCCAAAGGGTGTGCAACCAAATATTAAGTTAAGGGTGCCAATACTTTTGTCCAGCCCATTTTTGGGGTTTTGTGTGACATTATGTCATATTTGCTTTTCTGCCTCTGTTTTATATTTGTTCCAATACATACAAAGGGAATAAACATGTGTATAGCAAAACATGTGTTAATGCAATACCTTTTTTGTGTGAAATACTTGATTTTCAGGAAAAATATCAAGGGTGCCAACAATTTCGGCCATGACTGTATGTCACGTTCTAAGTAACTTAAATCCCTTTTCTTCCTCATTCTGATGCTCAGTTTGAACTTCAGCAAGTCGTCTTCACCATGTCTAGATGCCTAAATGCAATGAGTTGCTGCCATGTGATTGACTGATTAGCAATTTGTGTTACCAAGCAATTGAACAGGTGTACCTAATAAAGTGGCCAATGAGTGTATGTAGAATGTTTTAGAACAGATTTTCATCATTTCTAAGTGAGCAAATGATTCCATGTACAGCATGACACATTTACTATATCGACAAACCACAAATGATGTACAAATTGTTGGTGCCACAAGACATTCTTAGTTGCTAAAAAGAGCCAAATCAAAGAGTTACCACAATATACATTATTTTGTTTCTGACGTTTAGCAGCCATGAGCTGCTTACTATGTCAAAAGTACATCATAAGGCAATCCCACACAAGAATAACTGTAGATAGATAAATATATAGTATACACACATAGCTCCCCTTTCTGAAACAATCTAACATAATAATTGTTTTTATAAACATTTATTGTTACATGATAACTAACTGTTACATTTATTAACATTAGTTTTCTCCCTAGATAGCAGTGTTTCTTGCCACTAAAGTTATTCATAGCTGAGTACATTCTGGATAGTAAGGTAATATTAGTGCTTCTAAGGCTATTTTCACACTGATATGCCACAAAAACACAGCAAAAATGCATAGGTGTTTTTACCGAACTTTTGCCACGCTTTTTGAGCATTTTTTAACCGCTTGCCCTCCTCAGGATTCACCCCCCTTCATTTTTTGGTGTTCGGCACTGCGCTATTTCAACTGGTAATTGCGCGGTCTTGCAATGCTGTACCCTTTATGTCCTTTTTTTCACACAAATAGAGCTTTCTTTTGATGGTATTTGATCACCTCTGCGGTTTTTACTTTTTACGCTATAAACACAAAAAGACCAAAAATTTTGAAAAAAAACTAAATTTTTCACTATAAAAAATATCCAATAAACTCAAAGCTAGTTATAAATTTAGGCCAAAATGTATTCTGCTACATGTCTTTGGTAAAAAAAATTTCAATATATGTATATTATTTGGGTTTGTGTAAAAGTTATAGCGTCTACAAACTATGGTATATATATATACATATTGGAATTTATGTAGCTTTTACTTTCTGACTGCCTATCACATTTCTTGAGGTGCTAAAATGCCAGGGCAGTACAACCCCCCCTTACCCCATGACCCCTTTTTGGAAAGTAGACACCCCCAGGATTTTGCACAGAGGCATACTGAGTCCATGGAACATTTTACTTTTTGCCACAAATTTTTTGAATGGCAATTTGTTATTTTTTTTTACACAAAGTTGTCACTTTAATGATATATTGCTCAGGCATTCCATGGGTGTATGTGGATTAACACCCCAATACACATTCTTCTACTTCTCCTGAGTATGGGTATACCACATGTGAGAGACTTTTTGGCAGCCTAGCTACATACATTTCCTTATATCACTTCCCCACTACCTATCACAGTTTCGGAGGCTCTAAAATGCCAGGATAGTACAATCCCCCCCCCCATATGACCCCTTTTTGGAAAGTAGAGACCACATGGAATTTGATAAGAGGCATGGTTAGTATATTACAGATATCATTTTTGTCACATGGTTTTGAAAAAGAAAAAAAATAAAATAAAAATTACATTTGCGTTTTCTTTCTTTGTTTTCCAAAAACTTGTGGTAACAAATGAGATCTGCAAAATACTCCCCATGCCTCTTAGCAAATACCTTGGAGTGTCTACTTTCCAAAAGAAGTAATTTGGAGGGGATTCTTCTATTATCCTGGTGTTTCAGGGCCAACATTGGAAGCTTATGCCACACGTCACCACTCTTGAAGACCAAGCCTTTGCTGACACTTTTTGTTCACATGAAAAAACAGATTTTTTGCTAGAAAATTACTTTGAACCCCCATACATTATACATGTCTATGGAATTTTAATGCACAAAAACACAATATATTGTCCAACTGTTTGATAAATTATAAAAGATGATGTTACACCAAATAAATACAGTCAGGTCCATAAATATTGGGACATCTACACAATTCTAACATTTTTGGCTCTATACACCACCACAATGGATTTGAAATGAAACGAGCAAGATGTGCTTTAACTACAGACTGTCAGCTTTAATTTGAGGGTATTTACATCCAAATCAGGTGAACGGTGTAGGAATTACAACAGTTTGCATACGTGCCTCCCACTTGTTAAGGGACCAAAAGTAATGGGACAATTGGCTTCTCCGCTGTTCCATGGCCAGGTGTGTGTTATTCCCTCATTATCCCAATTACAATGAGCAGATAAAAGGTCCAGAGTTCATTTCAAGTGTGCTATTTGCATTTGGAATCTGTTGCTGTCAACTCTCAAGATGAAATCCAAAGAGCTGTCACTATCAGTGAAGCAAGCCATCATTAGGCTGAAAAAACAAAACAAACCCATCAGAGAGATAGCAAAAACATTAGGCGTGGCCAAAACAACTGTTTGGAACATTCCTAAAAAGAAGAAACACACCGGTGAGTTTAGCAACACCAAAAGACCCGGAAGACCACGGAAACAACTGTGGTGGATGACCGAAGAATTCTTTCCCTGGTGAAGAAAACACCCTTCACAACAGTTGGCCAGATCAAGAACACTCTCCAGGAGGTAGGTGTATGTGTGTCAAAGTCAACAATCAAGAGAAGACTTCACCAGAGTGAATACAGAGGGTTCACCACAAGATGGAAACCATTGGTGAGCCTCAAAAACAGGAAGGCCAGATTAGAGTTTGCCAAATGACATCTAAAAAGCCTTCACAGTTCTGGAACAAAATCCTATCGACAGATGAGACCAAGATCAACTTGTACCAGAGTGATGGGAAGAGAAGAGTATGGAGAAGGAAAGGACTTGCTCATGATCCTAAGCATACCACCTCATCAGTGAAGCATGGTGGTGGTAGTGTCATGGCGTGGGCATGTATGGCTGCCAATGGAACTGGTTCTCTTGTATTTATTGATGATATGACTGCTGACAAAAGCAGCAGGATGAATTGTGAAGTGTTTCAGGCAATATTATCTGCTCATATTTAGCCAAATGCTTCACAACTCATTGGACGCCGCTTCACAGTGCAGATGGACAATGACCCAAAGCATATTGCAAAAGCAACCAAAGAGTTTTTTAAGGGAAAGAAGTGGAATGTTATGCAATGGCCAAGTCAATCACCTGACCTGAATCCGATTGAGCATGCATTTCACTTGCTGAAGACAAAACTGAAGGGAAATTGCCCCAAGAACAAGCAGGAACTGAAGACAGTTGCAGTAGAGGCCTGGCAGAGCATCACCAGGGATGAAACCCAGTGTCTGGTGATGTCTATGCATTCCAGACTTCAGGCTGTAATTGACTGCAAAGGATTTGCAACCAAGTATTAAAAAGTGAAAGTTTGATTTATGATTATTATTCTGTCCCATTACTTTTGGTCCCTTAACAAGTGGGAGGCACGTATGCAAACTGTTGTAATTCCTACACCGTTCACCTGATTTGGATGTAAATACCCTCAAATTAAAGCTGACAGTCTGTAGTTAAAGCACATCTTGTTCGTTTCATTTCAAATCCATTGTGGTGGTGTATAGAGCCAAAAATGTTAGAATTGTGTCGATGTCCCAATATTTATGGACCTGACTGTAGATACCAAACATGACATGCTTTAAAATTCTGCATGCCGGTGCAATGGCAACAAAGTACATACATTTTTATTATCGATAGGTGATGCTTTAAAAGCCTTTACAGGTCACCAATTTATATTTACACAAAATTACTGCCCTCGATCTGACGTTCACAGTGATACCTCACATGCATGGTACAACCGCTGTTTACATCTACAATAGGAACCTCCTGCGCTACTATTTAGGCAATAAATCTAATACGGGGAAGCTGCTAACACCTAACCATATACCAAGTGGAAACAAATAAATAAATAAATTGGTGCACCGCTACCCTAAATATAATCATATAACACAATATATAATACAATAAGCAAAAAAATGTGCAAAGTGAATAAATACCACAATACTAATAATCAGTGAATTGATCCTCTCTAGGATCTATGGTGAGTAATTAGATGTGATCTTACCTGGTATCAAGACCAGGAACCAGTGACAACAGATCATCCAAATGCAGCCAGCAACCAACTCATATCACAAATAGGGCAAAGATAGAAAAAAGACCTCCTATAGTGTGAATCAGTTTTAATATCTTATTATAATAAAAAAAAACAGCCAAATGCCCACTCGCATTACATTAGATAAAACAAGCAGTAATCCTCATGCTATGGGTGTACTTGCATAGGTTAGTTGGGTGCAGCATGGTGGCATCCACGCTGGAAGTACGTCACCATGCTCACGTCCTACGCGTTATGTCACATTGTCATGTGACTTCATCAGGGATGTTTACATACCGTCTCATGGTCAGCGCATGCACGCGCAGGCGGGCAAGGGTTCTTTTGTTCCGTTATTTTGATTTTTTTTATTATTCTTACACTGTCCCTTTAATTTTTTTTTAGCACTTTTACTGCTATCACAGGGAATGTAAATATCCACTATAACTTCAATGGGCATTGTCATATATTCTTTTTTGAGAAATTTGATATCTAGATATCTCCTCTGCCCTTACATTATCTAATCTCACCAAGATCGGTGTGATCAGATGCTTTCCCAATTTACAAATGGCGCTGTTTATATCCTGTGAAACTGAAGTGATGAAATGCTCATAGCTTACAATTTCTTAGACTATAGAAATGACTGAAGTCATTCTGGTCTCGGATCAGCTCTACAGTCAGCCAGTGGATTGCCGGCTGCATTCTCAGATTCCCCTGTGGGCAACGGGGAGGGGGGGGGGGGAATGTCCCTTCCTGCTGCTTGTAAAAACAATTCAGCAGCTAATTGGCCACTAGGATTGCTTTTAAATGAAAGCCGACCGCCAGCTGAAAAAATGATACCAGGGTTCTAAAGCGTTAATAGGGGTGATCAATGTGATGCTTTTACTGGGTGCCGGTTTCACTCTTCTCTCTCTGGACAGACCGGGGGGGCAGCGGGGGGCACAGGCATGTTCACACCCCAAAATAGGAAGAGAAACAAGATTACGTCCCTTTCCAAAGAGCTGCTGCTTGCCCTCAAAATGCAGGTAAGCAGTTGGCAAGTAGTTAAAAAACCATTAAAAAAAAAAATTCTCAATATGGTATTATTTTTTTTAATGTTTTAAAAATTTTTTTAAATACAATTATCAGAATAGTACAATGTTACCATAGTAACATTGTACTACTGTGTGTGTAGGGAGTGATCAGGAATTTTCTTTTATTTTACACTTTGCTTTGCAGGATAAATAAAGATAATTTCTCCTGCAATGCAAAACTTGTCATGAATCTAACTCATTCATGAACTGTCATCAATGAGTTAAGTTTTTGACAGCTCGATAGTGATCTGTGATTGGCTGGAGCTGGTCACATGGTACAGGGTCCTGTGATTGGCACCATGTAATATGTGACAGCTGTGGGTCAATCACAGCTCACTAGGAAGAGAAGCAAAGCTGTTATGAATGAGATTGATTCATAACAGCTCTGCTTACATTGTGATCATGTGATCACATAGCGATCACATAATCTCCGGGTCCCGTTCACCGGGATCTTCATTCAGCTGTGTCAGCTGAACACAGCAGTCACAGTTGGGGATGTTCAGGTATGTCACTTTGTCTGTAGCTGCTGCACCAAAAATGCTTCTCACAGGCATTTTTGAAGCACTTTTCAGGTGTTTTTTTAGCTGTTTTTCAGGCGTTTTCCATTGACTTCAATGGGAAGAGGCATTTTTGGTACATTTTTTAAACTCAACAAACATGCTTCAAAGATGCTGAAAGCAGGAGTTTTTTCACCGCAACAGAAGCGCAATGCCCCAGTGTGAAAACATACATAGTGAAGCAATTTCTTAAGCTTTTCAGGCACTTTTTTCTAATGCAAAAGAGCTTCAAAAACTCCTCAGTATGAAAGCAGCCTTAAGCATGCAACTCCTGAGAAGATGCTATAATTGTTCAATATAAAACAAGAGCAATTTTTATAATAAAATCCTAACAAATTAGCACCAATCCATTGACGACCTTGTCTACTTCCCTAAATGTTTGCAAAACATTCCAATATCTTATAATCACAAGTAAATCTGAGCTAATTTACTACACAGGACTTCTGTCTTAAAGCAGTATTAAACCCCAAAGCATTTTTTTTTATTATAGTACAGTTTACCAAATCATAGATGTGATGGCTGTATTGGTTTTCTTTTTAGGCTTTCTTTCCTCTATTTTCACCTGGTGATCTGGACAGTAAGTTATTTTTCAACAGAACAAATTGTCTTGCAGATGTAACAGAGGGTTGATACAAACTATTTACCACTGACAGGTGAAAGTGTTGCTTACTATGATTTGTTTTTATTTATCAATATAAAACCTTTATCCCAAAAGAAACAAACCTGTTGCTGTAACTGCTTATAAAGTGTAAGCTTGAGTTTGGCTTCTAGTCATTCTAACACTGTCTAAATCTTCTAATCATTCTAACAAAGACAATGCTACTATCCAAAGGTGTCTATGTTGCTACTTCATCCAGAGTGCAGGCACTCTAATACAGGAGGTGTGTTACTGGCCATGCCAACAGGTGAACAAAGGGGGAAAAGGTGGGGTGGGAGAAAACTAATGCAGCCACCACATCTAATGACTGGTAAGCTGAAATATATTACATCTTTGGTATTGGGTTTATTACCGCTGCAAGGCATACCTGTATATTGCTAGACTAGTAATACGTTTGCTTTGCAGCAGCCACCACTAGTAATTATTATTTACTTCACACTCCCCAACCACCCAGATCTGCCACTGCAGCCCCACAAATTTCCTGTGCAAGTTTTAACATTCACAAAGAATGCAATAATCACTAGCATCTCAGCTGACTGGTTAATGCAGAGCAGTAAGCATGCGGTGCACTATTAGTCAGCTGTGTATGGGAGCTGGGATACAGTATTCAGCAGCCTGGACACTCAACATGCAAAGGTAGTGAGTCATGTCATTTGTCTGAACTTTCTAATCTAACAAAAATGCACCCTCCATAAAATCAGTAAAAAAGTGTAGCTAATGGAAGTTTGTGATATATTTGCCAATGGTACCTTATGATAGAAGAGCTTCAAAAAAGGGAAATGATTTCCATCTTCTAAGCAAGTCTGCCCCCAAATCTTGCTCCTCTATAATAAAGCTGAGGAGTTCCTTCAGCTGACACTAGCATGGTGTTAATATCAATTCAGTAAAAGCAGCAAAAAGGTCCTACCTATACACTACGAAATGCTTTGCAAGAAAATATGTGTAAAGATATTGCTAGTGATCAGACAATCCAGTGAGCTAATGAAATGTATAGTGGTTCTGTACATTTTATTTTATAAAATATCAGTAAAAAATATTTAAAAAAATAGGTAAATGTGAAATAGTGCTTTTTATGTAACATTATTCAGTCAGCAGGTTGAACTGCAGGCTTGTATTCACATTTACCTTTGTCACCTTTCTTCATTTGTTCTTTACAGAACTCAGTAGCTCAGCATGAACCAACAGTGCTCTCAATATCTATGTGTGAAAATGTTTGAAAACATTGATAAATGAATCCCTATATGGGTACGGTACTGTCAAAGAAGCTGCATGACAGTGTTTGTATGTAAGATTGATCCAATAAATGGCCAGTAATGCCTGTAAAAATACTAGCTAAATCCTAAAAGCATGCTTGAAATTTGTATTTTATTATAAAGGGAGGTTGGGTCTACCAGCTCTTTCACACAATTTAAAACACAGTTGTGCAAAGAAAACAAACATAAAAGATCTCATAACTAAAATAATACTTCCAAGTTAGTCAATTTCTCATAGAAATATTTTCTAATTTAAACATAGTTGCGTGGTCTGTTTTTGGTGGAGAACATTTTTCATTATTACTATTGTTAGAAGCCTTAAATATGTATTGTTTTGCCAAAAGACAGCCCTTTATATGAGCATGTGGGCAGATGGTGCTAAGTGGTGGAAAATATTACAGCGCAAAGCACTTTTGCATACAATATTTATTGACAGCTTTTGGCAAACCGAATGGAAAAGTGATTGTTTAAAGCTTTGTGTTACTTACTCCTAATTGTCTATTTATTGACAATCACGAGGACAACACTCCAAAATGAATATCAATTAAACATTTTCAGGAACATTTAAAAACTTAAACGTGGAAAATGAATGGTCAATTTCCAAATTTTTATATACACTTTATATTTTGGATAAAAAGGAAGAAAACAAGTCAAGCAGGAAATATTGCCGCATCTGAAAGTGTCTCTGATGGGTAAAGTTGGCCTTGATGCTAGCTACAAAACATTACAACAGCCGATGACTGCTAACTTCCACTTCATAACAACTACACCAAATCTGGTTACTTGGTTTCATAGATCACAAACAATGACAGTCTAGACTAGAATGTAATTTTTCTAGGCATCACTGATAACCAAGCAGTGCAAGAGTGAAGCAGGACATTTTATACAGAATTCGTATTATGTGACTCGCAGTTAGCAGGCCAAGTCTTTGCATAAATGAAAGACAAGGATGACTACAATAAAGTTCCAGATGTTCTAAAGGCAAGCAAAATTATATGTTGACTACATACAGTATACTGGCAAATACTACCAACAAAGGTGCTGAGCCCCTTACCACTAAATTCCCTCTGTATGGGCATTATAAAACAAAAGAATTTTGATATAAGATTCAATTCACTAAGATATAACAATCCTGATTGTGTGAATACCAATGTCAGCAGCACACCAGTGTTTTTGTCCCTGTAATTTACGTGCCCTTCAGGCCCTGGTGTGGTGTGCCTGCAGTGTCCCACAAAGTTCACTTTTAATGCCAAAGAAAGAACTCAGTGATTGGAGTCACAAGACTGAGAAGTAACGTGGACAAGCACTTTATACTGCCTTTTGCAAGTAAAAACATGTGCATTTATTATTTTTGGTTGCAGAAGCCTGTAAAGCATTGCACCAGTGATCAGCAGATTGCTGGTGCATGCAGGTCTCCTGAAGACCTGTCAGTATATCTGCTTGCCCGTATGGGATGTATGGATGAGCAGATACACTGATAGGAAGATTCAATGAACTACCTTGGTGCTCCACAGCATTCAATGAGAGCTACAAGCCGACAGCCGTTAAGGCTGTTGGGACTTGTAGTTCACTAATTCACAGAACACTGTGAATGAATGGTGTGGCCATGTTGCCACGGGCGGAACATGTAACATGTTCCCAAAAGTGAACTTATCTTTTAAGCCCACTATGGTGCATTGAGATGAAGGATGAGATGAGCCAACAGTTAAACAATAAGCAGGTAAACAAAACCAGAGTAAGCCCTAAAGCTGAACATCCAGCAGATATAAAAGGGATACATTAATGCAGATCTGTAATCATGTTAAAGGTAAGCAGTGCAAGTGCCTGAATCTTACTGGATATTAGTTTCTTGCAGTCTACTGTACAGAAGAGCTCAGAGAGGGGAAGGGGTAAATAGCACAAAAAGTATATGAGGTGTTCTGAGGTGCAGGGAGCATGAGGCTCCATGCACACTGGGCATTTTAATAACGCTGGTAACATTAGCTGTGTAAAGTCATGTTAAAAACTAGAGTTTTTCAGTGTTTTTGCATTAGTGTTTAGCGGAGCTTTGCCACTGTCAGGGATGTGGGTGTGACCAGAAGTGTGTGAACTGACGCAGGGAAACGCAAGTTTCAGATATGGTATAAATAAGACAATTTATTATGACTAACAATACAAACATAAACGCAGTGCACCAAACCCCAAGCTAACACAAATACATACAACAAGGTGAAACAAACCCAAACCTAAACTGATAAAGATACACAGGTACAATCACATATAGAGCACAACGTAGTCAGGCAGGCCGGGTCGATAACTATCGGGCAGGTAGGTACAGGAGGAGCAGGCAGAGAGAATGGTCAGGGTCACAAGCCAGGGATCAAACAGGTGAAGTCAGCAGAGGTCAGGATCAAAAATTTCTTTTTTGGATCAAAAAAAGTTCAAAAATGCTGGTTTGCTGCCGTTTACTATGTTTTACTGCGTTTTGCTGTGTTTTACAATACCCTGGGGTGCCTTGAGGTTTCTTCCAGGGTGCCTTGGCAAAACGTCTAAAAATTGCCCAAAATTTGTATACAAGCCAGTGGATGGAACACACCTGCCTTTTAGTTACACAATGCCACAGGTTTTCATTGTACACCATTACGACCTTATAGCCACCGGAGTCCTGACAACCAATGACATCAGTTGATAAGGAGGATTTTGGTTGCCTGCAGAGCGTGCTAGTTTGCCCCTCCCCTGCCCCTCTCTATCAGTGCTGGGGTCACATACTAGTCAGTATCAGTGTGCGAGAGTGTATTTGCTTTGGAAGAATAAATCACCTCTAATGTTGGGTGTCCTACGTGTGTGGGTGTTGCTGCATTATATAAAGCTATTAGAATCATTTTTCATATTTTAGAATGGGGTGCCTAAAGACTGTCCATAATTTTCAAGGGTGCCTCCGGACTGTCCATGATTTTAAAGGGTGCCTTGACTGAAAAAAGGATGAGACACACTGCTCTGAATCACCGATTAATGGGTGTACTGAGCTAAGAGTGTCAAGTGAACCTTGGAGCTCGGCGACTATTGTTTTCAAATCAGCAGTGTCCTGAACTGCTGCAGTCAGCTTGCAATTAATTGTCACCACTTCTTGCTTCAGTAGAAGCAAATCACTTCATACAGCCTTCACCACTTTGCTTACCAACATTTCAATATCAGCCTTAGTGGGCATGGTATGGAGAAAGTATGGAGCACCAAAGTGCTTGTTCCCCAGGGGTTGCTGTAGTTAGCCATCCTGTAACAGTTAGAGCTAGTGGAGCTGTACTCACTTTAGGGTCCAACCAATCAGGAAGGATAGAAAGCTAAAGGATGGGCACTGCTGCTCCTGTGTCTGCCTTCAGCGATGTGTGCTCACTCATTCTCTCCATAGCTGGTATCTGGTGACAGTGTGAGGGAGAGAGGAAGGCAAGAAAAGTCCTGGCTGAGTTCCTCTATAGTTTATGAAGAGGGAATGCAATTTGCCTAGGCAGACAGACACTGATGTATAGACATGGCTGTGTATCTTCTAGGAAGACAGAAAATGGAAGCACCGCATACCTGAAAACAGCTAGAGAAAGCAGTCAGGGAGTCAGGTATTACTGATTTTTTCATCTCCTCTGCTACAAAAGACAATCAGAAGTCTATTAAATCTTTGATACCTCCATAAAGAGTACATGTGATCCCTGTGTATATAGCTTCCTTGTGAAAGAAGTAAAGCTAAAGAATAACTCAGGGCTGGGCAACTCTTTGTCACCATAATGACTAAAAAAACTCTCTGCTCACCTGGTCAGGAGAAAGGAGATATGTACTGAAATGCCTGTGCTCTTGTTAAGTAAAGCCAAAAACGTGTGAGAATGTAGCAGTCAATGTGACTGCACTGACAGTTGGCGTTGCATAAGACAGATTGAGCTAAAGCTTGTGGATGTATGAGAAAGGAGAACTTATCTCACTCTGTCTCATGCAATTCTGACTATCAATACATACTGTACTATGCATTTACCCAATAATAGCCCCAACATTTCAGAACTGGCTTCACCACTGGGAGGCAATAACTACACCAGAATGTTGGGAAAACTGCTCCAGGACCTTGACGTTTCTGTATTGTGAGTGTCAGGTGCAGCTTTCATAATGCAGGCAAACCATGGGAAAATGTTTATTGTTATTTATGGTTTAAAGTTTTTCTACTTGTAAAGTAATAGCCTGTTCTGTATTTTTTTAATTGACTGTTGCAATAAAGTCAGCTCAATATTAACAGAACAAATGTTTACCTTTTAACTGTTGCTTAACTATGTATCTTTCGGCTACCTATAAAATCATATGCAGGTTGTGTAATGCTGACTCTCAATTCTGGGTGAAACTTGTCCAGACTTGCTTTAACATTTTAACACATTGCAATGCCAAGAAATGCTTACATTGACTTACAATGCCAGGGATCTGTGGCTATGTGAGTGAATGGGGCCAGTGACTTCAATGGTTGTTTCCCTTAATAACCATTGAAGTCACTGGTGTCCTTAAGCAAAGGGATGGAATCTCAATGATGTCATTGACCATTACCCCCTTGTATATAACAATGTCATGGACTTTTCATTCAGTGGGTGACAGAAGAAGAAGCAAGATATGTCTCAGCAGTGGCAGTTTCTTTTCGTTAGGCAGTTTGTAGGCCTTTGGGCATTGAGATTGACTTGGATCTGCATCATTATAATTGACAATTGATTTACTACAAAGGACTTTTTTTAGCGGTTTTATTTTTGTAATAAAGGACTTGTCAAGTGTTTAGGCATCTTTCTTTTTGGGGCCACAACCTATTTTTTTGTGAATGAGTAGGGGTACTATGTGGGAGAAGCCCAAACAGTTTTTTTTATGTTGGGTCCCCCTTAAGACCCTTCAGTTCTGGTATAGGGTTGTGGGAGAACCCCCATGTTGTTTATGGTTTTTTAAACAGTGTCCTGGCAGTTTTGGTTGCATTTGACTGTCAGCCAGGAATCCGCAGCTGAAAGTTGAAAGATCACGGCAAGGATGGGTCACTGGTTGTTAGGACTCTGGTGGTTGCAGGCTCCCTGACAACCATTGTCCATGAGCTGGAACTGTTACATTTACCAGTGGTAGGTATACTGCTAAACTTTTCAACTCTTAATACATTTGTTAAAAGCTGAGCTGAACAGAGTAAAAAAGCTTGTTCATATGTCTGACCAGCCCATTCTATACAGGCACATATAGAATGACATGATTCATGGGACTTGTAGTTTCTTATTAGTTCAGTGAATTACAGTCCCTGATTACATTGCCAGAAGGAATCAGGAATAGAAGCTTTAAATGCATGTTTTTTAAATAACTCAGAAAGTGAGGTATACTAGAACATAGGGTTAGGCAAATAAAAAAAAATGGTTATGCACATTAAAGCAAAGTTCCAGCCATTTTTGTGTTTATTAAAAGTCAGCAGCTACAAAAACTGTAGCTGCTAACTTTTAACAAACACACACTCACCTGTCCCAGAGTCCAGCGATATTCTCACCGACGCCGTCCCTTCTCTCCCGCATGGCACCAGCATCTCTACTGTGGGCACCAGGCTGTGACAGCTTGCAGCTTCACAGCCTGGTGCCCACTGCGCATGTGCGAATCACGCTGCACCTCCTAATTGGTCCAGCAGTCTTCTGGGACCTGTGAAAGTTCCCAGTAGACTGCGGGAGGGAAGAGGAGGCCAAACTTCTAGTTCACTTCGCCATGGCGAACTGAGCAGGAAGTGGGATTGGCTACCTGTCAAAAAAAGGTATCCGATCCCCCCTCCCTCCCAAAAGGTGCCAAATAGGGCAGTGGAAGGGGGGAGGAGTCAAAAAAGTGGAGCTTCCACTTTTGAGTGGAACTCTGCTTTAAGAGCGTAATTTATGTTAGGCATGATATCTGAAGGAATTAGATTTTTAGTGCTAAAGGTGAACTTACACTATAAATATGGTTATTCAAAATTCTAGTGCAGTGTGTACAGTGCTAAACACAAATTATAAAAAAAGAATGAAGAAACATAAATCTTAGAAAAGTGAACAAAAAAATCTACTGTTTACATAATGATGGCAAACTTCTAGTATCTTTTGAAACATGACAGAGCATTTCCTATGAGTATAGGTTATGCGTATATTATCTCTGACTACAGCAATGTAATGTAAATGTTTTAGGGCTGAACTTAACTTGAGAGTTGAATTACACCATAGGTCCCACACTTTATGCAATTGTAGGAGACAATTCTTAGTCCCATTTATACCTTTTAGAAGCGATAATCTAAATAGAATTTTGGCCACACTCTACTAGAATTTGTTTGCAAGAAACTGTTTATGGCTCACAAAAACATAACTACTAATTGGATGAGTCTATCCTCCCCTTCTGTAGCCCAGTGCAAATCATAGGTTTTATCTTATAAAACAAGAAGAGTGTAAACAAACATTAGGCGTGCAGGAAAGAGGGAGTTGTAGTAAGGTGGCAAGCACAGCAAGAATATATTTTAAAAATATATATTTCAGATTTTTTTTAACATATAAAAAAGTAATTTCAATATATATTTTATATATATTTGTAAATGCGTGCCAAAAATGTAGATTTGTATGTTTAAAGACATACAGTATATTTGAAATGTATTTTTAAAAATATTTTTAGTGAGCAGAGGTGTACCTTTGTCTATAGGTTTCAAAGGAAGGGATTCAATATACATACCTTTAGCATACATAAGGATTGAAATCTCTACATTACGAATGTTAATTTGCTAGAGTGGTTGCCATACTCAAAATACTTCTTTTTCTTTTTCTTTTTAGCAACCTTATGTAGACTGGTCATATATATGACACATTATTCCAAGGCATATTAAGGCTAAGACTATGGAAAGGGATTCAGCATTGTCACATGCTTAGGCTAGTTCCTCATCAAAATGGCGAGAGGATTATTTATTAAAGAAAATCGTGGATTTACGCGCACCCTGAAGAAATTCCCTCTTCGTGTCTCAAAGGGTATTATTGATAGCAGGGCGGACTGACAACTCATGGGGCCCCCAGGCAATAGGGGATCATGGGGCCCCTGTATCCTTGCCCAAACTCAAAAAAGCCTATGAAAAAGGTACCAGGGGCATCTCATGGGGCCCCCTACTGACCCCGGGCCCTCAGACAGCGCCCGAGTTTCCAAATGATCAGTCCGCCCCTGATTGATAGTAGGGTTTTTATGGGCTTGTAAGAACAATTGTAACAGATCTGGGATGTGGTCATTGGGCCCTATCTGATCAAGCCAAAAGGGAGGGATATTCCAATTAAAATTCCACTTAGCCCTGAGGACTGCTGAATGGAAAGCTAGGTGTATAAATGGACAATGGTCAGACGTATCTCTTTTCAGATAAGCTATAGTGTCCAACATAGCTTAAGTTTTAGAATTGTTCAAAATAAGATTAATACAAGAGAATGCCTTTCTGCCATATGTAAAAATATGACAATGCCTTAGCATCTTGAAATGAGTGTCTCCAAGACTACTGCAGCCCAACTCAGTAACAAGTTGTTGGAGAGTGGTAGTATAAGGTACAGAGGGAAGGTTAAATCTGCCCTGTTTGTCAAACACTGAGTTTAACAAAATGCTAAACTCCAATACAAAGTGCAGAAGGCCTCAGAAAATTATGTCATGAAGCACTAAGCAGGATGGGGAATACTAAATGTGGCAGGAGGCAGCTTATAAAATCATAAAATGAAAAAGGGTATATAGGAGGTATGACAGGAGTGGCTATACCACTGCAACCATGGCTTTTGGGGATATTTATTGGTAGCTTTTACAAGATGTGTCTCCTGTAAGCAATTTAATTTAGTGTTAAATTGTTGAATTTGGATGAAGACCAACATTTGTGTTTGTGGGTTACCCACACTTCTAATATTCCATGAGAGAAAACCACAGCTGCTAGTTGCCATCTTTCAATGTGGCGACAGTGTGAGTGTGACTTCCAGTCATATTTGCTTACCTCTGAGTAAAAAAAATAACAGGTGAGATCAATCATATAAACCAACCAGCCTGGTAACTTTGATGAAGAACATGAACAATAGACCAACAAACAGAAAGCAGGTGTATGCACCTGAAAATCTCAACAGGGTATTTATGTATAAACATAACTCATGTATGTAGGTTATTTCCCCTGACGAGCGCAAATGAAAAGTATAATAAGTGACAACAATGTGCTCTCCAAGATTGCCTTTGAACCCTAAAGGTAACACTGAATTATGAAGGGGAGACAAAAGGTAAGGTCTGGAAATAATAAAGACCTTCTGTAATTATTGTAGTGTATAATACCACCATCTAGTGGCCTATAGGACACTGTCCAATACCTGGAACACAAATGGTACATATAACACACTGAAAGTAGCATTGAAAGTAGAATTCAGGGTTGTCCCTAACTAATCTTAAAAACATTCCCCTCCCCCTCGTAACACCTATGCTTTCTAACCTGTGTAAGAAAGATGCATAAACTTACCTATTTTCCTCCAGGCCGGCCCCGACAGAGGATGGAGCACCACTAACGAATGTATCATTGAAGTCTATAGGTGATGTCGCCACACCAGGCTTTACCAACTATTGTCAAGCACTTTCTCCTCTCCCCAGTAGAAATATTGCATTGTACCCATCAGACAGATAAAAGGTGTCCGACAACAGTCCAACTGCAGATGGGCAACAAACAGGCCCACTATAAATACAATTAAACTGGAGCTTGCCTGGGACTTAAGGAACTGCCTGAAGGAAATTACACCTGAATCTTGCATCAGATGGGGCCTGAACACTACCTGGTAAAACTTAAAGAACAAATGAACAGTAAACTAAGCAGCCTGGGAAATAACTGTTTGCTGCTGAAAAACCCAAGAAGCACTCACAGTACTAATAAAGTGTACTCTGACAGGCAACAGTGGAACCCCAAACCTTAAGACCACTGACCTTAATGATGATTTGTCTGAGTCACCAAGAAATGATGGATGAAGACACTGATTCCCTTTCACTCAGGATGATAAAGAAAGAGTCAGTCATTCCAAAGGAAGCAGTGGCTGCAAGGTAGTTACTAACAGCATGAACTACATCCAGTCAGTGAAAAAATACTGTATCTCTTTCTGTTGTACTGGGGCTGAACAGAATGATTTACTGTAAATTTATTGTCCTGGTGCAGGTGAAGGGCTGAAACACACTTTGGAAGGAAAGTGGTTCTAGGCTTTAACACAACTTTGTCTTTATATAAGACCAGAAAGAGCTCTTTACAACACAAGTTCATCAGTTCAGACACATGCCTTGCAGAGATGATGGTGACAAGAAAGCAACCTTGTAAGTAAGTGTGGAAATGGGAATATCCATAGTAGGTTCAAAGGGTGTTTTTAAGTGCCAAAATTAATCTAATACAAATCCCACAGGGTGAGGGGTGAATGTACAAGGGGGGCAACATGAGAGATACCTAGTACAAAGGTCTTAATCACAAAATTGAAGGCTAGCCATCTTTGCAACAAGATCATAAGCACTGAAATTCAACCCTTGATGGTACCGCAGACCAAATGCTGATCCAGGCCTAATTGCAAAAAAGTCAGGATATGTTGCAAAGCTATTTTCTGGGATGAAAGCTTCTTTCCTCACACTAAATTAAGTACGTCTTCCAAGTGGGAAGGTAAACCTTGTGATAAGTAGATTTCCTAGCTAAAGAAAGGAGGCAAATTAAAAGGTTAAACATTTCTCAATAGAGAAAAATTGTCCAGCCTTCTAGGGCACTAGCAAAAACCTGAGGTAGGCTGGAAGTGGGATGGGTTATACCAGGGTGGTCACTGTTTTTTGTTCGTTAGTAGCATCCTTCTGTAGGTTGCAGTATAATCCAATTGTCTCTAAATCCTGGGTCTCTCAATGAAGAAAGAAAGTTTATTCTCTTTCTCTCTCCCAATGCTTCTTTCACTATGCTTCATTAGTGTTCATATTAATGTAATCTTATGCACTGGAATATTGTGTTCCAGTTGCACAGATTTATTTTATTTTTGAAACGTTTTAATGTTAATGATTGGTGATTATTATTTTCTCCACTGAGAGTCTTTGCATAGTAGCTTTCATTTTCACTTTTGAGGGTGTTTTCAAGAACATTTTGAACAAGTACAGAAAACACTTGTTGATCTTGTGAGCAGTATTTTTGTTCAGACAAGGTTCTTTGTAAATTATTTTCACCCTCCACAAATGAAAAGGACCCTGCACTTCTGGCAAGATCAACAGGTATTTTTTGTACTTGCTAAAAATGTTCTTAGCCTGAAAAATTAAAACTAATGCAGCCCCCAAATCTAAGGCACAGCAAGCAAAATATATAAAATGTTTGGTTTTGGGTTTAGTTTGTGCTTTTAAGCAGGCATAAACCCTGACTGGATGGCATTTATTTACTTAAGCAATTTGTAGCAAACAATTATGTTGTTTTGTTTTCATTTTTATTATTTTTGAAGTTAGAGTTTTACATGTAGAAGAGACAACTCGGTTAAAGTTAAAAAGAGAATCGTGAGGAGATGAGAGATCACCAAGGTAGTGGTATATCTCTTCTTTTTCAAAGATTTTGATTGTATAGTCTTTAGTAACACAGTTGCTTTGAATTGACCAAATAATGCAATTGATTGAAGCTGATTATTGCTGGTCTTAGTAGTATGTGAGTGATATGTGAGTAGTGCTGTATTAGCATGTATCTGTCTTTCTTGGCCTGACGAAGGGCTTGTTGCCGAAACTGTAGCCAATTTGTAACTTTTTTTGTCTTGTGGATGTTTAAATAGACTTTATGTATGCTGCAACCCCGAGTTTTGGAATATTGCTACATGTTGAGACTAGAAGGCAAGGCTCTGGTTGTGTGCCACCCTGCAATTTTGCAAGTTCTCCCACTTAGAAATCATGGAGGGGTCTGAAATTCACATTGTAGGTGCATTCCCACTCTGAGAGACAGAATGTTAAAAAAAATTAAGGAAATCACATTGTATGATTTTTAAAGAACTTATTTGTCTTGCACTGCTGAACATAAGTATTTGAACACCTGAGAAAATCAGTGTTAATATTTGGTACAGAAGCCTTTGTTTGCAATTACAGAGGTCAAACGTTTCCTGTAGTTCTTGACCAGGTTTGCACACACTGCAACAGGGATTTTGGCCCACTCCTCCACACAGATCTCCTCTAGATCTGTCAGGTTTCGGGGCTGTCGCTGAGCAACACGGAGTTTCAGCTCCCTCCAAAGATGTTCTATTGGATTTAGGTCTGGAGACTGGCTAAGCCACTCCAGAACCTTGATATGCTTCTTACGAAGCCACTCCTTGGTTATCCTGGATGTGTGGTTCGGGCCATTGTCATGTTGGAAGACCCAGCCACGACCCATCTTCAATGCTCTGACTGAGGGAAGGAGGTTGTTGCTCAAAATCTCACAATAAATGGCCCCATTCATCCTCTCCTTAATACAGTGCAGTCGTCCTGTCCCCTTCGCAGAAAAGCACCCCCAAAGCATGATGTTACCACCCCCATGCTTCGCAGTAGGGATGGTGTTCTTGGGATGCAACTCATCTTTCTTTTCCCTCCAAACACGACGAGTGAAGTTTAGACCAAAAAGTTCTACTTTGGTCTCATCTGACCATATGACTTTCTCCCATGCCTCCTCTGGATCATCCAGATGGTTATTGGCAAACTTCAGATGGGCCTGGACATGTGAAGACTTGAGAAGGGGAACCTTCCGTGCAATGCATGATTTGAACCCATGACGGCGTAGTGTTCTACCGACAATTACCTTTGAAAATGTGGTCCCAGCTCTCTTCATGTCAATGACCAGCTCCTCCCTTGTAGTTCTGGGCTGATTCCTCACATTTCTTATCATCAGTGATACCCCACGAGGTGAGATCTTGCATGGAGCCCCAGTGCGAGGGAGACTGACAGTCGTCTTTAGCCTCTTCCATTTTCTAACAACTGCTCCAACAGTTGATCTATTTTCACCAAGCTGCTTGGCAATTGCCCCGTAGCCCTTTCCAGCCTTGTGGAGGTCCACAATTTTGTCTCTGGTGTCTTTTGACAGCTCTTTGGTCTTGCCCATGGTAGTAGTTGGCGTCTGACTGACTGTGGGGTGGAGAGGTGTCTTTACAGAGCTCAGACAGGTGCTACTAAGTTAGATTAATGAGTGGAGTAGAGGTGGACTTTTTAAAGGCACAGTAACAGGTCTTTGAGAGCCAGAATTCTTGCTGTTTCTTAGGTGTTCAAATACTTATGTTCAGCAACGCAAGACAAATAAATTCTTTAAAAATCATACAATGTGATTTCCTGAATTTTTTTTTAAATTCTATCTCTCAGAGTGGGAATGCACCTACAATGTGAATTTCAGACCCCTCCATGATTTCTAAGTGGGAGAACTATACTTCTGTTCCTCACTGTATATATATATATATATATATATATATATATATTCACAAAAATATACGAACAGACATACACAAAAACACAAGGCAGAAAGGCATATCCAAGTATGCAGTGCAAATCTAGTAAGAGAATACCTAACAACAAGTTTACTACTACTAGCACACCAATAAAAAAGCTTCTGTTCCAGAAAGGCTATAAACTCCAGTATGTTATGGATTAGCCAACTCAGTTCACGTTTTACCAATGTTAAGACTTATTACATTTACAATTCCCACCCTTGATCTCATGAGAAATTGCTAATGTAATGCACTCCTGGAGAGATGGTGAGCATGGCAAAGAAAGCCTTACAATTCGTTTTATGTTATATTACAAGCTCATTATAGTCTGCGCTCTAATATACTAATCTTCAGAGTTACACTACTGGACATTCAACACAATATCACTTACTTGTATGTATGAGGTCTTTGTTCTGTAACAGTATAAAACACAGGCCTTCTGAGACATGACAGGAAAATTACACACCTATTTACTGCTTACACTCACATTAAATGCATTATTAGTTCTAAGTTATATTAGAGATGTTTAATCGCTCAGTTGCAAGAGATTAACCTCTTTCTGACAAATACCTAATTTGCTGCACACTTAAATCAATCGCTCAAACTCAATAACAATTTTAAAGGCACTAAGGAAGTTAGCTGTGGTAGCTCATAAGGGTAATACTAAATCCGAACAAAGTATTGGTCAACGCTCCACATAAGCTTCAATTTATGGTTGGCTACATTTTCAGGATTAACCAAAAGTTCACTTTACAGTTTTTCCAAATAAGCAAAAAACCTAAAAAAAATAATAGTATAATAAAAAATGTACTTGATACAGATAACATCAACCAAAGGGAATATTTAACGCACGCATGAATTCATTACCCTTCTTCAACCTGCATGCTGCTCTGTAGAAATGACAAAGGGATATCAAATGAGGATATCAACACTTGAAAAACAGAACAACATAAACATAAATAGTTAAAAAGTTAAATTACGAAGATATTAAAGCTTCTTCTCCATTGTTTTTCGTTTTCTCTTCTCTCAAAACTTTAGTGTATGAGGATGGTATTGTGTCGGTCTGTGGACATCACGACCCCTATGTTGGGGTCTGGAGGTCCCCTAGGCTGGATCTGCCACCTGTATGTCTGTCTGATGCAGACCTGCGGGTTTCTATGTCTAGTCAAATAACTTTAGGGGATATCTTTGTAATGTGTACTTTTATGATGATAGTGGCAAGCTCTGTTTATTATGGCAATTCAATGTATTTCACATAATGTCCAGGGTTTCAATTCGCCAAATAAGCGCAAAACAGCCTTTCTTCAATATAAAAGATTAGGAGCAAAAATCATCTTATTGCAGGAAACGCATTTTGCAGCCGCAAAACACCCGACCTTTTTTCATAGATCCTATAGGCAGGGGTATTATACCCTACATTCCTCCAAGAGTAGGGGAGTGGCCATTTTTCTACATAACTCATTTCCCTTTGAGGTTCAACATGTGTATCGTGATCCAGACAGTAGGTTTATTATTCTTAAGGGCACCCTTTCAGGTCGAGAACTTACAATTGCTAATGTCTATGCACCAAATTCGGCACAGGCTACCTTTTTTTTTAAATTTTTTGGTGCTCTGGATAAATTTTTGTCCCCCCATCTATTGGTGGGTGGGGATTTTAATCTGGTGGCAAATCCTCTTTTGGACCGTAGCTCCGCCTCGCACACTTCCCAAGCTTTCCCAAAATCCCTTACTAAGAAACTAGATGCCCTCCAGTTGGTGGATGCTTGGAGAGCGCACAACACGGGAGCCAGGGATAACACATTTTATTCCCACCCACATGACTCTTATGCTAGACTAGACTATATCTTTTGTACCCCTATATTGCTAGCTAATTCTAGGGTAGCTAGCATTCATTTGAGCCCCTGGTCGGATCACAGTATTATGGCCTTATCTATCACGTTTGTGGGATTGGCACCTACTCCCTTTTCATGGAGACTTAATGATTCTATGCTAACTGATACTGACTCTCGGCAGGAGGTGGTTACATCTCTTAAGGAATACTTTCAATCTAATTCAACCCCTGATATTTCCCCAGCCACACTCTGGGTAGCTCACAAGGCGGTCCTACGGGGCCGACTTATCTCTATGGCTTCGGCCAGAAATAAAAAACGTTGGCAGCAGATACTACTTTTAACCCGAGAATTAGAAGCACACTATAGAAGCCATGTAGCTGATCCATCTTTACTCAATAAACAGCTGTTGTCCCAAAAACGCTTGGAACTGAATGCCCTACTTTCCCAAAAAACTGAAAAGGCCCTCCGCTGGTCGAAGGCCTCGTTCCTATTACATAGCAACTCAGCATCTACCATGTTTGCAAGGAAATTTAACCATTCTTTGCGCCCCCCACATGTGTATAAATTGCGTACTAATTCAGGTGCTATCTCATCTTTACCTCAGGAAGTTTTGGGTATTTTTGAAAATTTTTATTCTAAACTACTGGCTTCTCCACAGTCGGATTCTGTTTCTCTATCAGATTCATGGCTAGATTCTATACCCCTTCCTGCTCTCACACCTTCTCAGATTGCCTCTCTTAATGCTCCATGTACTTTAGAGGAAATAACATATGCAATAGGAACGCTGAAACGCTCTACTGCACCGGGTCCTGATGGATTTACTGCTGGCTATTATAAACATTTTACCTCTATATTGGCTCCATACTTGATAACACTATTTAATGATGTTTTACAGGGGGGTAAATTCCCCGAGGAGATGTTGTTAGCTAACATGTCTCTAATACCCAAGCCACAGAAAGACCACTGTTTGCCGCAAAACTATAGACCAATCTCAGTAATGAATAACGATCTGAAGATATTTAGCCGCATTTTGCCGAACAGGTTGGCTCCTATTATCTCCTCTTTGGTATCTCCAGACCAGTCGGGTTTTATTCCCGACAGATTCATTACTGATAACATTCGTCTCACTCTAAACGTTATTCAAGATGCCAATTTACATTCCAAAGAGGTTCTGTTGATGAGTTTAGACATAAACAAGGCCTTTGACAGTGTTCTTTGGCCCTACTTGTTCTCTTTGCTACAGAAAATGGGCTTCAGTGATGGGTTTTTGGCAGGCATACATGCCCTATACGACTCTCCTAAAACAAGAATAAGGCTTCCTGGCTGTAACTCTGACTTTTTTACATTGGGTAGAGGTACCCGTCAGGGTTGTCCTCTTTCGCCCCTTTTGTTTGCGCTGGTGTTGGAACCTTTGGCATTGGCGATCAAATCACATTCGGATATTTCTGGCTATTCGTTATTAGTTTCACATTTTAAGCTGAGCATGTATGCTGATGATGTTATGCTTTTTATTACTAACCCGTTGACTTCTTTGCATAATTTGTGTGTCGTATTGAATGATTTTGCTAAAGTGTCAGGTCTCACCGTTAATTTTACCAAATCGGTAATTATGCCTGTTAATGTTCCTGACTCCCTAAGTGCATCTCTCCGTAGTTCTTTTCCATTTCGCTGGGTCAAGGACAGGATATCCTATTTGGGGATTAATCTTGCTCCCAGATACTCGGATATGTTTACGGCTAATTATCCATCATGTGTGTCACGTCTCTCTACTCTACTGAAGATTTGGCATGGTTATCATATCTCCTTTCTGGGTAGAGTCACGGCGGTTAAAATGAATATCTTGCCCAAACTGCTTTATCTTTTTAGAGCACTTCCAGTTCCGGTTTCAAAAACGTTTTTGGATCATTTTCAGCGGATTATTAACAATTTTATTTGGGGAAATAAGCATCCACGTTTTGCCTCATCCATTTTGTATCGTTCACAACGGACGGGAGGTCTTGGTCTTCCTAACTTTTGGCTATATTACCTCTCGGCTCGTTTTGCGCAATTATCACAATGGGCTACTATTAACTCTCAAATCCCGTGGATCAAGTTTTAGTCTCAGTCGATACGTCCTTTTTATTTACCGGGAATTTTATGGTCTAAAATCTCCCCCCGATCGCTTACTTTTCATAACTCTATAGTGACCCACTCGCTGACACTTTGGTCCAAATACAAGGCTAAGCTGAGTTTAGTCTCTCATATTCCCCCAGGTGTTTCATTTTTTGGTGATCCTACTTTTGTTGTAGCCTTTTCTTCCCCTCACATGTTTCGTTGGTGGTATGATCGATCCTTTATCAGATTATCTGATTTCCAAAGAGGAGGATCTTATATTACCTTCGATATGCTGCGCGTGCTATTTGATGTTCCTCTTCGTGAGTACCTTCGTTATAGACAGATTAGGCACTTTTTTAATGCGCACTTTGGCCTTACCCCGTCTTCTCCGATCTCTTTTTTTGAGCGTGTCAGCCGTGACTCTCCTAGAGGTAAGGGTCTTATTTCAGATCTTTATCACCAATTTTTGATCTGTCTTTTTCATGCTCCCCCTATGTACAGGCAGAGGTGGGAGGAGGATTGTGGTATCACTTTTTCGGATGAGGATTGGGACTCCATGGTGGATAATATATGCAAGAGCTCTAGATCTCTTTCGGTTCGTGAGACGGCCCTTAAAGTTTTAACCAGATGGTATTATACTCCGTCCAGACTACATACAATGTTTCCACAAACATCCCCTTTATGTTTCCGGGGCTGTGGCCGCACAGGTACTTTGGTCCATATGTTTTGGGATTGCCCAAACATATCTTTGATCTGGCGTAAGATATCTGAGGTGGCTACCTCACTATCGGGCAACCCGATACAATTGTCCATACAGACCTGTTTATTGGGGGTTCATATCCCAGGGGTCCCTGATGCCACTCTGAGATTGCTACATACATTATGTATTGCCACTTTATGGTCCATTGCCCTGCATTGGCGGTCTAATGTTGTACCCTTGGACTCCGTTTTACACAGAATTGACGCTGTAATGCTTATGGAACGTATTCATTATACACTACTGGATAAGATGCACTTATACGATAAAAAATGGGAGTCATGGAAGGATTGTAGACATTTATTGCATGATTGACAACATCCCCGGTAAAGAATGGCTGACATATATTGTTGATAGATGTATCACTCAATCTATTTTATCATTTATGTATCTCATGCACTCATAACTTTCTTTCTTCCTCTATCTTCTTTTTTATGTTAATATACTTTGTATTGTACATTTCAAATGTGCCATATTTTTGTTGACAATATCACTTTCATACTGTGCTGTTGTTTTACTGTCTACTTATGTACAATAAAATCGTTTGTAAACAAAAAAAAAAGTTAAATTACCAGCCTGAGTATTTGTATGTGGCCTTTCAATTTAGCAAATTTTTACAAAGCTTTTCCATTATGTTACTTGTCCTTTCCTTATTTATGCTAATTATTGTATTATACATTTTCTATTTTACTGCTACATTTTGGTATTCCTTTTCATTTTCATACAAATATTACCTATTACCTATTGCATATATCCACTGGCTGTACTGTTTGCCATTTTCTTTCTGAAAATCCTTATAGACTTGATAGCTTGTGTTTTTTTTCATTTTTTATCTTTTAGGGTAGCATTTAAGTTAACACTTATTTGATATCTGAATATCTATTTTGGTATTAAAGCAGAGCGCTGGGCTTCGCTAAAAAATTAAAAGACAGCAGCTAAATACTGTAGCTGACTTTTAATGTAAGGGCACTTACTTGTCCAGGGGTCCAGCGATGCCCTCACCCTGAGACGATTCTTCAGTTGGTTTTGGGTGCTGGCGCTAGCATCTTCAGTAAGGGAAACCGGACGTGAAAACTGGTGGCTTCACAGCTTACTGCGCATGTACGAAGAGCGCTGCCTTTTGTGAATGGACTGCAGTCTTCTGAGACCTGTGAAGTGTCCCAGAAGGCTGCAGGAGTTAGAAGGGGGGCTGAACTTCCGGCTCAGTTCGCCACTTTTCAAAACCAGGTACCCACTACCCCCAAAAAGTGGCAAATGTGGCAGTGGAGGGAGGGAGGAGGTAGACAACCCTTTTGGGTGGATTTCTGCTTTAAATAAACCCTTTTATTGATCCTAAAGACATACTACTGCTTGAGAAAGGTCAGTTGCCTCCCTTTAGGCATCTGGGTTGCTGGAGGAATTTAAACCGTACAACAGTTCAATGGCTTATCATTTCTACAGAACATTGTTTGGGATTCAGAAAGGTTCTGGGGAGCCGAAACATTATCTGAATAAAGTAATCACCTCTGTTTGTGGATGGTAAAGGGAGATATTTCTGCTAGGTAGCAATGTATAGACAGTCTGAAATATAAAAGCAAAAAAAGAAGCACTTTTCAAGTTTATGAAAGACTCTGCACCAATAAATGTTTGTTCTGAGCCAATATTACAGAGCAACAAAATCTTTGTGAGTAGAAGCTGTTTCACCAAATCAAAGCCCTATGAAGCATTTTAAAATTTAGCCTCACCATACCTCTGCTTTCCACTTCCAGATATACATTATATTGCCAAAAGTATTGGGACACCCCTCCACACCTTTACGATGTACTCTAGCAAAAGTGACATTTATAAAAAAAAAAAACTGCCACTAAATGACAGTTCAGATATCCAGGGTGCTTCTGTTTATATACAAAGTGGTCAAGGGATCCTTGGTGACGTGAATGACCACATATGATCTGGTACATTTTTTGAAGAGGACTGCACAAAAAACAAAAATAAAGTGTGTGGGGTTCCCCCTGAAATCTATGCCAGAACCTTAGGACTAATATGGATTTTTAGGGGACTTGAGGATCTCCCCAAAATCCCTCTTTCAGGCCTGAAACCTGGTTGGTCAGGAAAGGGGGGCAGGCAAGTGTGCACTTCTCTGAATCACACCAGGTCCCATACCCCCAACATTGGGAGGATACCTTACAAGGGGGCCCCATGCTGATGTGGGCAAGAGCCTCAGCCCCTCATCCCCGGCCCAGTTGATGTGGGTCTCTGGTGGGAGGGTTTTGAAATGTGCTCCCATATGTCTGCCCCTCACATTAATGAGTATGGGGTACAGAATACTGCATGTTACTCATTTGCAGAAAAAAATTTAAATAGTAAATAAAAACTGTATTTGGTCAATGATGTTATACAGGGTTCCTACTGGCCTTTTTTTACAAACAGAATGAAGAGATAGTGCCACTAAATGACAGAATTCATGCTTATGTTTGTTGACAAACATCAGCCAGACGTTCGGGCAGGCAAACTAACCAAATCTGAATAGTTTGTGCGCCAAACAGCAGACAGGTTGGATTTGAATCAAAGTGATGCTTGACCCAAACCCGAGGCTCATAAAATATTACTAACATATAGCCATGCAATATTATTTCTGACATACGAAAATGTAAGTGTCTGCTCCAATTTCTATTTCATTAACTATAGTTCTTAAAACCACACCCATTTGATTAAGTCAAACTCCATGCTAAAAACACTTATAACTGTTGAAGCACCAAAATGAAAATTCGAAAAACAGAAACCGAAACTGATCATTCAGAATGCATTTGGCTGAAAACCAAACCCGAAATGGAACTTTTTTTATATAATGGTATTATATTCGACTTTTTAATTAATATCATGAATTTAAATGAATATGAGATAAAAAAATACAATCCAGTACTGTAAAATAACTTTTATTGAATATTAAGTAACACAAAAATTAGACAGAAAATATAATAAAATAAATAAAACTTGAATTCAACATTTGCATTGAAGTCCATGGGACGTGATTTTGCATTGAAGTCAATGGGACGCGATTTTGCATTGAAGTCAATGGGATGCAATTTTGCATTGAAGTCAATTATCATTATCACATTTTTTTAAATCAGTGAAATGCCAATAACCCTATTTTCAGCCGATAATTTTCAGTGGCCATTGTACCGGTGCATCACTACTTATAACCTATGCATACACTGAGGCGGATTTACTAAAGGAGTTGAAAATCTTATGTTAATACTCACTTCAATCATCTAATCATGTGCATATGAAATAAGTAACCAGGAATTTTATTTTCACATTGTTGGTTGTTTGAAGTGAATATCCAAGTAACTTATTATATGGGAATTCTCAACTCCTTTGGTAACCCTAGGTTCACACCTAAGCGTTTTCCGCAGTGTTTTGCATTTTGCAGAAGGGCACTACAGTCCATGATTTGCTATGGGACACATTCACATCTCCATGTTTTCACCTGATGCATTTTCTGGAAAGGGTCAGGGACTTTGTAAATGCAAAAAGTAGCATTTTTGGTTCTATAGACTTCAATAGAAATGCTGCAGAAAAGCATGTAGTGCATTTCTGCTGTGTTTTTTTCTGCGTGTTTGATAGGTTTTGCATTTTAATCTGCCTAGGAACAAGAAAAAATGTAAAAACGCATTAAAAACGCATAAAAAAATGCATGTGCAAAAACGCAAGACGCACCACAAAAAGCACTGCAAAACGGATCAAATGCAAACTGCATAGATGTGAACCTAGCCTTAATGAGTGTACACAATCTTTTGCATATTTTGCATTTATTAGGTAGGTATCATTGATTGGCACACTGAGTCTGACATTCAGCAAACATTCCCTACAGGAGAATCTTCCAAGTTTGTGTGGTTTAAATGAAAGTGATTGAACCTTCACTAGAGAATGTCTGGTGAAAATTATATTCACTGCTTTGTACAAGGTTTTATATATACCCCTAATACTTCTCACAATCATTTTATTATTTTCACATATCAAAAGCATTACTTTATAGTAGACTAAGGAAGGGTAGACAGACACCTGGTGTAAAAAAAATATCACATTTCCTCTAAAACTACATTTTAGCAGCAAATTGAAAAAGAAAGAACAAAGTGCTCTATATTTATAAAAACATATTGCTAAATGATTAAATAAACATTAGAAACCTGACCTGTAACAAATCCAGCATATTAGAAACCCAGGATGGATTTAAAACTCTCCTACTTTATACCTCATACTTGTATTCAGTATCAAGCAAGCAATCAAAGGTATAATAATCACAGCCAAAAGGAAGTGTAAGTGACAATGTTGGTGAATGCTTACTCTGGTGGACAATGGAGAAGGCCCCCCCTTTCATTGGCAGCAATAGAGAAGGGTCCTCTTACATTGATGCTCAGTAGAGAGAGACCACTCTATATTGGTGATCAGTGGAGAGGTGCCCTTACATGATGAAATGCCCCCAATGTTGGTGATTAGTTGTAAAGTGCCCCTAACATTGGCAGCCAGTGGTGAAGTGCCCCTTAATATTGATGGTCAGTGTGATGTCCTTTTAGACTGATAGTTAGGGAAGTGTCCCTTTACAGTGGTGGTCTGCTTTGTGCCACTTACATTGGTAATACGTGGAAAAGTGCCCCTTACATCAGTGGAAAAGTGCCCCTTTACATTGGTAGTCAGTAAAAAAGTACCCTTTACATTAGAGGTCTACAGGAAAACTACCCCTCTCCAGGCAGCTAAAAAGATTGGTGTCAGGTGAGACTTGCCTAGAGACAAGTGAAGATGATCTACTGGACCAGCAGTTCTTCAAGTACTGAAACAGCCAATAGGTGGAAGCTTATTCTGCTTATCTGGCCTGCATTCAGACAACACAGATCCATACTGCCTACATGCACACTTCACCACAATCCACTGCCCTGCCCCTGGCATGCCACTGAACCATGGTGTTCATTTTTCTAATTTGATTTCAAATATAAAAAATACTGATGCTTAATGCTGTCCTGGGCCATAGAAAACACTTGTCTTGGCACAATTCATTTTTCTCTACTTACAGCTATGATCATGTCTCTTGTACCAGTATGTACAAACTGTGCATTCTCTTCACATTTCATCTGAAAATATTGCCTAATATTCCTATAGCTGAGTTTTGCCATACGGTAATTTTGGAAATAATTGTGAGCCAGCTGGAGGTGAAAAATCTTTCCGGAAATAAAAACGAAATACACTGAGACCTATTAATAACACATTGTTAAGGCTACAGAATATTTCGTTTCTTGGCAGTTTTGTCGCTAATTGTTTTTCCCCATGAGCAAAATGATTTTGTCCTTGTTCATGTGCTCAAAACACATTTTTGCATGCAATGGAATATTACCACTGTCATGATCCAAATACACTATTAAGGCAGCATCATGGCTTTAATCTAAACCACATACAACAAACAGAACAGGTGGGCCACAATAAATAGAAGTTGCGAAAATGCACATTTGTTTTAAGCTATTAAATAGTAAAAATAACATTGACTAGCCTTAAAACTGTCCCCTCCCCCTTCCAACCTCTATGCTAGCTGGTGTAAGAAAGATGTATATACTTTCCTATATTCAGGCTGTGCTAGTCTGGTCACATGATCCTACTCCCTGTGCGCCAGCCAGCGCAGCTGCAGGGTAGAAGAAAAGGGCAGAGTGCTGACAACAGATGGGCCATTGAAGCCTACAGGTGATGTCACCACTCTAGGCTTTACTAACCATAGTCAGAGCACTCTCTTGAAGCACAGGAATATGGGATTTGGATGGATTCCTATTCCTTAGGACCTGGACTTCAACAGCTATGCAGTTAAATTCAGCAACTAGAACCAGGGTGGTAAACTGCTCCTTGAAAAAAGAGACAAGGACAGTCTGGTACAGCCTTCAAGTAGTCTGATGATGTTGGAATGATAAATCAGCCTGGGCTGGATTCATCACCAGATGCCCTGCAGAGCAGACAAGGGAGCAATTTCAGAGGAGGAAAGGCATATATCACGTTGAAATAAAACCACAGTTACCAGAGGATCCCTTATCCTGCAGACAAACCTGCCCAATTTGTTGTTCAATCTGGAAGCCAAGACTTCCTGCGACAAAGGTCCTGGAAGATCTAAGCTCTAGCTCTAAGCTGTTGATTGGGAGATCAGCTTCCTCCAAAACATCAAGGTATCCAGGACTCCTCCCCAGACTTGAATTGGTCATAAGTATTTTTTGGACCAAGTGGGGGGGAAGGCTTTTTTCCAACTCCATGGCTGGATCTTTGAGCCACCAGACCAGGGATAATGTGTCCTTGAAAGTCAGGTGCACACAAGAAGAATGTTGAGTTGCAAAGGTCTAGAGAGAATTTTGGGCAAAGGGAACTGCCTGGAAGGAGGCCACCATCAAACTCTGAACTCTCATGCCAAAGCAGAGTGTAGGACAGCTCCTGGACTGCAGAGTTTGAACATGGGAACAGAGAGCCAGGAGTTTTACCTAAGGAGAGAACCCTGGACCTAACAGTATCTAGAAAGACAGAGACCTGGATACTCCAAGCAATGGCACCATTCAAGCTTCTCAGGGGCTGGAATTCAATTGAACCTCTCAAAAGTTTTAATAGTGTGGCGGTCATTGACTGATAAAGTCTGTTCCAACTGTCCCTTCACTATGAGGTAGTCCATGTACCTCAGTAAGGGAATGCTCTGTGAGCATAGTAAGGCTAGCATTCTTTTAGTCCAGGTGTTTGCAAAGGCTGATAGATGTCTTCCCTTTCAGGGAGGTGGAGACATCCTCCTATTGTGAATAGGACTTGCCCACAGGTTTGGAAGATTTTGGAGTCCAAGGAAACTGGAAGTCCAGAAGAGTTGAATTTGGGCTTAGAGGCCTTGGAGAAACTAAAGGCCTCTGCTTAATTCTATAAGAAGGAGGTTTGCCAACTTCGTTTACTGGGGTAAAAGGTACTCTTTCTTTTGGTGACATCTTTAATAAAGTTGTTCAGGGAGGCACGGAGAGGTCTTCTCTATAAAAAGACTTCCACAGTAAGCGTGTTTTGCACTGCTGTCCAGCAGACCAACATTTAAGCCAAAGTGTCCTCCACGTATGTATAAAGAGAAGACAAGATATGAGACATACCATATCCAGAAGCCCATCTACACAGAAATGCATGACAACAGGCATGAGTTCTATTTGTTGCAAAACATAAGGATCAGCAAAGATCAAGTCAAGAGTCTTAGACAAGTCCTTTTTATCACTGGAATGTCACTGGATTTTTAACACTGGAATGTCCTCAACAGAAACATTCCAGTTTATGATAAGGCAAGAAATACCCATGTCCAACAAGGGAAGGGTCTATTTCTTAACAAACATCTCCTCAATAGGGTATTCCTCAACAGTATGCTTCAAAGAGAAAAATAGTTTGTCAGGAGAGGATCCGTCACCATACAAAATTAGTTGTAGTAGCGAATGTACTGGGAAGCTTTTAAAGGGTTGGGGACTATTAACCACTTGAGTTCCATAAGGTTTTACCCCGTTCATGACAACACCATTTTTGCTATTTAGCACTGTGCTACTGGTAATTGTGCGGTCATGCAGAAGAAGTAGAAGAAACAGAGCCAACACAGGGCTCTGGGCTGTGACTGGATCAGTAGGTCTCTTTGGCTAAAACCTGCTGACAAAATCCCACTGTGTCCAATCACAGCGGGAGTCATCAGGTTGGGAGGCGTGAGCGCGTAAAAAAAATGGTACGTTGCTGTACCTGTATGAGTTGCCCATCCACAGTACAATGCGGCCAGGAAGCCCAGACAGGTAACTTTAGAGAATTTGGATGTGAGTTGCTTCTATTCAAAACAGGTACACACAACATCAGTAAGAACTGAAATGGTATACTTAAAGTATAACTGCTGAGAAAAGACAATCCCCTCTGGGTGATCAATGTACATTGCAAGGATTTTCACCATCTATGTTGCAGATTCCTACCTTTTGTTGCTTTGAAAAAAAACATCTGTTTGTCTATGTCAATGTGCAGAATGAATATAAATAGGAGTGATTTTCATTATCAATCAGCCGATACACTTGCAGTCTTCTAATGAAGAAAATCATAGGGTCTGAATCCATTTATAATTGATTAATCCTTTGGGAGTATTTTACCAAAAATGACACCTAGATGTGACTTGTGAAAATGTGACTTATCATAGTGAAGATTTCTGAGAAAATTAGTGATCCGATCACACAAGCAGAACATTACATTTCTGAGGGTATTCCGTATACCAATGGTGTATGGAATACCTCCAGGTTGCCATACTGTTTTGCATTTTACAGAAGATTACAGTACTGCAGAATTAAAAGGAAAGGCGATTGTTAATAACATTCAATTACAATATGGTTTGTGTAACAACTGTATATGCTACAGTATATTATTGTTTTTTCTTTGCTATTTCCCATGAAAGTGGAGTTACCCTTTAAGCCTTATGTCAGCAAACTGAACCTCTTCA
Source organism: Staurois parvus (assembly GCF_062004578.1). NCBI lineage: Eukaryota > Metazoa > Chordata > Amphibia > Anura > Ranidae > Staurois > Staurois parvus. The sequence continues at coordinate 2,078,736 of NW_028318362.1, read as the reverse complement.
GGCACCAGTTCATCCAAAGGGATGGGCTAGACTACAACCCCTGGAAAAAAGTATGGAATCACCACTCTTGGAAAATGTTATATTAAATTGTTTAATTGTGTAGAAAAAAAAACAATCACAGACATGCCTCAAAACTATTTTCATTTAACATTTCAACCTTCTGGCTTTAACCACTTGCCTACTGGGCACTTTTACCCCCTTCCTGCCCAGGACAATTTTCGGCTTTCAGTGCTGTCGCACTTTAAATGACAATTGCGCGGTCATGTAACACTGTACCCAAAGTAAATTTGTAGCATTGTTTTGAGACAGATAGAGCTTTCTTTTGGTGGTATTTAATAACCACTTGGTTTTATATTTTTTGCTAAACAAACTAAAAAAGACTGAAAATTTTGGGGGAAAAAAGTTTTTTCTTAGTTTCTGTCATACGATTTTGTAAATAAGTAATTTTTCTCCTTCACTGATGAGCACTAATGAGGCTGCACTGATGGGCACTGATAGGCAGCACTTATGAAGAGGCACTGATGAGCATTGACAGGCATCACTGGTTGGTATTGACAGGCATCACTGATGGGCACTGAAAGACAGCACTTATATATGGCACTGAAAGGCAGCACTTATATATGGCACTGATAGGCAGCACTGACTGGCACTGATAGGTGGCACTGAATGGAACTGTTAGGCGGCACTGACGAACACTGATAGGCGATACTGACTGGCACTGATAGACGGCACTGACTGGCACTGATAGGTGGTACTGACAGGTGGCACTGACAGACAGCACTGACTGGCACTAATATATGACACAGATGGGCACTGATAGGCAGCACTGACTGGCACTGATAGTTGGCACTGAAAGGCACCTCTGATGGGCACTGATATGTGGCATTAATGTGCACTGATATGTGGCATTGATGAGCACTGGTATGTGGCATTGATGGGCACTTACAGGTGGCAATTATGGGCACTGACAGGTGGCAATTATGGGCACTGACAGGTGGCACTGATGGGGCTACACTGATTATCAGGGCACTGATGATCAGTGTACGTGTCCCCTCTGAGGAATGCCAATTACCGGCTCTCCTTTCCTCATGCGCTGTCAGCATGAGGAGAGGACTGCCGATAACCGGCATTTCCTATTTACATGCATGATTGGACACAGCTGATCACATGATAGATACTTTTGAAAAAAAATTCCAGTGGGGCATGCATCATTTATCAGTGTAAAAATCCTCACAAAAAATATTAATCATATATATATATAATATTTTTTGTGAGGATTTTTACACTGATAATTGATGCATGCGCGGCCGGAACATTTTCTTGCACATGTTTATTAATTTAAAGTGGCAGCATGGTGTTTAGGATATGGATATAACTTTAATTGGATTTTAACATAATTGTTAGGACTTTTATAGCAGTTTGGAAGTTTCAAACTTTATTAATTGATCACATGATAGAGCCTACATCATCGGCTCATTACTGCGATCAGTGATCCAGGGGACACAGCTCACCACTGATCGTCGCACCACATGCCCCTGGGGGCACACATGTGCTAGAGTGGGAGGAGCTGATCGTCCTCCCAGAATGAGAGAACTGCCATTTCCTTATATGGCAGGTGGGAGGCGGTTAAGAAATACTAAAAAATACTAAAAAAAAATTTAAAAGAAAGAAAATTGTAGTCAATTGCAACTGTTTTTGCAGATCAAGCAGAGGAAAATAATATGGAATCACTCAAATCTGAGAAAAATATTATGTAATCACCAAGTACTTTGTAGTTCTAAAAGAGACATCTGCATCAGATTACATCTGCTAATTAGTCTGCAGTTAAAAACCAGTGCTTGTACACCTTGGTGAGCTGTTGCACCAAGCTGATTGACATGAAGCATGGCTCCAACACCAGAGAGATGTCAGTTGAAAGAAAGGAGAGAATTATAAAACTTCTTCAAGAAGGTAAATCATCACGGAATGTTGCAAAAGATGTTGGTTGTTCCCAGTCAGCTGTGTCTAAAAACTGGACCAAGTACGAATCAAATGGGAAGGTTGTAAAAGGGAAGCGTACTGGTAGACCAAGGAAGACACCAAAGCATCAAGATAGAAAAACTGAAGCAATATGCCTTGAAAACAGAGAAACTGGAGTCAATGTCTGTGACCAAACTGTAAAACATTGCCTAAAGGAAATGGGATTTACGTGCAGAAAAGCCAAACGAAAACCATCATTAACACCTAAACAAGGGTACAGTGGGCTAAAGAAAAGCAGTCATGGACTGTGGATGATTGTATGAAAGTGATATTCAGTGATGAATCATGAATCTGCATTGGACAGGGTGATGATGCTGGAAATTTTGTTTAGTGCCGTTCCAATGAAATGTATAAATATGATTGCCTAAAGAAAGCATGCAAATTTCCACAATCATTGATGATATGGGGTTGCATGTCAGGTAAAGGTAAGGGGGAGATGACAATCAATAAATCTTCAATAAATTCACAAGTTTATATTGAGATTTTGGACACTTTTCTTTATTCCATCAATTAAAAGGTTGTTTGGTGATGATGACATAATTTTTCAGGATGATAATGCATCTTGCCATAGGGCAAAAGCCATGAAAACTTTCCTTCAAGAAAGTCATATAATGTCAATGGCATGGCCTGCAAATAGTCCAGACCTCAATCCAATTGTAAATCTGTGGTGGAAATTAAAGAAAATGGTCCATGACAAGGTTCCAACCTGCAAAGCTGATCTTGCAACTGCAATAAGAGAAAGTTGGAGTTGGATTTATGAAGAATACGGTTTGTCGATAGTTAAATCCATGCCTCAGAGAATTCAAGCTGTTATAAAAGCCAGAGGTGGTGCAACAAAGTGGTGTACTGTAGTGGGTTTTTTTCCATGATTCCATAATATTTTCCTCAGAATTGAGTGATTCCTTATTATTTCCTCTGCTTCATCTGCAAAAACAGTTGCAACTGGCTACAGTTTTCTCTCTTTTTTCTTTTTTAAAGTTTTTCTTAAAGCCAGAAGGTTGGAATGTTAAATGAAAATAGTTTTGAGGCATGTCTATGATTAGTTTTTTACTACACAATTAAACAATTGAATGAACATTTTCCAACAGTGGTGACTCCATACTTTTTGCCTGGGGTTGTACTAGTCACTAGTCATTCTCAGCTGTATGTGAAGAAGCAGCTGCAGCTGCAACCATCTCAAACAGAGAGACTCACTCTGGGAGACAAAGGCATAGAAATATGCTTCTGACCCTGTGTTCTGAGTCAGCAATTATCACACTGAGGTCAGGTCCAAAAGGAAGAACACTCCAAACTGCTCGAGGGCTATTAGTACATTGAGAGCTTGAAAGAAGTACAGGACTGGTGCTCTTGTGCTTATGATCCACCATGTTGCTAGTATGGAAAATGAACTATGGCAATAAGAGTACACATATAATCCCAGCTGCAAAAGCAAGAAAGGTTTGGTGACCCTCTGTGACCAAGTTACTGTAGCTAGCAGGAAAGAGGACTAAATCCGGGACTTTCTCAGGTGCTTTCACTCAGGCCTAAGGCAGGAGAGGCAAATAGCACAAGTGCACTCATGGAAATGTAATGCAGGCACAGGCAATGCTAACGTGACACATGCAACACATTTAAACTAGTGTTGCAAACACTGGACTTCAGTCATATAGGATAAATTGCCAAAGACTAACAGCACCCTCCCAGGCGCTTGCAACACAGTAAAAACTATCGCAGCAGCAGCCCACGGAGCGCCTGTGATACAAAAGTGTCATAGCAGAAATACTGCAAGCAGTAACCCTTAAAGAATACATGCAGGAAGCAGAGTACACATGGGGTAAGCATGTCCCTGCATTTAACACAACAGTGGCCTTGAGAGTGTCTTGCAGTTAGCTGTCACCTCCCAGACAGTCTCCGCCCCTCCCATGTACATATTTGTGCAGCACTACCCCCTTGGGGAGGTACGTGGGGAGGAGCTTCCGTTAACGCGGTGACGTCATTTCCGGTGTGGGGGCCATATTGGATCACCCTGTTGTATTACCCATGCAGTACACCCATAGCATGTGGTAGGAAGCTGGATTAAATCATTATTAATGTGAGTGGAACTCTATTTTTTATTTGTCTATCGCTTAATAAAACTGGTTGCACTATGGAGGGTCTCTGTTTGTGTTTCATTATGACCCTGGGAGGAGCTGGCTGCTAGTCTGGTGGATGCTGGAGGTGGAAGGCGAAACCCAGAGAGGAATCCATTCTGATAGGATCGTTTGATCCTTAAAGCGTGCTGGCCCTGTGGGGTCTAACTAAGGAGGTGAGGGGGCATTTTGGCCGTTAAAGGATTGGCACGTGTGAATCACGCACACTGCACATTACTTTTGCATTAAGAGTTGAGTGGAAAGACCACCACAAAGCATTGCATTATTATTATCAATTGTTTGGACTTTTCTTGCAACTGAATATTGGTTCACCTATTTTGAGCACTGTACGTTTTTTGCCACTATATTGTTTTATGATTATATTTGTCACTTTTTGCACTAGATATTCCCTACGAGGGAATACACGCATGACACTATTATATATTCATTGATTATTTTGGATATATACTCTTAGGGGGTGTATATTGAGTTTGTTTATTGTATCACCTATTCACTGGATATTTATATATATATATATAATTTGTTAGCGCTGCACTGTTTATTTTAACTACCCCCTTGGGAGTCACTGAGTTATTTTTGAATAAAAAGAAAGTCAGAGGGCACCTCTGCTGAAGATGGTAGCCTCTATGTGGATGACATCTGGAACACGCAACCGGCAGCACTTCCAAGAGTGAAGCAAGGTTCCTGCGGACATGTACCAATGTTGCAAGCCCGTGTTTAACTTGCCAGTTCGTTACAAATGGACAAAAAGAATTGTGCGTAAAAGGTAAAATTTACAAGATCCCTGATTCTACATGTGGTCCTCGGAATTTGTTGTTTATTGCCTTGCCTGCCCTAATGACCTACATTATGTGGGTAGAACCATTAGAACATCGCTGTCTTATCCAAGATGGTAAAGATCAGCATAGTGTTCCCAGACACTTCTTGGAGTATCACAATAAACCTACCAAGGGGCTAACAGTCTGGGTCATTGAGGCCAAGCTGGGAAACCTCCCTGAGGCAGAAAGGTTCCATCGCCTCTGCTCGAGGGAGATGTATTGGATCCATGCCCTTGAAGTATTGTCTCAATGAAGAGCTGGAAATTCACACCATCCTATAAAGTTCATTATCAGCATTATTCACCAATATTCACCATTTTTTGACATTACACCATACACAGGATATAGATGCACACAGTTGGGGAGGCCTGCCCATTCTTGGTTGTTTTTCATTCATCATCCATTTATCCAACCACACCTTGGATCGACGGTATGTCTAGAGGGATCACTCTTATCCCATTGCCCTTCTGCACCTACATAAAGTGCAACCATATTTATTTATATACTAATATGCAAAATTTCCCCTACTGTATTCCTGAGAAAATGATCATATATAATTCATTATTTATTCACGCTTGATTATGAGTGCGTGTGTATATACATACATATGGGGACCTGTATGTCGGTGTGTATACAGAGGTAGGTATACATATACAGTGCTCAAAAAAAATTAAAGAAACACTTTGAAAACACATCAAATCTCAATGGGGAGAAATATCATGCTGGATATCTATACTGATATGGACTGGGTAGTGTGTTAGGAACATAAGGATGCCCAGTTGTTTAATGGAAATGAAAATTATCAACCTACAGATGACTGAATTCAAAAACACCCTGAAAATCAAAGTGAAAAAAATTATGGAGCAGGCTAGTCCATTTTGCTGAAATTTCAGTGCAGCAACTCAAAACGGTACTCAGTAGATTGTATGGCCCCCACGTGCTTGTATGCATGACTGACAGGCACCACTGGCAGAGGACATTGGACCCTCAGGCCACCCTTGTGAAGTCTGATTATTATTGTTTGGTCTATGACATTCACACCAGCGGCCCGCTGGAGGTCATTTTGTAGGGCTCTGGCAGTGCTCATCCTGTTCCTCCTTGCACAAAGGAAGTAGATACCGGTCCTGTTCATGGGTTAAGGACCTTCTACGGCCCTGTCCAGCTCTCCTAGAGTAACTGCCTGTCTTCTGGAATCACCTCCATGCTCTTGAGACTGTGCTGGGAGACACAGCAAACCTTCTGGCAATGACAGTATTGATGTGCCATCCTGAGTTGGACTGCCTGTGCAAACTCCATAGGGTCCAGGTATCGCCTCATACTACCAGTAGTTACACTGACCCCAGCCAAATGCAAACCTAGTGAAAAACAGTCAGAAAAGATGAGTAGGGAAAAAAATGTCAGTGACCTCCACCTGTAAAACCATTCCTGTTTTTGGGGTCGTCTCATTGTTGCCCATCCCTGTTGTTATTTAATTAACATTAAAGCAGCTGAAACTGGTTAGCAACCCCCTCTGCTACTTAACTGACCAGATCAATATCCCAGGAGTTTAATTGACTTGATGATATACTCTGATTAAAAATTGTTCCTTTAATTTTTTTGAGCAGTGTATATATGTGCACAGTTGTGCATATGGACTTTATTGTGCTGCTAATATTGATGTCAACTTATAGTTTAAATATACATCCCCTCAGTGTATTCATGACTGGCTCCTGTCGCTGTGTGTCCTTCAGTCTTTTTCAGCCTGTATGGCTTTAAGGATCCTTTTGTATATGTTTTTGAGCATTCATCCATTGATTTTTATTACCTTTCTTGTTTTTTCCTTGGTTAGCTCCCCCTTCCCCCTTGCCACCCACCCACAGTATATAATCTGGCTCATCTCGATGGGATTAAGGAGCCTACTGTGCATGCTCCAAAACACATCACCGCCCCTTTTTACGGCACTTCCAGCGTATGCACTCCACGCCTGCGCCGTGCGTTCCACCACACAAACCCAGAAGAGCGGTGGCCATCTTGGACCTGTGTTCTCTGCTAGTCAGCACAGCATTTGAGAGAAGATCCACAGTGACAGGAGCCTCTCATAAACGTCACTGATGAGCTTATTGACCACCATTATCCTGTAAGTGTTTTTAACCATTTCTTAACCACTTCAATTCTGGACTTTCCACCCTTCCTGTCCAGGCCAAATTTCAGCTTTCAGTGTTATTACACTTTGAATGACAATTGCGCGGTCATGCAACACTGCACCCATATGAATTTTTTTGCATTTTTTTGAGACAGATAAAACTTTATTTTGGTGGTATTTATTTACCACTGGGATTTTTTTTTTTTTTTGCTATATAAATAAAAAATCCAAACATTTTGGAAAAAAAAGTGTTTTTCTTATAAAATTTTGCAAATAAATAATCTTTCTTCATAAATCTTGGTCAAAATGTATTCAGCTATCTTTTTAGTATAAAAAAAATCCAAATTAGTTTATAACCAAAAATTATAATTTTTTTTTTTTTTATTATTTATTTATTTAATTTTAACATACTGTCACCCTAGCAGTACAGTGTCACCAAAGCGACACTGTACTACATGTGGTGGGGGGGGGGGGTGATGAATTTTTTTTTTTTTACACTGGTTGCTTTTACACCCATAAAGGCTGTAAAAGCAATCATTTCTCCTTCTCTCTGGCTGCCATTGAGAAATACTGTGAGAGCTGGTCACAGCTTGGCACATGGTAGAAGGCTGTTGTGAATAGCCTTGTACCATGTGACCTCTGTGATCATTCACAGACTTCATTAGTAGTAAGCAATGATGTCAGCAAGTGACATCTTGCTTACTACTATTCATGTGATCACTGATTGGCCAATCAGTGATCACATGATCCGTACCTCACACAGAGGTCCCGTACAGCAATCGGTGTTCCCAGGGAGCGCACACAGGCACGGAATGAGGGGGGACGTTTATAACCGGCCACCCGCTCCTGCACTGCCATTTATGTACATGGGATGTTTGAGAAGTGGTTAATAAAACATACAATGGAAAACTGGTGTAAAAATGTCTGTAGCCAGATGTAGATGACTGTCATCTACATCTGGCTAAAGACGTTTTTACACCACTTCCCTATGAGCCTGTTTTTATTGTCCAAAATGTGAGTTGCTATACTTACCTTCTTATTAATTATTGTCACACAGTTTACACTTAGAGGCGCTGTGTCCTCTTGTTTCTTCTACTGCAGAGTTCGCTTCGCTCCATCGCAGCCTGCCCTTAGTTCCTACTGGATTACCCCCGCCCACATCGGAACTTATTTTATTACCTACAAATACATGGACTGCTGAATCATGCGCCTTGTCATTCTTGTTCTAACAAAAAGCTTTTACCAGAGTGTGTGTCACTGAGTTTCAGGACACTGCCATCTTGTGTCTGTTTCAACATCTTGTAACTGACTGCAGGGTGTTACATTTGAAAGGAGTCTACAGGGTCAGGCTTACTTGAGTGGGTGTATCATGGCCCTGGGTCTGACAGTATAATCTATATATCTCAGAATTCCTTCTAACACTCTGTCCTTTAATGAAAGACTAAGAAGATATCTTCACACAGAGTTTAATCTATTACAACTTCTGATGAACTCTATAACGTAGCACACTGTACCTGTGAAGATTATGGACACATAAATTGTGCAGTCTAAACAGGGGAAAAAGCACTGTTACTTATATGCAGACCGAGTTCTCATTTCCATCCCTAACCACTGCCTGGTCACTAATGTACAGTATGCTTACTGTCCTGTAGAAAGGGGGTACACATGACTGGCACAGGAAGGGCAGAAGTGCCCTAGATGTGTGGGTTGTTATTGAGAGCCTGGTTTCATGTTTTTTTTGTGCTGTGACAGACACAAGATGGCAGCAGTCAGTGAGAGAATAATGGAGGACAGACTGCAGAAATGTCTTTGTAATTGATTATACAGCATTGAGTTGTTTGCAGTATAAGCTGAATAGGTTATGTCTGATTGGCTCCCAGAGCTGCCTCTTCTTCCCCTAGTCTAATTTTTACTGTGCAGGGAATGACAAAATTAAAAATATCCAGGCACTTGTGCTAGTTGTATTTAAAAAAATGAATGTAAGGTGGAACAAAAATTTGCAAGCAGTACATTTTTTTTTATATTGCAGAAGAGATATATTGGGGGAGATTTACTAAAACTGGAGCACTCAGAATCTGGTGCAGCTGTGCATGGTAGCCAATCAGCTTCTAACTTTAGCTTGTTCAATTAAGCTTTGACAATAAAACCTGGAAGCTGATTGGTTTCTTTGCAGAGCTGCACCAGATTTTGCACCATGCAGTTTTAGTAAATAACCCCCATTATGTCTACCAAACAGCATGTCTCTTCTGTAATAAAAGTTGCCTACATTCTTGTCTGCAAGAGTCTTCAGAATGGACCAAAAGCTGCGAATGTGCAGCTCAATGTACAATTCCCGAATTTTCTAGGTTCGGCATGAATAAACTGATCAAGAATAAGATGGAAAACCTGGAAACAGACATAATGAACATAGTGGCAATGGTGAGGGATTGCAAATATTTTTTAAATTATTTCTCCTGCCAAAAACTATAATTACACGTGGCATAAAATTAAAGTGATTGTAAACTCCAAGTTTTGAAAAAAATGGTATTGCACAGAGCAGCCCTGATCCTCCTCTTTTCAAGTCCCCCGCCAGCGCTCCTGTTTCCTCCTCATCTCAGTGCTCCACCATAGGGAGCAGTTTCCTATTGTGAGACACCTCCGGGCTTTATCCTGAGCTGCGCTGCCTGTGTCCATAAACACAGACAATGCAGCTCAGTCCCCCCAACAGGGGGTAAAAGATTTGATTGACAAGAGCTGGAGCCCGTGAGACCAGGAAGTGAGAGGAGAGAGCTGCTGCAGATGGGCACAGTGCTAGATCAAGTGAGGGGTGGTTAGGGGGTGATACTTTTACCTAAAAATTTTTTACCTTAAAGCAAGGAATGGATTAAGGTAAAAAAATGTTTAGGCTTTAGAACCACTTCAGTACAACTTTAAAACACTAGCATCTCCTCCAAATTTTCTTCCAATATGATCACCTTTTAAAATGTTCTTCTCCTTACAGACTACAAGCATACATGCAATGCTTTTGCACAGAGCAGTGCCAATCCTGCTCTTTGCAGGTCCCCCGCCAGCGTCCTAGCCCCTCCCCCTTGCCGAGTGCCCCGATTACAACCACTTTAAGCATTTCCTGTATTTCAAAATACCTGCCCATCCTCAGTGAATAATTGGTGAATGTCACGGTCATTGATTTAAAAATACACCCCACAAACTTTCCAGGTCAACTTCAAAAGTCGATCTCTAGAAACGGGATTTGGAGACAGTTGAGACAGTTGAGAAAACACACAAAAAAATTAAATCAAATCTCTGATGACAGGATTATTTTAAATCAGGAAACCAAGTAGATATTGAGCTGCATTTCTGGATGAGCAGAATCAAATTAGTCCATGTGTTGTTATTGTATCATGTCAGAATTAAGGGTGATGAGTCACTGTGATTCTGTCTAATACGGAAGTACAAGCAGTAATTCAATATACCTTCAAATGGCTACAACTTCTCCTAGAGCTTATACTCAAAATATACAGAATGAAAATAATTATGTTATCGGTGTTTCTATAGGGTGTCAAACAGATCTAAAAATTACCAGGAGCTGGATATTTCTATTTTAAAGAAGGACTAAAGTTATAGTGAAACTCTAGCTGCAAAGTGACTTTAAATTGCTGAATATAGATGAGCAATTCTACCTGGATTTGGATTGTGAACATTCTTGTGGATTCTGCATAAACTTCAGGAAGTCTATGGTGAAATCCACTAATGTCTATGGTGGTGATGGTGCGGAGAGGTGGGGGTAGCAATCTTGTTATTCACTTCTGGCAATCTGCAGGACTAATAGGCAAACTGCTTTCAAACACAAGCCATGAGGGGACATGCACTAATACCAAAATTAGAAGAAAAAACTGTATTTCTGAATTGTCACCTCTCCCTAATAGTTCCACAACACATGGGCAAAATAACTGCTGTGAGCCCACTCATTTAAAGAAAGGGAGCTGGGCTATCCATATCCATCCATTCCAGATTATTGGCTTTCAGATTTTTGGCTCAGTTTACCAGGGCAAACAGTATGCACTGTGTTATAGGTTGTTTCCTATTTTTGGGATTGAACCTGCCAACATTTTGATTAAAAGCTCACAAACTTTACAAACCAAGGGATTCACTGGGCACCTATCCATGGTAGTGGTGAACCTTAACTATATCTGTAGTGCTAATCCTGTTCAGGAAACCTAAAAATATAACTTTTTTTTAGTTTTTTTTATAGAGGGAAAAGGGATTAGAATATCTGTCAGTTTTTATTGCTGTCTGTGTCCCTGTTAAGTAGATTCATCCTCTTTATTTGTCCCGTTTACCATTATCATTGAAAGTGAAAGTAAAGAAAATCCCAAATTTTGCATTGTCCCCAGAAAAGTAATAGAGGGGAAATCTTCCAATGGGGGCACTTAATTTGCAAGGATTTCCTCCCACTCTCTGTTTGGCTATGGGAAAGGAAGCAAAGGGAAATCTCTGCAATGGGACACAGATGGCGAAACAAAATCTGACAGGGGTCATAACCCTCCCTTACTCTATCCAAAATAAAAAAATATTTTGTCTATAGAAATGTTTTAGAAAGTTTGTTCAGTTTTCTTAGAGATTCTCTCCCTAGAATAAAAGCTGAAAAACTGCTACAGGCATAACTTTCAGCTCCTAACTGATTCATAAGCCTTAGAAATTCAGCCAAATGCAGGAACATCCTGATAAGAAATACTGCAGCAGCAAAGTGTGGAAGCTTGACAGCCCTTTTTGCCTCTTGTACATTCCTGGTGGCAAGCCCATCATAGCGAAAACTAAATAGGAGATTTGAGGGGATGTGAATTAGTGGTAAGCTATAACACTACCCAGATGTTTTGGAACTTCACATGACAGGATACCCAGGATTCAAGTACACCTGCAGAGTTTCTGAAGCTACTGCAGGTAAGTGCATGCACATCTAGATTCCTGCATTTTATATTTGCAACAGTTTCTAAAGATAGAGGGGACAATTCTGAGGCATTTGTGACACATTGCTGGAGATTTTGATGCAGTTGGCCTTGAGCCATATTCATGAAACCTGTGTGACATTTGCATTGTTAGAACCAAATAGGACAAATTCATGTAGTTATTAATTGTGACACTTTTACTGTCTGTCACTATTGTCAAAACAAATTGAAAAGAAATGCTACCACCATACTGGTGATCAGGAAAGTGATGTAAATATGACTACTTCCCGCTGCCATGATATAGCAGCTATCACCTTTTGTATCATCTCCCCCTTCCTTTAGATTGTAAGCTCCACGAGCAGGGCCCTTACATTCCTTCTGTATTGAAAGTATTGTAATTGTACTGTCTCCCTTATATTGTAAAGCGCTGCGCAAACTATTGGCGCTATATAAATCCTGTATAATAATAATAATAACTGCAATTTTAGTATTAATTTATTTTTGGGAATTTATTTGAGTTCTACGTAATTGTAATATAATTGCCACATCCATTGCATAAAAATGTAAAGTTTCCACTTTCTACCAGGTGTACAGCAGTCTATGAAGATTTACTGCACAGGTATGACTGATGCCTGCAGAGGTAAATAAAAGTTATCACTTGGGTGGAGGGATTCTAGCTTGGATTAAGTTAGGGTGCTCAGAAGGCTGAGTTTGGTATTTTTTTTTGTTTGTTGTTTTTTTATTTAGTTATTTTTTTTTAATAATTACAATTGTTTTTGTATCAATACTATTACAAAAACACAAGTTGCACATTTGAAAAACACATGAGCCCATTTAAAATGATTTAAGCTATTTTCCAGCTCATTCCTGCAGCAATGGCTGGAGGGTTTGATCCTCGGTCACTGCCAAGAGAGCCACCCGCAGACCCATCCACAAAGCCCAGGGCTGTTCTAGCTCACTCTATTAATACTGTGAACCCTCTATCAGTGCAAGTGCAGAGCTGAAAGATCCATTTATCTAAAATAAACAAATGTGACCTTACAAGCAGGGAGGGAGCAGTGTTGCAAGGGAGGTTAGGAATAGTGAGGAGCAAGAGTACTTCTCTCCTGCCCAGGGTTCTTTGCATTGTGTGAATGGATGTGCAGGAAAATGCATGGGCAGTGGTAGGGGAGCAAAGGACTCCCCCCCCCCCCCCGTCATCACTGGATGAATGAGCTCAAAATAAATTATCTTCTAATACTATTAGTGCTGTATTGCTGCAAGTACAGCACTGACAGACCTATTCATCTAAACTAAACATAAGTGAACTGACACAGGGATGGAGCTGGGAGAAGAGAGACAGTGTAATCTACACCAACACCCAATGTTGTCTCCACCTACTGCAGGCAGATGTGGTGACGTTAGCTGATGTGTGACCACATGACTGGTCACCCAGTAAATAAAAGCAGGCTGGGTGACCTGTGGTATACACAGAAAAAAATTGGTACCCTTATGACTGTCACATGACACCTATTGTACTACTTTGTGAAACTCACTGGCAAACAATAAAAACAAGTAAATTATTTTTGGTGGATGAAATGTAAAAGTCTCAATGCTTACTAAAGAATTGTTTTTCCTGAAGTTCAGCTTTAAACAAAGATCATGTTGATCCAGTAGCAATACATGGAAAACTCTACAGTCTCTGCCGTAACTAGCCATAACTGTTATGCTTCAGAGTCATACTACCATTTTTCATGAACTGTGCTAATAACATCATTTCAAGGTCTATAGTGACAAGTTTAAAAGACAAAACAGTTTCAAGTTAATATACATCTGCTATGTTCAATTCTAGTTTAAGAAAAGAAAAGCAAAGTTCTCTCCAAGCAGCCTAAATGGAGTGTGTGACATGATTTATTACCAAGTCTATGATTAGTGGAACCTCCTCCATCCATCCTAATGGGAAGATTTGTGTTCATTTAAACCAAACCAGAGTAAAGAGAACTCACTGTTCTCTTAAGAAAATAAGTATTATAAACAAAATAAAACATCTATGAAAAACGCTCCAATGAGTATTGCAGAAACTGGAAACTACAACAATTGTGAAGAAAGAGCCATGTAAAAAAAAGTGACTGTTAAGTAGAAATCACTTGTAGCAAACAATGTTGCATGTTCTCCCTGTGCTTGCGTAGATTTCCTCCGAGTGCTCCGGTTTCCTCCCACACTCCAAAGACATGCTGGTAGGTTAATTGGATCCTGTCTAAATTGGCCCTAATATGTGTATGTATGAATGTAAGTTAGAGACCTTAGATTGTACACTCCTTGAGGGTTAGGGACTGATGTGAATGTACAATATATATATGTGTAAAGCGCTGCGTAAATTGACAGCGCTATATAAGTACCTGAAATAAATGTATCAGAATGTTAGCAAATGATAGAATGGAATGGCATTGCAAAATGGAATTCCAGAAACGTTAAAAGATGCCTTGTCTGTTGCTGAAGGCTTTTGTATAATTGGTTTACACCTTCTCTTTACCACTAAATTTGTCGCATCAAAGCTACAGGGAGGAAATTTAATATAAGAGTAATCCTGGGCTTAACATTGTAACACAATACTAATAGCAACAGAAGAAAACCAGTAGATATATGAGAATAAGAATTGATACTGGAATCTGTTTATATTACCCGCTCTATCTTATATTGATTAATTGCTGAAAAAGTATTTACAGCATAAAATACAGATTAAAGAAGACATCCTCACAAATAATTTGCAATAACTGTGAGTTTATATTACAAGAGTATAAGCAAAATAAAAAAAATGACCTTTGAATGTTTTTTGTGCAAGCTGAAAATTTGGAGGTATATTTGCCTCTAGCAATTGTGCAATTTAGTAAATTAAACACAGGCAGGGCTGTATTTACATCAGCAGCAGGGTAAGGGGGTAACATCAAACCTCATAACTTAAACATTTTGATAATGTTTGCTTATTTTCATTCCCTCTTCTGACCATATCTGGAAATATATGACTAACTTTATGAAATAGAGTTAAATCCATTTTTTAGTATTTGACAATGTGAAGAAGAGATTAACCCTGTATCAGATTTTGTGGGACTGCGTCTCCACTGTGGAAATTCCTCCTTGCCTCCTGTTTGTACAGATAGTGATCGAAAACCCCTGCAGTTGGTCCACAGACTGTTACAAAATTTTTTTGTAGTAAAACAGGGAAAAGTTGAAAACTTTGTTGGGTTAATATTGTGTGTTTAGCTGCCCTGGTAGCAACAATCCTATCATTGCTTATCCTTTCGTTAACTACGGACAGGAAAGGAGTTGAAATCTCCTCCAACACCAATACAAATTTGACCAGAATTTATACGCTTACCAAGTTTATCCAAAGTTAGAAAATATAGCATGCTTCATTTAATATCACATGATAGAGCTCTTTTTTTTAATTAGAACAGCATGACACAAGATGATTTTGCCATTGAATTAATGAAGAAGACAAAAAAAAAAATTTTTAAATCTCCCAGGGGACCCTGTGCATATAGCACTTCTCCCCGTTCAAATTTTTGCTGTGGATTTTAAATAAAACTAATAACTTTTGTTCTGTCAGTGCTGGCTATAGCACCATCCCCTGAAAGCCAAAAACATAGGTTTTCTAATGGGGGAGTTACTTCCAGCACTGAGATACCCCCTCTCTATTCTGCAGTGTCTCCTCATCTCTCACATGGACTGTTCACACTGGCGCACTGTGCTTGGGTGGATTCTGAAAATCTTCTACATGCAGCATTGTCCTTGCATATCCAAATGTTCACCTACCAGGGTAGTGTATGAAAATGTCATTTCCTAGAAATGATAAGGTACTTCTTAGTGCAGACTGGGCCTGGACCTGTTTCTTCTATTACAGAGCAGAGAGAGTAGAAACTGTTAGCTTGTGTTTTTGTAAATTGATTGCAGCTGGAGTAGAGTGCTTTCATTCACAAAAACAAAAGCTGCCAAAAGCACGTGAGCTACTATACTATTCTCTCTCAGACAATTATAGTAACTAGTTTGTGCTGTTTTTAACTTGTGTTTTTGTGAATGAAAGCGGTCCACTCCAGTTGCAATCATTCACTTCACAAAGCTGTGTGTAAGAGGCTTTCAGAATGCATCTTAGCACAGTGCCCTAGTATGAACACATCCTGTGAGAGATGAGGCAGAGGACTTCACAGAAAAGCTGCATGTTCTGTATGGCAATTCAGGAGAAGGAGGGGGTGGGAGTTGTGCCGGCTCTGTGTGCACATCCTGCCAAGCCCCATCTCCTCTTGTGCTGTCAGTCAGTGTTTCAACTTCACTGTTATTGGATATGGGTATTGGGAGGCAGGGCCTGTTATCCACCAATGCTGTTCTGCAACCGCTGCACAGACTTGAAGGCTAACTTCAGGAAAATACAGAAAAACAGCCTTGCAGTGCACCCCCCTTGCACTGCAAGGGTTAATTTCTTGTTTTGTCTATAAGTAGAGTTAAGGAAATAATATGCATCTCCCTCCTTGCTCCAGCAGGCACTCTCTAGAGCTGAAACTGGTCCCCATAGCTTATTTCTAAGCTGTGACTAGCTCAGTATCACTCCAGCCTTTTAAGAATACCGTACAGTAATAATGTCCCTGTATAGTATGTGAGGCCAACTCTCTGCCAACAGATGGAAGCCTTGGGTGGAAAGGGAGGGCACCAGAGCAGGCCAGAGTGAGGAATCAGGTAGGTGAAACAGCTTTGTCATCTCTCCCCTAGACATAACAATTAACCCTTGCAGTGCAAGTGGATTTTTTTTTTCAATTGTCCTGGAGTTACTGAGCTACGTAGACAAGATCCATAGGGAATTTAAAACGGCTTCTTTAATCTTCTGGCGATACTTATTTATTTGTGAGGCAAAAAAAAAACAAACAAACCTAAGTTTCCCATTAAAATGTCATTTTAATATTTTTTTTCTTTTATTCATCATTATGTGTAAAACTCCCTGATTGCACTAATCTACTGTGTACAGCTGTACATTTAAAAATAAATTCACCTGAAACTTTTTCAAGGATTCCTTCATGGTAAAAGTGTTGAGAAAGGTTGATCTACATCATGATATGATGTAAAAATTCATTTTCTGTGCTTTTAGTAACTTTGGTAGTAATTTAAGTTGTACAGATGAACCTGAAAAAAAGTGTTGTGTACACATGTGTGCAATTTGATAGTAAGAATGCTAACTCTAGAAGAACATTATGAAGTGATAGAATATAAATACTGACTTTACAGTGCATGTGTGTCTTTACAACTTTAAACAATAGGAAGTTACCCATCTAAAGTATTGTACTGGAAAACAATCTGCGCTCCACACACCACTCTTTTGACACTATTAAATTTGGGATCTTCCAATTGTTTGCAATAAAAAAGTGGACTATAAACATTTTCCACATCAGACTCGAAAGCACTTGGCACTACAGGAGGAATTATCACTTCTTTTCTTCAGCAACAGACCCAAACAGTCTTTGCTTACAGCATTGCAATCTTAGTTTATATGTCTAGCTGATTACATCGATTCAGGACGTGCTTTTCAGCTATTCTGTGTACTTCTTCCAGTATTGTCACTGAATGTCAATTAACATCTTATGTATCTGTTACTATGTTTATGAAAAAGCTTTCAAGGTATTACATATGAGTACCGCAAATGCCAGACATGTAATAATGGAACTAGTAATTAGTGTCTACCCAGAAATAAAATCACCATGCTTGTACTTAAAGAGATTAATGTCAGAAAATTGCTTAAACCAAGCATACCTGTAAAATAAGACAGTATTTACAAGCGCCGTTGCTAAGACTATAAAAGATCTGAAGCACCTTTCACCACACCAGGATGAGTAACAATGCTGCATGTGTAGCATGCCTTGGTGAACAGTGGGTGTGACCTAAGTGTGTCAACTGTGGGAGGGGCTTAAAGAGGTGTGTTTAAATAAAACCCAAGCCTGCTTCTGTGTGCATGGTATACATATGCCACAGCTCTTGTCCCCATAATATATGTTTTCATTGTTCTGACAACAAGTGATCACCTAACAGATATACAGTATGTTTTTGTGCAAACTGAAAATAGAGAACTAACACTTTTTCTGATCCTACCTTAAAGAAGAACTTTGATAAAATAGTCATGACCTGCTTAGAAACCAGCAACCGTTGAGACAATGAACACTTTGATGAGAAGTATGTAATGTACAATATCATTTATATAGTTCAATAATCTGTAATGCACACAGTACAGGGGACAGGGATTTGTAATGCAAAGAGTGCAAGGGCAATGAGTACTTATGACAGAGAGCAGAAGGGTCAGGAGCACACATTACACAAATGTAGGGGTGTGTAATGCACAGAATGCAGGTGTCAGGATTGTATAACATGCAAAATGTGGGGATCATGAGATTTGTCAAACATAGTGTGGGGGTCAGAGGTGAGTCATGAGTGCAGAGGCCAGGAGTGTATAATGCACAGAATGCAGGGGTCAGAAGTTTATAGCAAAGAGTGTAGAGGTCAGGAGTGTGTAATGCAAGAGTGCAAGAATCAAGATTGTGTAGTGCACAGAGTGCAGGAGTCACTGGAACCAATGCACAGAGTTCAGGGTCAGTGGTACGTAACACACACAGTACAGAGATCAGGTGGTCAGAGATGTGTAATACACAGAGTGCAAGGGTCTAGATTGTGTAATGCACAAAGTGAAAGCTTCTAAGTGTGTGAGATGCAGAGTAAAGAGATCAGGTGGTCATGGGTGTGTAATGCACTGAGCGCAGGAGTCAGGGATGTGTAATGCAATTAGTGCATGCGTCAAAGTGTGTAAGAGTGTAAGAGTAAAGAGTACATAACATGGTGTAAAAAGCAATACATAAAAAGCAATATACTCTTCCCTCTTAGCAAAAATCTGCCTCCCCCAAGAAATTCAGCACTAATCAGCATGCTCACACCCCCTCCCCCTAGCATAAATCCCCTCTGCAAACCAAAATTATCTGCAATAAAAACTTCACCCCTCCCCCCTGCTGAAATTCCTCCTCCCAGAGCAAATCTCCCTCCCACCAAAACTTTTTCCCAACGTGAATCTTCAACTCCTCCAAATCTTGCAGTCCAGCACAAATGTTCATTACTCTTTCCCTCAACTTAACAGACCTCAGATGCACTGCAGCAAGCAAAGGTATTCCTCCTAGGCTTCACCTTCACTTGTGCCATATGACACAACAGAGCAATGGAGGAGCACACTAAAGGTACCTTAAGCTCTGACTGACAGCACAGCAAAAAGAGATGCTTGCTGATGTAGCTGTGGGTTGTCATGTAAAGTAGATCTGGTGCATCAGGCAGGAGATACTGAGCAAGTGCGGTGGAAACATTGCATACTTTTCCTACTGAATGTGCTGCTTTCCTTTGCCACAATGCTAAGAAATCTGCTGAAGTCTGAAGAGAAAATTGCACTTCCTGGAGTGTCAATCACCTAGGTCCCCCTTAGCTCTCACAGGGGAAATTTTATATACATATATATATATATATACTGTATATATACATATATAAATATATATGTTTTTCACCATTTATATACAATCTTTGTTTTACAAACAGACATTAGTGGCCTCCTAGATTGTTAGCTCTAACGAGCAGGGCCCTCTATTTCCTCTTGTACCAAATTGTATTGTAACTGTAATGTCTACCTTCATTTTGTAAAGCACTGAGTGAACTGTTGCCGCTATATAAATCCAGTATAATAATAATAATAATAGTGCATTACATAAGGTTTCCAGAGCACTATAGGGAAACCAAAGAGGCAGCATAACAAACAGGCTTGCTTAGCAGTTCTGTACATCTGACTGAAACCTTGGACTTACAAGTAATCATGGTAATTATTGTGAAAAGGAAAATATATCCATTGACAGGCTACACAGAAAACTTCACAATATCAATAGCAATGTTTAATGTTTATCTGGCTTAAAAATAACATTTAAAAAAAATATTACCTTTTTTTAGTCCCTAGCATAATAAGCAAAGAAAACACAAACAAAACCATTATAAAAAATAAAATGTGACCAGAACTACATTCATAAATTTGAGAGGGATTAAAGCTTAGCACACTTGCTTTATAAGTGCCGAAATCACCACATTTTAGCATATATATCTGCTTAATGAATGTAAATGAGATATTTACTGAAATACACACCACAAATCCAGATCTGGCATTACCTCCTATATCCAGCAGTATAAAATGTTCTGAACCTTACTTAAGTCACTTATATTGATATGCTATTGGTCAGTGAGGTTTCACAATCTAGTAAGTAGCACTCTTATATGTTTTTGCCAATTAGCAGGCTTGACAAGCTTTGGAAGACAACTTTGTGGCCAGCTAGTGTATGTTCTAGGGCTGGAAACAAACACAAACCCATCATAACTGCCAAATATTATTAACTATTTAGGAGCTGAATATAGGATTGGATAAAAGTTATAGTTAAGGTAAATAACCCCTTTAAACCATAAATAGAAAACATTATAAACAAGCAATTAATAAGTGAAAATAGCTTTGTTGCCCTTACATTAGTTTCACATCGCAACAAAGATGACTTCAATAAAACCAGGTATGAAGGCACCAAAAGGCCTTCTGCTATTACTGAAAATGTTCTCTGAATAAAAGTGTTTCCTTGCTCCATTTCTGCTACTACTCATCTGAATCTTCCATCAGATGACCTATCATACCTGCTGGGAGAGAAGACCAGTGATCCACAGCTGTAGTCTGGGCCACCCACTGACCAGTCTTATTGCAGACTCATCCTATTGCCATTGAAGTCTTCAGACCTGTAAGAATCCCTCCAATTGACAGTCGATGGGAAGAGTCCATGCCTGCAGGCAGCCACATGGACACCTGAAGATGGACCCTCCCACTCTGTAGTTTTATTTTAATTACTGCAGCAATTATCTAGAGTATGGTGAGGATATTGTCTTGGGGGGGTCCTTCTTGGAGTTTCATACATAAAGTGTTACTAAACCGACAACAGTAAAATCAGTCTGTATATGCAGTAAAGCATGCTTGTTAATCCTGTGCATTGTGTAAAAAGGCTGTTTGATCCTTTCTTCTCTGTTCCATCCCTTTTTCAAGTGACCACCACTTATCTCCAGACTGAACCGTAGGCCTGCACATTCTCAGTTTGGTGTGTATTGCTAGAGAGGTTTTTTTTTCTTGGGAGAGTTCATGTGATGAGCACTGGGACAATCATCACTGTCCAGACAGAGATCAGGGGATTTCCATCCTCCTAGTGCAGAAAGCAAAATCCTCCGACAAGCTTTAGCTAGTGGTGGGCTGGACACAGATAGAAGTCACAAGACTGCTCTAACTGCTGATGTGAAAAGGTATTTAGCAGTTTATATTTACTAAAATAATTGCAGTTCCATGTTCTGTGTACTGTGGGAGACCAGATATAGGGAATGCAGTGTCTTGGGTTTAGTTTATATGGGGTTGAACCACGCAAATCTCTAATCAGCTTGTGTCACAAAGCCACAAATATTAAAGAGGATATCCTCTCTTTGTAAAACTTAATTGGAATAGATACTGCGCTATGTGAACAATTAGATTTCATACAACATAAATATGTACTATGAAAACCCTCCTACCTCTGAAAGGCGATCAAAGTAAATACAAAATTGATTAAATAATACTGTTCAAAATACACTAATCACAAGTGTACATAAAGAACTGTGAAATATGGCCAAAACAGCAAAACAAAAACTTATTGTTCATATAGCATATATTATAGTCCATATAAAGATAAAGACTTCACAATCAGTGATAATACTGTAAATCGATGCTGTAGGTGCAATGTGGATAATCTTCCTTCAAATGGTCATCAGAGTGTGTACCACCACCAAATAATTAAATGGAGGCTTACCAGAAATGGAGACCCCTTAATTATAGGGGGTCCCAACCAGCATTGTGATATACAGCACTAGCAGGCTGTCCGTATCATGCCCAGAACAGGGATCTTCCAAACCTCAAACTCAAAAGTGAACTCGAAATGCAGTGTCAAATGAGATCATGAAAGAAAAAACATACTTTATTTGCGCAAATGAAATCCTACTTACAAGCTGTAGAACAGTTAAAAGCATTCAAATAGACCTTTTTGCAAGATGGCCGACAGCGCGATGATGTCAGAGGGATTTGTTTTGTCATCAAAAGACATCCTCTAGGGGCTACGGAGCCACCCTCTGCCACCGCACTTAAATGGAAAAAAAACAAGCCTCGATTTGGAGCACAACCAGCCCAAACTGATCACCGGAAAAAGATAACACAGGAAGTAAATCCAAGCCTCGATTTGGCAATTCCATCTACTGTTGTGCAATACCGGAAGAAGCCAGTTTGCAAAAACCAAGCCCCAATATAAATCATAGAGAGATATTTACAATGACCAAATCTATAAAAAGTGGCCAGATTCACATAGGAAATAAGACCACATGGAATGGCCAAGTCTATACAGGAAGTAAATTTAAGCCTCGAGTTGAAAATCCCATCCATCAGTATGTAATATCAGAAGGGGCCAGTGTGAAAACCAAGCCTCAACATGAGAATCAAAGGGAACATACACAATGGCCAGATCCATATAGAATGGCCAGGTCCACATAAGATGGCCAGATCACATATGATAATTAATTTGAGGATAATGTAAAAATATGTATAATGAATCTATTCATCCAGATCAGGTTCAAAAAAGTTACTGCTCCAAATCAACAAAGCATGAATAGAAAGAATGCACATCCATACTGCCATCTAGTGTACAAAATTAAAATATACATGTCAATCAATAGAATACACAATATCCCCTCTCTGGCACAATGAATAGACCAGAGTGTCATGTTTCGCATGACTTTCATATTGACTGTCATATGCCTTTAAGAGTTTCTATATTTTTTTTCTGCTCCTCCCTTTCCTTTGGTTTATTTAATGCTGTATAGATAGCCCACCCCTATTCCCACTAAGGCTTTGCAGCTCTAGCCTCATGTCATGGAGCAGGAAACATTATGATCTTTTGACCTATCAAATTTTCATTGTTGTAAGATTCTCTCAGTTTATGGAATAAACTTCACAAGATCTACAAGATGTCTTATCGATTGAGTCACTGACTGTGGTATCCAACTGAGGTTGAAGTTATCGCTATCTCATCACAACTGTAAGTTACAGAGATCACACTATCAATGCTTAGATTGGAGAGACAGAACAGTCAAAAGATCAGTGGATTGCTTCATAGCTTCATAGCTCCTTGATAGCTAGAATACACAGTGAGATGTTACATGGATACTGGATATAACAGCTATAGAGAGTGCAGCCACCTCTACAGAAGTCTGTACATGCCTCCAAGTATATTCCAGCATAACACTCATCAGTGTCAGGACAAATTATTGATGTGAATGTTTTACAACTGCAAGTTTATTCACTGCATCTGTATACATTACCACATGGATTGTCTGTGAACGTATAAGAAAGAAAAAGAAAATCTTTCTGCAATCATTGCCTAGAAAACCTGAACTCTGCCACAGAAAAAGTGATACATTTCTCTGTAAACTTTCTATCAACCCCTCTCCTTGCTAACATGATGTTTCAGGAAAGTAATATACAGTCTGGGGAAACCAATAGACAACCACAGTCAGAGCTTCATCCATAGCAGGACTTAGATAAAAGAGAACAACACTTAAGAAAGTGCAAGAAAATCTTAATGCTGACACGTTAGAATTGCTGTATAATATTAATGACTTATAGTCTAATACTGTTAAATGCATGTCTGTTCTCTCCCAACAATCTCATGAGCCAATACAACTAGAGGGCACTATCCAGCAATTGAATGTTGCTTATGAGAATTATCAAAGACTGTGTGTTAAATATATTGCTCTGTTAAAGCGGTACAACACTCAAAGGTCATTGGAAGAATTAATAAGTTTTGAGGAGCTCAATCTTGAAAGAGACAATTTAGTGGTGCGAACAAAGACAAAGGCAGAAGTGAGAATAACACAGCTCCATGAATCCAGATCTTATCGCTCTGCATCTACTAGGCGCTCCTCAAGATCTTCCAAATCCATACAATCAAGGTCTTCTATACTCATTCAACAACTAATTAAAGCCCGTGCTGATGCTGAAGCTTCTAAAATTCAGGCAGCTTTCGCCCAAAGGAAAGCAGAAATGGAGGCTCAGGCCACAGAAATGGAGGCTCAGGCCGCACATAAGAAAGCAGAAATGGAGGACCGCACGTAAGAAAGCAGAAATGAAGGCTCTGGCCACAGAAATGGAGGCTCAGGCCGCAGAAATGGAGGCTCAGGCCGCACATAAGAAAGCAGAAATGGAGGCTCAGGCTGCAGAAATGGAGGCTCAGGCTGCAGAAATGGAGGCTCAGGCCGCACATCAAAAAACAGAGAAATATATTATTTGTAGGTAATTTTGATTAGATATGAAGATAGGATGATTATTCTATGTTAATTATATATTATTTATTTTAAATACATTTTTATTAACATTTTTATTATTTTATATATATATATATATATATATATATATATATATTTCTTGATGTAATTATTTGTTTGATATAATTTCTTTTAGATTTTTCTTTGTTTAATTATATCCTCCGGTCTATTCATTGCACCAGAGAGAGAATATATTTTAAGTAGGAGTCTTTATCTTTATATGGACTTTAATACATTCTATATGGACAGTAAGTTGTTGTTTTGCTGTTTTGACCATATTTCATAGTTCTTTATGTATTCTTGGGTTTAGTAACATTTTAAAGAGGATATTCAGACAAAAAAAAAATAAAAGTCAGAAGATATAAAACACACACTTAACAGTCCAGGGATCCAGCACTGTCCTCACCCAGGATGGTTCTTCGAGTCTCTGGCACCACCATCTTGGATGTAGGAAGGCAGCTGTGACTTCCTGCAACTTCACAGCTAGCTCAGCTCTCCACTGCCCATGCACGAGTTGTGCTGCACTCAATGAAGCCACAGCCTCCTGGGATCTGCGACATGTCCCAGAAGATTGCAGGCAGGGAAATGGAGTGCTGAACTTCAGCTCAGATTGGCCAGGCAATCCAAGCAGGAGTGGGAGCAGGTAGCCGCCAAAAATAGGTACCTGTTGCCGAAAAAAAAAAAATCTCCAAAAATGTGAGAGAAGTAGGGAAGGATTAACAAAAAGTGGAATGTCCCTTTTCAGGTGAAGATTTGCTTTAAGTAAATGTTACCATAGTACATTAAATGCAAACTGTACACTGGAATTCTGTTTTATAGCAACTCTCATAAGAACGATGCCTACACTACAAATTTTAAACTCTTACTTAAGATGCTGGCTGTTTAGAAGATTGCTTATGTTTTGGCTAATCCATATATAGTTTATTCATTATGACCACCAACTGCAAAGTCTGAGTTAGTAATTTACTAATTTATGAAACTGAAGGATTAATATGCCAGCCAAGCTACTATAAATTTTAGTCGCAACACAAGTATATTTGTACTGTGTTTTTCCATCAACAAATACAAAAAAATGTATTTTGCGAAATAAATATACAATTAGTAAACCATCAGCTGAAAAATATTATTCAGCAAAACAAATAATTTATGACAGCGGTGTTATTTCAGCAGTATGCATGCCCTTTAAGTAGCTGAAAATTTTGAGATATATATTTATATATATATATATATATATATAACTGTATATTTATCACATAGTATGTAGCAAAAGCAAATTACATCATTTACATTGCATGAATTTTACAATAACTCATGTTATGGTGTTAGACATTGGTGAGTAGCAGGGCCTTCACACCCTGGACTTACAGATAGTGGATTAAATGATGCTAAGGGTCACTCAGCACAGTGGCTAAGTGGTTAGCACTTCTGCCTAGCAGCACTATGGACATTCGTTCAAATCCCAGCCATGCCACTACCTGTGAGAAGTTTGCATGCTCTCTCTGTGCCTGTGTGGGTTTCCTCCCACAATCTAAAGGCATGCTGCTAGGTTAATTAGCTCCTATCTAAATTGGCCCTAGTATGTATGAATGTAAGTTAGGGACCTTAGCTTGTAAGCTCCCTTGAGGCAGGGACTGATGTGACTGTGCAATATACATGTAAAGCACTGCATAAAATGACAGCACTATATAGGTACATATATTAAAGAATACTGGTGCTAGATCAGTGTGCTGATGTGTCTGTGTAGGACAGTGCTGGAGAGAAGGTATAGCAGCGGAAACTGTTTGTTGTTTTGAGCTTGCCTGGGACTCACAAGTATATCTTTTTTTTGCAAAGGTTGACATTTACAACAACTAATATCTGAAAGTAACATACGCTCCATTCAGCTATCTTGGACCCTACCTTATGCCAGGAAAGGCCAATAATTAGCTTTATATTGTTCATTATTTCAAAAAGAAAAACACACATTTAAAAAAACGTAAAATAAAAGTGTCAGAACACAAATAAGGATCAAATACAAAAGCAGCTCAATGAGCAAAATTGATTTTAAGTCACACTGGTCATCCCTGTAAATAACGGTTTTGCCAACAAGGGCACAGGAAACAATAATAGTCCAAGTAGTGCTCTAACTCTGCCTTCCTCAGCCAGGGTTCCTCCAGAGGTTGCTAGTGATTGATCTGTGGCTTATTGACCTCCTATTTAATGGTTCCTGCATAGTTTTAGCCATTTGGCAGCGCCAGGACAACAATGATCTTTTTAGCCATCTGCAAAGGAGGCATTCTGACTATCACCACTGGCCACCAGTATAAGGGGCATTATTTCAAATGGCCCCAATGAATTGGTTTTAGCAGGGGTTCTCCAAGACCTTTAAAATCATTTGAAGTGTTCCTCTGGAGTATAAATTTTGAGAATGGCTGTTCTAACCCACCCCACTCGACTAAATAAAGCACGTTTTCTGTCTCCTGCAACCCTGGTAGCAATAAAATTTTACCAATGGTTCTAACCATAACCCACTTCAAAACAACAAAAAAAGGTCATGTTTTCCCTGCCCCTGCCTCCTCTGTGTCTGAAAAGCACAACAGTGCTCTTAACATTAGGGCAAGGGAGAAACAGACATAATTCATGGAAAATAAATAGAATATTGATATTAGAGATGTTTGTTTACATGTCCTTCTTAAATATTCGCTAGTAAAAACAATGCTCTGCCTCTGCTATCAGTGATGGAGACAAAACACAAATATAACAAATACCAACCTTTGGTTCCTGCTGAAATGCAGATGAGCTACTGCTTTATAGTCTCCTAGACAAATGCAGCCAGTATTATCCTTAAAGACTTTTTCTCATCGGTCAAATTGAAGAGCCTTGTAAAATTCAGGCACAGGAATACATTTCATAGGAGCTACAACAGAAAGGAGGAGAGACTGTTAACAGATAAAGTAATATAACCTAAAGTAACAAAAAAAAAGAAAATCTCACAGTGCAACAAAATGTTACTTATAAAATTAAATTGTCAGAAAGCCAACACCACTGTGAAACACTCACAATCAGAATATATAACTGCAGTGCTGCTACAAACTCAGTCTATATGACATATAAACACACGCAAATCCGCTTCAAACAAACATATATATTGTGCATCAAAATATATATACATATATTTAATCCTAAATAGATCATGTGAAACCTGTGTACCAACTAGAAAGTCTATGAGTCTCAAAGTGAATCAAATGAAAAAAGTGATTAAATTAAATCTTCTTATCCCAATACTTTTTGGTGACTCTTCTGTGCTCAAAACATCACCACGCTGTGCCAAGATCACAATCTGCTCAAGTCTGCATTGTTCCCTTAATTAAAGGTGATCAAAAAGAGCCTGAATAAAAACATTGTAAGATGTTGCCACACACCTCCACTTCCTCCATTTTGAACCACAAGATCTCTGCAATATTCTCTTGCCAGTATTGCAAATGTCCCACAATAAAGTAAAGATCCAATCTAATGCTCTCCGTTTGCACAAATTTTATTAATAAAAGCACATCAAATGCCCATGTATAATGTCAAAATGTGAGTATTGTGCTTTTAGTAATTAAGGGGTTAATATATATAGGTATAAAAAAAGCATAAATGTTTGACTCATCAAAGTAGCCACCTTTTGCTGATATAACAGCCAAACACGCATTCTTTCTACAATGGAAATAAAATATTTGTTTGGAAAGCTCTTCCCAATACTGTTGCAGAAATTCCCTCCAATATGTTGCACTTATAGGTTGCTTTGCTTTCACCCTTCTGTCTAGTTCATCCCAAACTGGCTCAATGGCATTTAGCTCTGGACACTGTACTGGCCATTCAATGATTTGAAGCCTACCATCTTGTTCTATTCTTCTACATTAGTTCTGACACAGCCTGGAGGTACAATATGCTTTCGGTCATTATCTTGCTGTAGGATGAACTCCTGACAACTAGGCATATTCAAGAGGGTATTGCATGGCACTGCAAAAGTGCAAGTTGCCAACTCTGGATCCAGCAAAAGAGCCCCAGACCATTACACTTCCTCCTCCATTTTGGACAGCTGGTCTCACACAGCATAGATGTGCAAGACGAAACAAAGCAGAGATGAAACAAATCATCCTCCAAAAGTTGCACCTGTCTATCTGCACTCTTCAATTCTCTACATTCATTCAAAGTGCATAATTTATAAAGCTTGTCTGAAAGTTCTGAAAATAGGGTGAGGAGAGCTGAAATTACACATTGGAGGGAAGAGACAAAACCCCCTCCACACAGCTCACATGAACAGAGCTGTGGCTTTCAATCTGCTGGAGGTCCCTCCCCGTCACCATTTTTCTCTTGGAAAACATGTCAGATATGATTCATGCTGATAGCAGAGGAAGGAAGCAGAGGACAGAAATGACACTTAGTGCTGTTAATTGAGACAATACACATTTGAGTTATATGCTTTGTTCAGATTTAAGGTCTAAAGTTTACAACCACTTTAAGAGGGTGTAGTAACAGTCTGTATCAACACTGTTTTTAAACAGACAGAGAGCTTCTAAGTAATCAACAAAAGTTGGGACACTTGTAGGAATTATTAACATTAACTTTCTGAAAAAAATTTCTTTAGAAAATCAGAAACTTTGTGCATTTTTTAATATGATGGTGCCACCATTAATTTAGAAATTTGACCAACAAGCCTTCAATTTCACCTCATGTTGCTACAGAAAACAATTTTTGCTGCTGGGAATCTTCTTTTTTTTTCCAGGTCACAGCTCTTGCTAATTTCTTTTGTCAATAATATTTCTTGCACAATTCTCCCATCATTGATTCGAAAATAGTTTTTAAAGATCTGGACTGGATGGAGCCCCATACTAGGATCTGGAGGATCAAACCCACGAGGCCTGGCGAGGCCCAGACCTGATCTGCACTGCACCCAGGCACAGCTCGGAGCCCGGATAGGTGAGCTGCTAATGGGGGGAGTGTGGTACCCTCTGCTGCCCCTTTATCCTGAGCAAGGGCCCGGAATGCTGCTGGGGCCTGCGCTCAAAAGAGCCCATGTACTCTCCCCATGGTAGAAGAGGATTGGCCTGGTCCAGAGGCTCTGCGGAGCAGCCTGTATCTACCCCCTCCACCTTATTAGCTGTGATAATCTCTTCTACAATTTAAAGCCTATGGCGGGACACATGGGTTGCCCTATAGAGATCATCCCTATGTAAAAGTACCCCCGTTGGGGAACACACGCGCATGGGCAGGGTTATTATTATTATACAGGATTTATATAGCGCCAACAGTTTGCTCAGCGCTTTATAATATAACGGGAGACAATACAGCAACAATACAGTTCAATACAAGAGCGTTAGGAAGGCCCTGCTCCTTGGAGCTTACAATCTAAAATTGACGGTTGTTTGATCGCCCTGTCCTGCATCACCGCAACATTTTCCTCAGCATATTGGGCTTCTAATCCCCACACACTGGTACAAAAGTTCGGAGGTGCTTGTGGAACACCCGGCCTACACCCAAAAATGAATTGCACCCCGCGCACTAAGCCCAAACACCGAGCCCAGCAGAAAGACTCCCTGCTCCGGCAGCCCAGCAAGATGGCACCCAACCCTCCTGAGCCCGATGACACCATGCAGCTCACCAGGGATCCGGACTCTGGTGAGGACAGTCAGCACCAATTTCCCTCTGTTTTAACTAGTTCTTTAGAGCACAATCCTGAAGCTTTATTACATAAATTCCGTTCCTTGTCCTCCGAACTGGTAAAAGGTCTAAAGGAATTGGGTCATCGTGCTCATCAATTAGAACAGCGTATGGATCTGGTGACTACAGTTTTGGAGGGCCATGAGCAGGAGGTGGAGGATTTACATGCAGAGCTGGACACCTTAAAGGATAAATTGGAAGATGTAGAGAATAGGTCCCATAGAGATAACCTTCACATCTGTGAGGTCCCTGAAGTGATAACTGATTTACAGGGCACTGCTACTGCCCTTTTTCAAGAACTGGCTCCCGAGATCCCTCTGGAACGTTTGGAATTTGATCGTATCCACAGAGCTTTAGCCCCCAAACCCACGGAGGACCCTCCAAGGGACATTAATATTAAGTATTGAACTGTATTGCTGCTGTACTGTCTCCCTCCATAATGTAAAGCGCTGAGCAAAGTGTCGGCGCTATATAAGTCCTGTATAATAGTAATAATTAAGTTCCACTATTACCGCACTAAAGAGAGCCTCCTGCAGGCGGCTCAGAACTGACCAGCACTGGAATTTCAGGGTAATTCCCTTCAGCTGTTTGCTGACTTGTCTCCAGTCACAAAAGCAAAATGCCGTACACTGAGACCCTATCTACAAATCTACAGTCCACTGATATCAAATATAGATGAGGTTTTTCATTTAAGCTCTCCTTTTCCTATCAAGGTCAACAATTCCAGGCTTCTTCTCCTTTGTTACCACTTCCAGGAACTGAAACTTGACTTGCCACAATCCCACGCTGAGGAGGCCTCTATCCCTGCACGTTTGCGGGGATCCCAAACCTCCCTTAAGTCAAAACTGCTCTTAAGCTCTTCGATCTCTTCAGGCTCAACACTTTCTGGAAGTCTCTGTGAGCTGACATTCCGTAGCCTGTTGAATTTTCTATGTTTTCAATTTTTGCAGCACAGGCGACATTGCCCTTGAGTGCTCTTTTTTGCTAGTTTCCAGCTCCTGAGTAGTCACGTGATGCATTACCCCTTTTATTGGAGCCTAGGCCCTTGTGGACATGCTAGCTTTGCTTAGTTGTCCCCACTTCTGTTGCTGATAGTGGGCGGCACCAGGGGTGGATTTCCTGCTATGAGCGTGACCCTGCTTATTGGCCTAGACCCGTGAGCGGTCTCGCGCATATGGCTATCCTGGGGTTTTCCCGCCTCTATGTTGCTCGTTGACTGTAGTTCATATGGCCTTATTCACTATTTGATGATTATTAGATAGTGGACTTACTTAGCCTATGTTGTTTGCTAAATAATTTTCTGTTTTAGTTAAGCCAAGTGGTTCCAGTGGACTACTGCGTCCCCTTCGAGCTGGTGTGTGGACTAGACCGTTGTCCTGCCCGCTACCCAGCCTACATGTGGGTTTACCCCCCACAGCTGATTCTTTTGTTATTTGTACTGATCTTATTGTGTCAAATGTATATTGCTTGTATACGAGATGGTTTTATGGTTTCTTTTCTCTTTCTTGCCTTTTTTTCCATTTCCTGGTCTATTGTCTTGTGTATCTTGTGTTTTTACCAAATCCTTTTCAGGGTTCCCAGGGATCGTGAAGGAGGCTATCCTCTTCTTTTTCGGTTGCCATGTCGCTAAATTGGTTGTCCCTGAATGTTCAGGGTATAAACTCCCCCCAAAAGAGGGTGAAGATATTTAAGTTCCTCTGGGCTCACCATGTGGATATTGCTTGCCTACAGGAAAAACATTTTTCTGCTACCTCCAGCCCGAAGTATTTTGATGTTCGCTATCCTCAGGTTTTTCAGGCTACTGGCCCTACAAAGCAAACGGTAGTCCTCATTGCTTTCAATAAGAAAATCCCATTTGTTTGTGTGAAGCGTATTGCGGACCCAAATGGTAGGTATCTTTTATTGCAGGGTACAATTCAGGATGTAGATGTCACACTTTTGACCTACTATGCTCCCAATGTTAATTCTGGACCTTTCTTATCACATGTCTGCTCCCTTTTGGCAATCCATCAATGAGGCACTCTTCTGGTAGCGGGGGATTCAAATTTAGTCTTGAATCCTACCCTTGATAAGTATCCCCCAGAGGACTCTAATCCTTCTGCTGCAGCCAAATCTTTTGCTCAAATTTCATTATTTGGTAGACTTGTGGTGTGAGCTCCACCCCGGGGCAAAGATTACACTCATTACTCTTACCCTCATCACTCCCACTCCAGAATTGACCATGCTCTAGTGTTACGAAAAGACCTTCCTCTTGTGCGCTCCATTTCTATTTTTACGGTACCGTGGTCTGATCATGACCCCATTTTGGTGGTCTGTCGATCCCTCCTTCCTATTCTTCTTGGATTATGAACCACTCTCTGCTCTCGCTGAAAGAGGTTCAGGCGGACCTTTTGTGCAAATCTGAAGGATATTTCCAGCTTAATTCAGGTTCTGTCTCTTCTTCAGTGACACTGTGGGAAGCTTACAAGGCTGTCCTTCGAGGTAATATTATTCTGGTAGATTCAAGGTGCAAACGGGAGAGGCAACATAAACAGCATCAGCTTGAATCACAGCTGGCTACTGTGTCGTCTCAATTTAAACAATCACCGACTCCCTCCAAGCATGGGTTGTTGGACCAGGCTCGCCTGGAATTAGATCTCTGCTTAACAGATGATGCTGAGCTCTCCTTGCACTGGACCCGTCAGAAGTGGTACAGTAAAGCAAATAAACTGGACTCTATGCTAGCACGTAGGCTGAGTTCTTTTACGCATAATCCTAAACTGATTTCCCTGCGTACTCATCATAATGTCCTAACTAATGTCCTAACTAGTAATCCTGCAAAGGTGTCAGAGGAGTTTCAGCACCACCTTGCTAAACTCTACACAGACCCCACTCAGGCTGAACCCCATGCTATCTCTGACTTTTTGTCTCGACTGTCCTTGCCTACTTTGACTCAAGCTCATAGAGACTTGATGGATATTAAAATATCAGAAGTCTTGCGTTGTATCGCCGACTTGAAGACAAGCAAACGTCCTGGCCCCAATGGATACACGGCTTTGTAGTATAAGAAACTGGCTGATGTTCTGGCCCCTCATCTCACAGCCATGTTCAATGCAGTGAAGGGAGGTTCAGCCTTTTCCCCCCGACTTGCTGACTGCTAATGTGGTCATGATCCAGAAACCTGACCAGGACCATTCCTCTTGGGCAAATTATAGACCAATTTCTCTTATCAACGTCGATATGAAAATCCTTACAAAAATTCTAGCTACTCGTTTGAGCTCTTTTCTTTCTTGTCTGATTAAAAAAGATAAGGTAGGCGTTGTCCCCCACAGGCAAGAAGATGACGCAATCAGATGAATTTTACAGCTACAACACAAGGCTCACATCCGCAAAATTGATATGATGCTCTTATCCTTGGACGTCAATAAGGCTTTTTATACCTTATCCTGGCCTTACCTCATGTCGGTCCTTCACCAATTTGGTTTTGGTCCCTCTTTCTTACGTTGGATTTCGTCGCTATATACGTGCCCCCAAGCAAAAATTAAATACTACGGTTTTGAGTCTTCAATGTTTTTGATTGGTAGGGAACTAGACAGGGTTGCCCGCTCTCTCCCATATTATTATTTTTGGCTTTGGAACCCCTGGCAGAAGCTATTCGTATGCATCCTGATATTACAGGGCTGGATGCAGCCGGTTCTCAGCATAAGTTGTCGCTGTTTGCAAACAATATATTGTCAGTTACGAATCTGGGGGTTACTCTGCCCAACCTACTCACGGTTCTGGACTCCTTCGCTGTTCTTTCGGGCCATCATGCCAACCCCGCTAAAACTAAAGCCATGTCTATTACCCTTTCCCCATCGCTGCTGGCAACTCTGAAACATTAGTTTTCTTTTCAATAGATTTCAGCCTTGCCATATTTGGGGATTAAGCTCACCCCGTCTTACGAAGGACTTTATCAGGCTAATTTCCCTTCTGCCTTTCAGGATTTGTCGGAGATGTTGTCCTCTTGGGCTCATCTCCCCCTTTTGTGGTTCGGCAGAATTAATGCGATCTGTATGACTTATCTCCCTAAATTATTATATGTGTTTCGGGTTTTACCGATCCCTGTCCCTTTGCATATATTGCACATTATCGTCTGTCTTTTATCTGCGGCTCCACACGCCCTAGAATTAATAAAAGGATTTTATTTGCCCGTAGGACATCCCGTTGAGGGAGCATTTTGGCTACCTACACTTTAATACATTATTACATGCCCATTCGGGGTCCTATAGGCTGACCCCCTTTGAAAGTCTTTGCAGACACAGGCCTTATGCACCAGGCTTGATCTCTCTTGTCTACTCCACTATTATTTCTTATAGGACACCCCTGGTTCTCTCTTATCATCAGCATTGGCAATCAAAACTCAGGGCTGTCTAGATCAGCAAGAGTGGCGGATCATGACTCAAGCATTGTCTGAATGTTCGAGGAATGTTATTATTTTAGAAAATGCCTATAAGGTCCTTTACAGGTGGTATTATACGCCTGCCCGGCTGGCTCATTTTATCCCCTGATATTCTCCAACTTGCTTTTGGGGTTGCCAACAAATAAGCACTATGGCTCATATTTCGTGGACTTACCCCAAGGTAGCCATGCTGTTAGACACCCACCCAATGTTTTTGCAGATGGATTGATGTGGCCCAACTGTCTAGATTCGACCAGACACATCTGCCGATATAAGACTCTCCTGGCGCGATCCCCTGGAGCCCTTTCTTTGTCTTTACTTTCCTTGTTTCTCCCTTCTTTTCTTTTTTTTTCTCTTTCTTTCCTCTGTTTTGTTAGTCTTCATGCTATTTGTGCTGATTGTAATACTCCTAGAGAATCGTACCTACAATGTTTTGTATACCTTTTGGACTTTCTCGAGAGTCCTTGGTGTAGAGTACTCAAGTGCATCCAGTGAGGCTCCTTGCTCAGCTTTTCCTACCCTCTGTATGCGATTTTTGTGATTATGTTTGGCCTTCGCCTACTAGCTCATTGGTCATTATTTGTTTGCTATTAATGCAACTTATAAGGTTTCATTCCATCTCTTTATGTATTGTGTTTATGTACTCAGATTCTCTCTTTGTCAATACTTCAGTGCATTTGTTATGTCCTTCATCAGAAATGTTGTATACCTTATTCTTTTGTGTCAGTGATCTTGATTTTGATTGTTTCTTTGACGTTGCATTGTCTATAATAAAATCCATTGTAAAAAAAAATGGTTTTTAAAAAAATTTCCAACATGCTCGATTACTCAAACTCGATGGGCGCACAAAAATCGATCGACCCATGTATGGCCTTTGCATTTTGTATAAGTCGGAAATATTACTATATTATTTTTCAGTTTTTATTAACCTAAACTTTTTTTTTTCACAAAAACTGGAAAAATAGGAGTGTTCTACATCATTTGACCGGCAATATATACATATATATATATATATATATATACATATATATATATATATATATATATAGTGACAGTGAGAGGCCCTGCCATTGTGTAAAAGTAGGCGAAAATGACACAGGGTTCTTACTAATGCGAGTGAGAGAAGTGAAAGTGCAAGTGGCAAAAAGTTTGTCTTACAGCTTTCTCCAGGGTTTGTAATTCATCAATTGGCGTTTGGAGTTTGGAGGCTTCAAAGAGTATTGGGAGGGAGGAAGCCTCAAACTTGGTGTTCAGGTCTAACTGAAGACCAACAAGCTGTATGTGCACACATCTTTTATATTCAAGGACCTGGCCACAGCTCAGGGTTCCATTGAGGGGACAGGTGTGCTCTATTCAGGAGACAGGTGTACTCCACCTAGAGATATAACATTTCAGAAAAATTGTGAAGCCATGGGGAAAATTTTATTTTCCCTTGTTTTTTATTCTGGAAAAAAATGTAAATTTTTAGAAAAATTAAAAAAAAAAATCAGTGTGAAGTAGTTTTACATATTGTTTACATTTTTTTTACACTGGAAAGGTGGAATGCAGTGTGTATAAAAGTATTATTCTTAAAATAAAAGCATGGAGTATTCAGTATATAAATTAAAATTGCTTTTTAAAATTGTATTTTTTATTACAACTGAAATAACAAGGACTGTATATGTTAACATTTCAGCTACTGAGAACAGGTAACCACCCCCCTTTCCCTTGTAATAATCTCAAATATAAGTTTTCAGTTCTATATAATGCTGATCCAGAAGCACATACTGTTCTTGCAAGAGCCTGATCAATATTTCCAGGTGTCATTTTATCTATAAATGAAGGTATTGTGTATTTTTGAGAGGCAGTGGTTCATAACACTTCCTTACTTGAAGATGCTGCTGGTGAAGAAATACTTTGTGATGATCTAGAAGCAGCAGAAAGAGTTTCTGTAATGAGAACTCTGAAGGGAAAAACTTTATCATTTCAGTCCATAAAGTATTTTTTTAATGTCTTTAGGGCACAATTGGCATGCAAGGATGTGTTTTGTCATCCTTGTAGGATTTGGAAAATAATATTTCTTCTCACAATATTTGCAAATTGCAGCTTTTCTCTCAGTAGCACTGTGGAAATGTTTCCAAACTCTAGATGTTGGTCTCACCATTTTACTGAGAGGAGGAAAAGAAAACCAATTTACTGAACAGACTATAAATAAACATTATGCTGTGATGGTGGAGAATAGGAATCATTTAAAGGTTTAAAAAAGTTCAACTAATTTGTCAGACAAATGTACCCTCTTTCCTGTCAATTAGAAAATTCACACTTACTATGCACATTAATACAGACAGCTTTTTACTCACAGCAACGAAAGGTATGAATCTGCAACAAAGTTTTGTAAAAACCTTACAATGTACATAGATCACCCAGAGGGGAATGTTTTTTTTCCTTAACAAAAGTAGGGTTAATCTTTAACCACCTCAATAATTAACACATTTAGCCCATTCCTGCACAGGCTAATTTTTAGATTTCAGCGCTGTCACACTTTGAATGACAATTACTCATGCAGCACTGTACCCAAACGATCTTTTATTTTTTTGAGACAGATAGAACTTTATTTTAGTGATATTTTGCCCCTTCCCGCACAGATTTGTGGCCTCACTGAAGTGGGTCTTTATATAGGTTGCATATTTGCGTACCTGTCTTTGTGTTGGCTCTCACCGAGAATCCTGAGTCACATAATAATGATCGAGACTCCCTGTTCATGATCACCTGATAGCTGTGATAGCCTCTGATTGGCTATCACAGTAATCAGTCACTGAGCAGCCTGCCACTGTGTATTCTTTCTCTTCTGAATGAAGAGAAAGATGCATTGGGTTGTTTTACTAAAATCTGGTGTAGCTGTGCACAGAAACCAATAAGCTTCCAGTTTTTTTGTCAATACTTAATTGAACAAGCTGAAGTTAAAAGCTGATTAACTACCATGCACAGCTGCAGCAGATTTTGCACTTTTATTACATCAACCTCATTGTATATTTCTCTCCTGCAGGAATGAAAGATGTAAATAAAACGTATGTGTACTATAATAATATGTGTAATATAATAATAATAATAGGGGCAATCAAATGGTCATCAGTCTATTCACACATAGAGTGTGGCTTGGCCTGCCCCCCCCTTCCACTCTCTGCTCATTGGCTCACAGGCTGTGATCGACAGCAGCAGGAGCCAATGGCTTGTGCTGCTGTGTGAGCCAATGAGGAGAGAGTGACCTGGGAGAGCTGTGGCTCCCATGCACATCGCTTTAGCAAGATGGGTTTCAGGTGAGTATAGGGAAGGGAGGGGCGCTGATGGGGAGCTGCACTCAGCAGGTTTTTTTTAACCTTCATGCATAGACTGCCTTTAGAACCACTTTAAAAACAAGTTTTGTTTTCTTTACTATTTTGGGCCAGTTACCTTTGATATAAATAAAAAAATCAGGCGATGTCCATTACCATTTACCACTAAAAAAGTCAGAATTGTCCTTTAAAAACAAGGTATAATTTACCTGGAAACAAAAAGTAGTTGTGAAGATATGTATGGTTTTACTAACATATGTCAAAGTTGCAAAATTGTGTTCAGGCATAAACATTTGTTTTACCTTCTGTCATAAAGGATTCATTCACCACTTTTTTTTGTTAAATATTTAGCAAATAAATCATCTTTCTTCATAAATTTAGGCCAAAATGTATTCTGCTACATTTCTTTGGTAAAAATAACCCAAATTAATGTATATTATTTGGTTTGTGTGAAAATTATAGAGTCTACAAACTATGGTATATATATATTTAAAAATTGATCAATCCTGCTGTACTGACTATGTAATGTCTTGAAGCTCTAAAATGCCAGTAACAGTACAAAAAGCCCCCAAATGACCCCTTTCTGGAAAGTATAGCGTCTGAGGTATTTAGTAAAAGGCATGGAGAGTTTTTTGAAGTAATTTTTTGTCACAATTTTTTGGAAAATTAAGAAATTAAATAAAAATAGGGGTTTTTCTTAACAATTTGTTTATTTTACATACTGTCACCAGTGCACTACAGCGTAATCATATGACTGATGTGGCAGTTATCAGGGATACCGACTGGTGACAACATGTAAAAGACAAATAGTAATAATTTATTTTTCAATGTTTTAACCGTTTCCATACAGGGCACTTTTACCCCCTTCCTGCCCAGGCCATTTTTCAGGTTTCAGCACTCTCACACTTTGAATGACAATTGTGCGGTCATACAACATTGTACCCAAACTAAAATTTTATCATTTCCTTCACACAACTAGAGCTTTCTTTTGGTGGTATTTAATCACCACTGGGGTTTTTATTTTTTGCTAAATTAACAAAAAAAGACCAAAAATTTTTTTTTAAAAAACAAGTTTTTCTTTGTTTCTGCTATAAAAGTTTGCAAATAAATAATTGTTCTTCATAAATTTAGGCCAAGATGTATTCTGCTACATGTCTTTGGTGAAAATAACCCAAATTAGGATGTATTTTTTAGTTTGTAGGAAAGTTATAGAGTTCACAAACTATGGGAGATATCTGAATATTGATCAATCCTGAAGTAGACAGCCAATCTAATTTCTTGAGGTCCAAGAATGTCAGAACAGTATAGATATCCTCCAAATGACCCCTTTTTGCAGAGTAGACAGTCTGACGTACTTCATAACAGGTATGGCGAGTTTTTTGAAGTTGTATTTTTTTTTCATAATTTTTCGGAAAATGACAAAATAAAAAAAATTATTTTCACAATTGTTTACATACTGTCACCAGTGCAGTACAGCATCATCATATAACTGGCATTGCAGTGATCAGGGACACTGACTGGTGACAGTATGAAAAAAAAAATATATAATTTTTTTTTAAATTTTTCATTACATTTTTTTTCTTTTTTTTAAGATTTTTTTTTCATATTTCACTATGACCAAAGTAGTACAATGTTACCATAGTAACATTGTACAACTTTGGAGAAGTGATCAGTATTTTTTTTTTTTTTTACACAATTTGCTTATAGCAAAGAATAACTTTGCTATAAGCGAGCATTTACCTGAATGACATCGATTCATTCAGGGTTTTTTTTTTTTTAATGCTTAGCTGTGATTTGGCCACGGCTAATCACATGACACAGCTGGGCTGTGATTGGCCCAGCTTGTGCATGTGATCGCTGTGACCATTCACAGCTAGACACACTAGTATACAATGGATGGCATGAATGAAGCCATCCATTGTATACAACTGTCATGTGACCTGCTGTGATTGGTCACAGCAGGTCACATGGTACCGGCAACGGGGCCGGTACTCAGATCTGTCATTGGCCGTGTCTGAGGTACATGGCCGGTTACAGATCGCGCCGCTGCGCGGCTCTGCAGGCACGCAAACTGCGCATGCCCAAAAGGAAGCCATATGGTGTCCACCCGGAATGCTGAGGGATTTTGCCGGCCGCCAATCGGCCTTTGGCCGGGCGGCAAAATGTTAACTTTTTTTTTTTACATACTGTGATTAGTGAGCAGTGTAATGTTACCATACTCTGGGGAGGTAATCAGGAATTTGTTTACACTATGATTACTTATAACAGTGATGATCATTGTTATAAGCAATCATTTTTATCAATGGCATCCATTCATTGCCAGTGTGTGCTATTGTGTTAGCGTGTTATTGGTCACAGTTATCACATTATACAGATGTGCTGTGATTGGCCCTGTCTGTACCATGTGATCACTGTGACCAATCACATAGATTATCACAATAGTACACAATGAATGGCTATAAATTAAAACCATTCATTGTGTACATCTGCCATGTTATCACTGTGATTGGCCACAGTGATCACATGGTATCAGGGCCAGCCTGCTACAACAATTTGTGAAAAAATAAGTACATAAATATATGTGCAGTGCTCCCCTCTCAGGTGTGCACTCACCAAAAAGTGTTGCCTCCCACTCTCGTGGTTGGCACACTAGGGTTTAATGGATGATTTTCCAAGAAACTAGTCAGACCACTGTGATGTTTTGTTCTCCTTAATCTTGAAACATTGGAATCCCAGGACAAACGTTCCCGAACTCCAGCACACCAACTCTTCCTCCCAATGCTCCACACCAGCCCAGAGCTGACAACAGAAGATCCTGAGGTGCTCGATCCACCCTCACAGAGCCGTCTCTTATTTCATGTACATCACACAGCGATCATGTAATGTAGAACAGACAGTGTATTGTAGAACGATCGTAGCCTGGAGAGGGGAGTACATATATTTATGTATTTATTTTTTCACAAATTTTCCTCACGTGGTGATCGTTTTGTGAACTGATTCATTTGGACTTTCTTTTTGTAATATCCTTAATTATGAATTGTTATTTCATTAAATATTTTTTATGTGCAAAATAACATTTATTTTATTTATATATTTTTATAAGAGTTCTCCGCACTGACAATCGATTTATGCGCCACGTGAATACTTTTTGAAGTGTTTTCTTCCTTTAAGATTTGAAATTCACTATTGGACTGAATAGTGGCTATGGCTCTGCTCACTAAAGCGTGCTGCCATTCAAAATGAAAGTGGACCTGATAGGGGACTAATCTTTTGATTCCCCTTCAGAATCTGCTCACCCCACTACAAAACTCATTGGCTATACACCAGTCTCTGTGATGGGTGCAGTGATCAGGGGAAAAGTGCAGAGGAAGAGGGAGTGTCTAGAACAACACTATGATCTCCAACAGATTTACATACCTGTTGCTGATGGGCACGTGAATCTAGTGCACTATTTCAGTGTGGAGGCCTCACAGAATTCTAGAAAACACAGAAGGCTCTATCTGATTTGTTGTGGCTTCTAATAAATGCAGTGAGAATAAGCAATTTCAGTACAGGTAAGGAGCTATGCAAGACTTAAGGTAAGGCTGGAGTTCAGCATTAAAAGTGTTCATTTGTTTGGTCACTCTTTCTCAGCCTGAAACAGGAAAAATAAAGGCTCTCCATTACAGACGCTTCCACATTTGTTCTCTTTGTAACTGTGATAATATAAGAGGATGTAAGGGGTTGGCCAGGAAAAAAAATTCTGGTGGGTGTCAAGCTGCAAACTGCACATTTCACTACGAGTTAAGCATTACCCTTTTTTTTTTAAACAATAGCCTGCATTTCAATTAGACCGCAGTTCTTTCCTTATGGTTTTAATGACTGAGAAAAGAACTAAACAACATTCCAAATAACTTATTAAACTGAAATGAAACTTAATGAAACAGACAAAAACATTGTTCCATATTACACACAGAACAACATCTGATGGATCATGTGCATAACAGAAGAGGCTGATGAAAGAGTAAACAGGAAGTATAGACATCTACTGAATTTCTTCTAGAGTAAATCTGCCCAAGTTTAACCACCTATGTATGATTGTCTCTAACTCTGGTACATTTGTATTAGGATTTGTCTACATTGAAAGTATTTAGAGGGATTCTTTGTAAGGCGCTTTTCACACTAGACTGTGGGGTGCCGCTAGAGGGAGGAGATGGGCCCTTCCCACCTTCTCCCTCCTCACCCCCTTTTTTTTCCTTTTTGTTTACCCTCAATCCACTTTCCCCTCTTTTGTATGTACATATACTGATCCCCTTTTGCTGTCCAAATCCTCTATTTTGCCCTCTATTCAAACTCTGGAATATTGAGCTCAACAGGGTAAGACTCTGATACCTTGGCAACTTTATATCCTCTTTTATAGACAGAATATTCTCACTTGCCAATCTTCATGTTTGAAACTTCATTTAGGCTTATGTGTTTTTGGACCAACAGTTTGTGATGTTTTTCGAATGAAGAACTGTTTACCCTGGGAACTGGTCCAATTAAATAAACGATTAAAAAAAGAAAAAGAAAGTATTTAGGCCATGTGATTGCCATGCCCAAGCCATTTACTAAGAGGGTTATCTAGGGCATCAGCTGTGATATTCATAGCGTCCTTGGCTGCCCCCCTTTACTATTATATTGGAAAATGATAAATGGGTACAATACCTGTAAAGTTTACATTTTAGTAAAAAAAAAGGACTGAGAGCAGACTCATGAGGGTATCTTTATATGTTTCTACTGTGCTTGCAGTTGTACTGAATTATATCTGTTACTCCCACACCTGAAGCTAAAGATATAACCCAAACCTGAAACTGCTACTTGCCATTCAACCCCCCTTTACCATAATTACACTAGCATGAACAGATATCAGATGGCTTTATAGACATTAACTAATAGAGGCATAAGGTGCATACCCTATTAGTGCTTCCATGCACACAAGCCATCACTAAGACTCAACCAGACTCAAGAAGGCCTCACCAATGTGAACCAGGTATGGAAAACCCAAGCATCGAGTTCACTATTATTACTAATGTTCATATACAGTGGGGATCGAAAGTTTGGGCACCCCAGCTAAAAATTTGCATTAATGTGCATAAAGAAGCCAAGGAAAGATGGAAAAATCTCCAAAAGGCATCAAATTACAGATTAGACATTCTTATAATATGTCAACAAAAGTTAGATTTTATTTCCATCATTTACACTTTCAAAATAACAGAAAACAAAAAAATGGCGTCTGCAAAAGTTTGGGCACCCTGCAGAGTTAATATCTTGTACTGCCCCCTTTGGCAAGTATCACAGCTTGTAAACGCTTTTTGTAGCCAGCCAAGAGTCTTTCAATTCTTGTTTGAGGTATCTTTGCACATTTTACCTTACAAAAGTCTTCCAGTTCTTTGAGATTTCTGGGCTGTCTGTCCGCACTGCTCTTTTAAGGTCTATCCATAGATTTTCAATTATGTTGAGGTCAGGAGATT
Organism: Staurois parvus; assembly: GCF_062004578.1. NCBI lineage: Eukaryota > Metazoa > Chordata > Amphibia > Anura > Ranidae > Staurois > Staurois parvus. Next base: position 2,035,362 of record NW_028318362.1, on the reverse strand, counting down.
GTGTAAACCTTCAGTTTACGCCTCTTGATGTAATCCCCCGTGGATTTCGAGGTGTGTTTAGGATCATTATCCATTTGTAGAAGCCATCCTCTCTTTAACTTCAGCTCTTTCACAGATGGCATCAAATTACCATCCAAAATTTGCTGAAATTTTATTGAATCCATTTTTCCTTCTACTCATGAGATGTTCCTTGTGCCACTGGCTGCAACACAACCCCAAAGCATGATTGATCCAACCCCATGCTTAACAGTTGGACAGAGGTTCTTTTCATTAAATTCTGTGCCCCTTCTTCTCCAAATGTACCTTTGCTCATTCCGGCCAAAAAGTTCAATTTTAACCTCATCGGTCCACAGAACTTGTTTCCAAAATGCATCAGGCTTGTCTATATGTTCATTTGCAAAGTTCAAACGATGATTTTTGTGGTGAGGACGTAGAAAAGGTTTTCTTCTGATGACTCTTCCATGAAGACCATATTTGTACAAGTATCTTTTTATAGTGGAATAGTGTACCACAACTCCAGTGTCTGCCAGATCTTTCTGGAGGGATCGTGCAGTCAAACGTGGGTTTTGAATTGTTTTTCTCACAATCCTGCGAGCTGCTCTGTCTGATATTTTTCTTGGTCTTCCAGATCTTGCTTTAACTTCCACTGTTCCTGCTGACTGCCATTTCTTAATTACATTCCGAATAGAGGATATTGACATCTGAAAACGCTTTGCTATCTTCTTATAGCCTTCTCCAGCTTTGTGAGCGTCAACTATTTTCAGTTTCAGTTTTCTAGACAACTGCTTAGAAGAACCCATGGTGCTGATTGTTGGGGCAAGGTCAGATGAGTCTGGGCATTTAAAACCTTTGAGATTGACATCACCTGGTCTTCCCAGATGATGATTGAGAACAATCCATGACACTGGCAGGTCTCAGCTTTGCAAAGGGGGCAGTGCATGCTATAAATTCTGCAGGGTGCCCAAACTTTTGCAGATGCCATTTTTTTGTTTTCTGTTATTTTGAAAGTGTAAATGATGGAAATAAAATCTAACTTTTGTTGACATATTATAAGAATGTCTAATCTGTAATTTGATGCCTTTTGGAGATTTTTCCATCTTTCCTTGGCTTCTTTATGCACATTAATACAAATTTGTAGCTGGGGTGCCCAAACTTTCGATCCCCACTGTATATGAATAATGATTTTGCACACAGAGCAGCCACTGATCCTCCTCTTCTGCCTCCCACAAACGACCCTTCCATTCTTTGAGCTCCTTCTCTTCTCCATGTGCAACTACAGGGAAACGCTTCCTATGGTGGCACACGTGCAGGCTTGATCCTGAGTCACGCTCTGTGTGTCCATCGACATACACAGTGAAGCTCTGCCCTGACCCCCATTTACTAGATTTGATTGACAGCAGCAGGAGTCAATGGCCTCAACTGTGCTCACCGCAAACAAAGATTAAAAAGAAAGGGAAAAAGAAAAGGAAAAATAATTGTGATGAGACTAATAAAACATAAATAATTGTATGATAAATACATTCTCTTTGTGATAATCATAAAAAATATGTGAATGAAAAACAGTCTGTGAGATGATATTCCACTTCACCACCACTGACTTGATATCACTGAAGGCTGATATCAAGAGTAATTCAGGTAAATTTGCTAGATGTATATAAATAACATTTAATCATTTTAATAATTCTATAGTTGGATTAAATTGTGTTTTTATTTTTGTCTTGAGTTCAGCTTTAATGTTTTGGGCCAGACTTCAAGTGATCTTTCCATTTGGAAAACAACTGTTTCTGCAATTTATGTGCCTTAGTGTAAAGGTAGAATACCTAGACAAATAGAAAATCTATATTGTGAACTATAAAGTCGTTTTTTTCAGATGGTCTTGGCACCCAAAGATTTCATTTCCTCTGCATATCCTGTCATACATTACACCTGAAAGAGTGACCAAATAGCAAAGTCTGGTGTGGATTACAAGTCCCTGCTGCTACAAGTATAAAAATGGAATGCTTATATTTTACCAAATGACATTTACCATTTCTCAGAAATATTTTTTGTTTGAATGCAACTTCTAGCACGTTATATGTTAGGTAAAACTGCCTAATTGCAAGATTTGTGTCATTTAGGGCTCCTTCACACCAGGTGTGTTGCACTACATTGATCCACATTGTTGAATGCAGGCTCAGAGTAGGGACACAGATTTTTTAAAGTTAAATATATTTAGCTATTGAATAAAAGTTTTTTACTTATATGTTATTATTATTATTATTATACAGTATCTATATAGCGCCAGAAAGGTTTACTCAGTGCTGTACATTATGGTTGGGGACAGAACATGAGACAATACAGTAACAAAACAATACACGAGGGGTTCGAGGGCCCTGCCCTTTCGAGCTTACAATCTGTTGATTACTTATCATCTCTAAAGTCCCTTGTGTTTCAATACCAAATCAAAGTATCTCTTTTGATTAGTTTTGGGGCTTGGTGCCACAACCTGTCTGTAAGCCCCATTCAGTAATATTTAAACTTTAACACCAGCCTAAGATATTCTGGAATGTATATAAAAGAGTAGTGTAAAAAAATTCCCATTAATTATTTCAGGCCTATGGAAACCCCACACAAAAACTAGAACCCCACACATTGTTTTTTCATGAAGTCCCCATGCACCCCATGCAAAAAAAAGCAATTCCACAGCCTTATCTGAGCATGTAGCTTGGCTGGCCAGCAAAGGGGTGATTAATATATACCAAATTATAGGTAAAGTTGATCTAGGGAATATCCGATTATCTCTTGGGGGATCAGTAAGGAATTTTTCCCCCACTGTAGCAAATTGGATCATGCTTTATTGGGGTTTTTTGCTTTCCTCTGGATCAACTGTGGGTACAGGATTGTGTATATAGAGGTTTTCTATTTGTGTGTGTTTTTTTTATTTTGTGAACTTTTTTCAACCAGACTAACTATATAACAATTAATGTACGACAACCCCCCCCCCCCAAAACCATACCAGGTCACAAGTTCAACTTGCAGGGGGACAAGGACTCTGGTCTGGAGGTGGTGGGGATCTTTGGGCGGGGGGCTTATTGGAATCTGGAAGCTGCCTTTAAAAGCAAGGGGGCTCCCAGATACTGCTCAACTTCCATGGGAATGAGAAAGGGGTACATACCCCTACTCATTCACAAAAAAAAGATAAACGGTCAATAGTACAAACACACTCCCACTAAATAACATCTCCCAGTTCAAACTGCCATTGTTGACCATATATGGACATGATCGTATTTTGGTCAATGATGTCATGGGGATTCCAGTGACATCATTGATCAAATATGCTCATGTCCATATATGATCAACAATGTCAACAGAGAGACCCTGCCCCTTTGTTTACGTTGTGGCAGTTTGAACTGGGAGATGTTATTTGGTGGGAGTCATTTGACAGGTTTGGATGTGCCAATTGGTTTTTTTTCCAATGAATCATCAGGCATTGTGACTGAGATGGATCTGCATCGTTGGACAATGTGCTTGATTGTGGATTTACATCATGGGACTTTCTAATAAAGGACTTGTCAAAAACTGTATATGTGTGTGTGTGTTTATTAACTATTTTTTGCATGAATGAGTAGGAGTAGAACAGATCTATTATTCATTTATGTGGGGAGGGGCTGTTATCTTGGGTTGGGGCCTACTTATTATAAAAAGGGGGCTTCCAGATTCCAATAAACCTCCTTGTCACAGTCGCCGGATCGGCGCCACCAACATGTGACAATCCCTCGACCGCGACCACCACTATGTCACGACCGCAGCGTCAGACCCCAGACCTTGACCAAACTCGTGACCAAAGGACCGGCCGATCTAAAACCGCTAGGTGACGTGCATAACAATGCCATACTCAGCTGCGCCTTGCACAACGATTGTCCAGCTAATGGAACACAATCGACGCACCGGCAACCTGAATGCGCTTGTTACTGGGTCGGGTTAATTACGCAACTAACCCTTCACTGCCACCACCCCTTTTTTGTACAGAGAAAGGGGAAACTCTCTTTATCCAATATACACTGTAATGGTTGAAAAGTCACCTGTCCAATGCGGTCACCACAGGCCGATTGGGCAGAGGATTAAAGAAACACAGTACCGTCTCTTCAAAAGGCAGGAATTCGTAAATTGCAATTAAGCGCTTTAGAAACAGTTTAACACTTTCAGAAAGAAAGATTTATTACTAAAAGAGTCAAACAGGTGCAATAAAATATTTACAGAAAAAGATGTAACTAAGATATATATTTATATATACATAGAAAACAGCACAGCACAGCAAAGAGATAACAGGGAGAAGTTAAAAGGATAAGTTACTTGCCATGTTCAGCCTTAAGGTAAGCAGATCCAAGTTGCAGAGCTAGGGGTCTTTGATCTCCTGCTGTTACGATGTTAAAATTGGGAGATGTGTTTAGCTTAACTTTTTAGGCTTGCCAGCCTGTCTTTTAAAGTCCCCCAGCAGGGGGGTTGGCTCTGAGTAACTGGCCAATACCCTGTTTTGGGCGGGATCGTCGGATGGACTCTGCATTAAAACTGACAGCTTCATAATCCATGATATGAAACATAGGTGACAGCTGACCTGAGGAATGTTCATTTAACTTCTGTCACCTGGCTGGTAGGGTTTATGAGGTTCCAACTTTTTTCAAGTCCAGGGAAAAAACTACCTTATCTTGGTTAGGAGGTGTGAGTTTACACAGGCCTTGGGACAGAGAGTCTGCTGTCTCTATGGGGGGGCTTTGTAGCGCTGGGCCCCCTGCTGCTCCAGCCTGCCAGCAACGTTTAACACTTACACATCTGTCCCTGTGCCTCTCAGGAAGAGAGAGGGTAGGGAATAAAGGATTGAGGAATACTTCTAATAAAAAAGGGGAACTCCGCGTCCTTCTCTGATGAGCAAGTTTGCTACACTCCTGACCACAGACCCCCAAATAGGCCAGGGTTATGAGAAAGAGGCCCTTATCCTCATGAACATAGAGATGAAGTGCTTTGTCAGAGAAGTATTCCCCCACATTGAGGGAATGTGGCCTAGTTCAAAATGAGTTTCCGCATGCTCATCCAAACCCTTTTTTGCTGATCTGATCAGCCATGCTGCATGCTTATATAAGGGTCTTTGTATAAATTTTGGGTGGGACCCCTTGTTGTTTGCATCAAGTTTCCTTTTAAAATCCATGCCAGACTTGAAGGGCCTAGAATGAATTTTGGGGGTGCCGCACACTTTTTTTTTACAGTATCTTTTTTTGTCAGCTTGGAATCTACCACTGCTAAACATTTCACTTCACACTGCAATAGGGTGTTCGCTTGGCTGACACACACATTCATTCATCCGTTCACAGAGGAATATCTATACACTTTGTACACAGTGCAAAGGTCTCCCTCATATTATTTCCCCTTCTATTTTAATGTTCTTAGCCAATAGTATTACACGGTTTTCTCTGTTGGTGAATGTGTTTAACTCCTATTCTCAGGGTTACTTTTTCCTAGGACTGAATGATAAGAGAATATTACATTCACCTGGTGAAAGGCAACAATTACAAACTGACATTACACATGTCACAAACAATACAGATATTACTCATTACATTTGCATAAATTATGAAACATTCGCAAAGCAATCCTTTTTTAATTATAGACCTCTTACATTTTTCTGTAAAAATGAAGTAAAATGAGTTGTGAGGTAAATGCAATTGAAGAGTGCCTACTTAAAAAGCATACACTCACAGTGCCTAGAGTACCGAACTTATTGCACTTTTTTTCTGACATTTTTAGCCTTAAAAAATATACTTTACCCAAGATAAACCGGATATTCAACTGATTTTTGTACTAAGCCAAACATAGTAACAATGTATTGAGTTACTCATGTCTTCCAAATTCCCAAGTCAACCTGCTGTCAAATTTGACACATTTAAAAACATATTATCTTGACTCCAAAAACTCATTACTGCTTAATCCAATAAAAATTCTGAAAAATTTACATTTGTGAACATTAAGTCTATATTGTATATCTAATAATTGTGTTCAAATTATATATGCAGATGTCACATTTTAAAAATAAATAATATACTACACTCTTTTTAAATTTTTAAGGTGTGATTTTAAATTAAATGTATAGCCCAGTGACATTATCATCTCAGCTTTCAAGGTATAAATCTCCCTGCAGTTAATTTCTTCACTTTTCCAGAGGATGTCAGATAAGTTATACAAGTAGATGGAAACGAAACAGAAATAGGAAAGGTACTTAATAAGACTAAAGAAGAGTATATAAATGCATTAGTTGTGTCAAGAAATTCTGACCACAAGAACGTCAAGTTAATATTTTAAACACAATATGGTGTAATTTGAATTACTATATTTTTAACGTACACATTCCTGCTAGCTAGTATAATAATGTGCCTAGATTCAGAGCAGTAAGAGTGTTGGAGTGGTCATGTAAAGGTATGTGCAAGCTTGGCTAGATGCCTGCATTGTACTGCTGCAGTCTATTTAGTATACTGATAGGTTTGCCTTAAGCACTCCCCAGGTATCAGTTCCATTGATAAGCTTAAAATAGAGCAGGGATGGATTATATACTATTATTTATTTATTACAGGTACTTATATAGCGCTGTCAATTTACGTAATGCTTTACATATATATTGTACATTTACATCAGTCCCTAACCCTCAATCTAGGGTCCCTAGCTCACATTCACACATACACATACTAGGGCCAATTTAGACAGGAGCCAATTGACCTACCAGCATGTCTTTGGAGTGTGGGAGGAAACTGGAGTACTTGGAGGAAACCCACGGAGGTACAGGGAGAACATGCAGACTCATTATAACCCCCACTGCAGACACAACAAAAGCCTGCCAGAATATCTAACCCTCCTCCAATCTATCCAGAATTTTAAACAAAAAATATTACCTTTAAATGCATTTTAAAGGCAGTTAACAACAATGGTTTTGTGTCTTTCAGATATCTGAAATCTGTTCCTATTCCTGACCATCCAAAGCAGCCAAAGGAGTTAAACATTTTTTCTGCATTCAATATTTTATGCAATTTGGTTGAGAAACAGAATGTAAGCAATTTCAAATTTCAGCTGAATTTCATGGCTGACAGCAGCACAGATGATGGGCAATGAATAAATATTAGGCTTTCTAGAAAACAGTTTCTTCAAACACATTGCTATTCAGAATAAACATAGGCAGAATATTTGAAGATAATAACCCGAGTACAAAAACTATATGTGATGAGCACTTCTCTGCATTCCAAAATTGCATGAAATCTTCTATGTTGCATAAAATACTATTTTAATATCCATGATAGTGAAAGTTTCTACAGAATAGTCTGGATGCCTCAAATTTTATCTCTATGACTGTCATTTATGCATATTTTTTAAGAGAGACAGGAAAGCTCAAACAAACATTAAAAATTATCATTTCAAAACTGCAGAAACTCTTATTTATTTTAAATGAGGTAAACTAAGCAGGATGGCCACATACAATTGTGGTGAGATGTATGCATATAAATATGTACCACACCTTGCATAAATTTTCAACCCCAAGGCTTTTAAGTGGTTTTAATTGAAATTTTCTCTCATTGATAAACGTAAAATAGCCCATATTATCAAAGTAGGAAAACCTACATAGTTTTTGTATTATGGGTATATACAGGTCCCCTTGAGAACTGGGGATTTATGTAATTTATCCATTAATAAAAAAAAATAAAAGACACAACTGTGATTCTGCCTAGGGAATGCCAACCACTAAAACTCAGTGATTGGATAATGAAGGCATTAGCTCTTAAGCCAGTAGTAGATCTGAAGGAGCTACAGAGAACCACAGCTGAGATTGTAGAAACCATCCATGGTAGAACTATAACTTAGAGGATCCATAAAACTGGGTATTACGGGAGTGCAATGAGATCTAAGCCAACATTGACAAAAATCATATTATAATGCCATAAACCATGTGGTAGACACAGCAAATGTGGGCATTGGTTCTCTTTACTGATAGGACCATAATGGAACATTTTGGCCCTAGCAAAAAACACAATGTAGCAAAACGCTAAACTGCTCATCACCATGACAACCTCATAACCACATTGAATCAAGGTGGTTGTAGCATCAGTTTTTGGGGGTGACTTCATCAGCAGATACTTGAAAATTTGTCAGATGAAGTGAAGATGGATGGAACAAGGTACAGATTCTAAAGGAAAACCTGTAAGAGATCTGGAACTGGGGTAGACGTTCATAATCCAAGTGGACTATGAACCTAAACATAGAGCCAAACTTACAATGTAATAGTTTACAATCAAGAACTTAAATGTCTTAGAGGTCTGCTAAGAATCTATGATTTAACAACTGCTGTTTACCAACTGTCTACATCTATCCTAACAGCTAAATCTATGCAAAAACTACAGAATCCAGATGTGCAAATCTTGTAGCGACACACCCTCAAAAGACTCACATACTCTTACTCTGCATTTTATTGCTCTGGAAGGATATTGTGTGCTATTTTGAACCCTTTATCATTATTAATAAACTTCAATTAAAATACTACACTATGGGCATTTCCCTTTATGGCTCTTTGGTGAGCTTTTTAATCCCCCAGAGCTCCCCCTGGTGACCATCCCTGTATTCTGAAGAGGCTGCATATACGTCCTTAAAGGGGACTTCCGGATGTAAAACCACCCTGACGATATCTACCCACCCTAAGCTGTACCACCTTTAAGAGGGATACCGGGCAGACCTCCGCTGATTAATACATTGTACATTATCCTTGTGCATCTGGTGAGTGCGCATTTTATCTATATGTTGCCATCCACAGAATCTGTTTGATGACTCATACATCACCGGGAATAATCATGTCACCTTGGGGCCTACATATGATCTTTGATTTTATTCATGGACTTTTATTCTAATATTCTAATATTTTATGATTAATGTTTATGATTATCATTTACTGTGTTTTTATTGACCCATACATTCTATTGAATATTTTATTTGTGTTATATCGTTTATGTCATCTACCCATACCATCATATTACCATAGATTTTTAAGCGCTGCACTATTTTACGCATGTTGCTTTGAAGGTTTTAAGGTCTCCTTTCAGTGCATAGCTGCTTTTTTGTTCGCAAAGCGCTCGCTGACATTTATTTATTCTGTGTGGAGGAAGATGAGACAAGAAGGTGCTTCTAAGTGCAGTATTCCAAGGTCAACTTTAAAAAAAGCGGTTAAAAACACTTACAGTGTAACAGTATAAAACAGGTTCTTAGTAATCTGTCATTTGTGGGGCTTTGTCCACTAAACAATGGAGCCACTGTGCCAGCCAGCAGCTGCAGGGGGAGCTTGAGATTGGACATCAAAGGTAGGCGTCATTCTTCCTGGACCACTGGAGTGTTCCAGAGTGTGCTCCAGCGGTCCGGAAAGAGCAGCAGCCATGTTTGACATCCCATCTCAAGCTCCCCCTGCAGCTGCTGGCTGGCACAGCAACTCCATTGCTCAGTGGACAGAGCCTTGCTCTCTCATCTTCAGAGAAGACAGGATCAAACATCTTTTTTTACACAATGCAGAGGAATAACCCCTTAGGTTTCACAGTGAGTATAACAAGCATGCTTTACTGCATATACAGACTGATTTTACTGTTGTGGGTTTAGTAACACTTTAAGGCTTTCAAATATGCATATATGATTGTTGGTGATCAGAACTAAATGTAGCTCTTTTTAAATCACTGGCTCTACTATTTTATTATGAACTGTAGTCTGTATCTAAAAATTAAATACAAAATGTCTGCATATAAACAAGTTGAGAAAGTACAGAAAGTGATTGTTTGTCACTAACAGCTATGGTGCGAAACAAACAAAGCTAAGTAGAAAGAATAAACTTTTAAGCAGCTCAGTGAGAAATTCTTAAAGAATTACTGCCAGTTCTCAAATTAGAAATCTAATGGCAATTAAGACAAACTCAGAGCCGGGGTACAGAAGTATGCTACGATAGTACTCAAATTGGGCAGTGCCTGCGCTGGGAAGCTCTCTGTACATAACAGCTTCCCATGCAGTGCTTTGTCTCTAGCCCCAGTCTATCTGCCGGTAGGGATATTCCCCACCCTAAAGCTAAATGTAAATACAGGACTCAGGTGGATACATATTTGGGAAATTACTTGTCATTGGGTGGACAGAGCCTGATGGGGAACTGAAAGAGTAGTTCTTTATCAGGTCCGTTTTACTTTTGATTAAAAACGCACCGCAGTAGGTAGAATTAAAAAATGCTATTGGACTGAATTGCAGCTTTGGATCCAGCTACTGTCATGCACTGTCAATCAAAAGTAGATCAGAATCAGAGGCAGACCTGATGAGAAACTACTCTCTCATTTCCCTATCAGGCTCCACTCACCCACTACAAAAATCAGGCCATGCACCTGTCAGCTGGATGGGAACAGTGGCTGTAGAGGGATGGAGGGAGTGCACTGGGGAAGTCCACTTATCTGTGATAGGTACACAAATCAGCAAGCACTAACAGTTTCAGTGCTGCACCCTAACAGAATTCAACTAATGTGCAGTGATCACCATACCACAGTCCCAAAAGTTGGAAGCCTCAGTTATAAATGTTATTTTGTCATATCCAAGTATATAAACTAACATTACTGGTAAAGTGTAGTCACCAAGTATATGTGATTGTGCTCATACTAGTTTATTTTTGCTTGGGGGCCCCTAAGCTTTAGGTTTATAATAAAATAGGGTCTTGACTCTCTATTTCTAGACAAGGAAATGTAGATTTCTGTCATTTCACTGGCAAATGTGTGCTTATGGCACTTACCAGTTGAATGATGGAAGTGCAGAACTTTTCCATATCACCTAGCACTCTCTAAATCTAAAGTATGCTTGTGTCTGCTCTACCACCTCCTATTGGAGAGAGCATATTTCAGGGTGACCCAGGAATATTAGTGATAGCCTAGAGAAACCCAAGACTTGGGAACAAATCTTCTTCAAGATCAGTGGACCTTGGGACATTTATATGTCTTAAAGCTTCCACCAATACTGAATATTAATATGAAACAAGATCAGTTTGCAAAGTATTTGAATCCGTCAATCAATGTTGCAGTAGTGATAGGGCTGGTTTGGAAGACTTGCAAAAGCCATAAATACATATTCTGCTAAGTTGACAGTTTGCTGGTATTATGTCTGTCAGAAATAATTTTTCTTTGGAACTTTGTCGCTCAAGCCATTACATCTCAGCTATGGCTCGCTTTAGCCCAGACAACAAGAGTTATACTATGATTTAATTCCTGTGGTAGATGTTGAAGGTTTCCTATGTTTTTGTGGCACTTTCATGAATACTAAATACCTCATGTTCTACACATGCTGTATTTCCAATCTGTGCCCTGTCTATTTGTGGTTTAGGAGGCTCTCGGAGTTGCTGTATAAGATCAGAGGAACACAGGTATTTATGGGAACAAAAATAGTCCTCAAAAGCTATTCAGTCCTCAGCGAGCTCTCATAAATATTTATAGAAGCAGTCTTCCACCAGATTTCACCAATTTCCACAACATTACTTTACAGAACTCCAGAAGACTGCAGATCATAAAATATATGTTCCCAAAAAAGATATTCAAATCTTTTTTACAGTTAGCAGTGAAAGAAGACACCTTTCTTTCTACAGCTACTCATGAAGAAAAAAAACAGTTTCAGATATATTTAATAATCAAATGTTTTGTAACTAACTTCATTAGAATATAAAGCAGTCTTGTTCCTCGGATAATAATATATAGTAAATATTTTTTCCAGTAATACCAAGATGTAATTAATATATATATATATATATATATATATATATACTGTAGATGTTTCAGAGACAATGAAAAATGTTCAGTGACAGAGAACATAAAAGGTAAGATGGGTACACTCAGCTCTCATAGGATGACAGGATCAGATTTGGGAACAATGGCAGGGAGACCAAAATCATGGGAAAAACTCTGCCTACCAGGCTCTACATATAAATGATGTTAAAAAACTGTCTTTTATATTTTTAAATATGCTACACAGAATGCAATAAACTAAAACAGAACTTTACCTCTTTATTTCAGTGGAAATCTGCTCCCATAATTTAAATCTCCCTATCCTGCTCTATGTGAGGTACACTGTGGGGGTTATTTGCTAAAACCGGAGAGTGCAAAATCTGGCGCAGCTGTGCACATACAGCAACCAGCACCAGGCTATATTGTCAAAGCTTAAAGTAGAACTATAGGCAAGTTTGTTTCCATTTTGGATAGAGAAAGGGGGGGGGGGGGTTAGAATCCCTGACAGATTTTTTTTTTTGCTATTTGTGTCCCACTGTGAAGATTTGCCTTCACTTCCTGTCCCAAAACAGGAAGTGAAAGGAAATCCCTGCAAATTAAGGGAATACCCTGGGGACCCCCATGTCACCAGAAATAGTATCCCCATGGAAAGATGTTTCCTCTATTACTTTTCTGAGGACAACGCAAAATTTGGGATTTTCTTTTACTTTCACTTTCAATAATCATGGTAAACATGACAAATAGAAATAGGGTGAATCTCCTTAATGGGGGCACAGACAGCAATAAAAACTGACAGGTGTTCTATTCCCTCTCCACTCTGACCAAAATTTAAAAAAAAAAGTTTTGCCTTTAGTTATACTTTAACTGTTTCAATACCGTGCAATTTTACACCTTCCTGCCCAGGCCATTTTTCAGGTTTCAGCGCTCTCACTTGAATGACAATTGCGCGGTCATACAACACTGTACCCAAACTAAAATTTTATCATTTTCTTCACACAACTAGAACTTTCTTTGGTGGTATTTAATCACCGCTGGGGTTTTTATTCTTTGCTAAATTAACAAAAAAAAGACCAAAAATTTTGAAAAAAAACCACATTTTTCTTTGTTTCTGTTATAAAAGTTTACAAATAAATAATTGTTCTTCATAAATTTAGGCCGAGATGTATTCTGCTACATGTCTTTGGTGAAAATAACCCAAATTAGGATGTATTTTTTTAGTTTGTAGGAAGGTTATAGAGTTCACAAACTATGGTATAGATCTGAATATTGATCAATCCTGAAGTACTGACAGCCAATCTAATTTCTTGAGGTCCAAGAATGTCAGAACAGTACAGATATCTCACAAATGACCCCTTTTTGCAGAGTAGACAGTCTGACGTACTTCATAAGAGGCATGGCAAGTTTTTTGAAGTTGTATTTTTTTGTCATAATTTTTCGGAAAATGAAAAAATTAAAATAATTATTTTCACTATTTTTTTTTTTACATACTGTCACCAGTGCAGTACAGCGTCATCATATAACTGGCATGGCGGTTAACAGGGACACTGACTGGTGACAATATGAAAAAAAAAAATATATATTTCTTTTTAATTTTTTTTATTTTTTTTTATATTTCATTATTTATTACATTTTTTTGTTATTTTTTTTAAGGTTTTTTTTTAATATTTTACTATGACCAAAGTAGTACAATGTTACCATAGTAACATTGTACTACTTTGGGGAAGTGATCAGTATTTTTTTTTTTTTTTTTTTTACACAATTTGCTTATAGCAAAGAATTACTTTGCTATAAGCAAGCATCATTTACCTGAATGAAATCGATTCATTCAGCTTTTTTTTTTTTTTTTTTGTGCTTAGCTGTGATTTGGTCACAGCTAATCACATGACATGTGCATGTGATTAGCTGTGACCATTCACAGCTAGGCACTAGTATACAATGGATGGCATCATGAATGAAGCCATCCATTGTATACAACTGTCATGTGACCTGCTGTGATTGGTCACAGCAGGTCACATGGTACCAGCAACGGGAGCCGGTACTCGGATCTGTCATCGGCCGTGTCCGAGGTGCACTGCTGGTGACAGATCGCACTGCTGCGCCACTCTGCATTAGCGCAAACGGCGCATGTGCGGGAGCACGCCAAATGGCGTGCACCCAGAGTGAAGAGACACATCTGAAGCCGCCAAACGGCCATTGGCCGGGCGGCTAATGGTTAATTGTACAAGCTGAAGTCAGAAGCTGGTTGTCTACCATACACAGCTGCTCAAGATTCTGAGTGCTCCAGTTTTAATAAATATCCTCATTTTCTTAAAAAAAAAAAGTAGTGAAGTAGAACGGTACAAGAACAACATTTTTTCTGGGCATTCAAGAATGTGCTGTTTTTTTAACTTGAAAATTGTCGAAAGACAAGAGAGAGTATTAGTGAATCATTTTAACAGCACCACATTTTAACATCCTATTTTTCCCTCAAAACTGGCTTTTTTTGCGTAGGTCCACATATTTGCATATCTGTCTTTGTGCTGGGAGATCTCAGCACAGCGTACCCCCAGCACAGAGACCGGGGTCTCACTGGGAGCCCCGGGTCTCGTACTATCAATCGGGACATGGAACTCCCAGTTTTGGATCAACTGATTGCTGTGATATTGGCCTTTACTATGTGATCAGCTGTGTCCAATCACAGCTGATCACAAATAAACAGACTTACCAGTTATTGGCATTCCTTTCCTCATGCGCTGTCGCAGTGTGAGGAGAAGAGAGGCGGTAACTGGCAAACATGACAGGGGACATTTACACTAATACTCAGGGCACTAATCATCAGTGTCCAGATTATCAGTGCAGCCCCCAACAGTGCCAATCAGTGCCCCCTATCAGTGCCTCCTCATCAGTGCCCATCAGTGCCACCTATCAGTGCCCATCAGTGCTACATATCAGTGCCTCCTCATCGGTGCCCATTAGTGCTGCCTATCAGTGCCCATCAGTACCACCTATCAGTGCCCATCAGTGCCCGTCAGTATCGCATATCCGTGCAGCCTCATCAGTGTCCTGATTATCCGTGTAGCCCCAACAGGGCCAATCAGTGTCCATCAGTGCTGCTTATCAGTGCCCATCACTAATGCCTATCAGTGCCTCCTCATCAGTGCTGCCTATCAGTGCCTCCTCATCAGTACCGCCTATCAGTGCCCATCAGTACCGCCTATTAGAGCAGCCTATCGGTGCTCATTAGTTCCACCTTTATTGCCAGCTATCAGTGCACATCAGTGCCACATATCAGTATAGCCTCATTAGTGCCTCCACATCATTGCCCATCAGTGCCGTTTCAACAGTACCCACCACTGCAGCCTATCAGTGCCCATTAGTGCAGCCTCATCAGAACACATCTGTAAAGGAAAAAAATGATTTACAAAATTTTATAATAGAAAAACTTTTTTTTTCAGAATTTTGTATTTTTTTTTTTTGTTTGTTTAGCAAAACATAAAAAAGCCAAGTGGTGATTAAATAACACCAAGTTCTGTCTCAAAAAAATGATAAAAACTTAATTTGGGTATAGTGTTGCATGACCGCACAATTGTCATTCAAGTGTGACAGAAGTGAAAGCTGAAAATTAGCCTGGGAAGGAAGGGGGTGAAAGTGGTTAATAAAGTGTTAACCACTTATGTAAAGACCATCTAACACTGCCCTCTCCACTGACTGCCCATGCTGCTGTCCAAAGGTAGATACATTGCTCCATTGCATAGATACAGTGGAGGAGTGTAAGTAGCCACTCTAATACAGGAAGTGAGTTATTTGCCAATCATGTGATAAAAATAAAAGATTAAAACCTTGAAAAAATTAAAACTAATACAGTCACCACATCCAGTGATTGGTAAGCTACAATATATTACTTTTTTTAAGTGCTGATGCCTGAACAAAGATCAGTTCTAAAACAAAAATATATAAAAGTATTGTCAAGGTAAGTACTATGATCTCTGGGTAGTAATAAATTACACTTGGAAATTACTGAACATCTTTTCAGTTAACATAAAAGAATATACAGTGTCTACCATACATCCCAACAGTCCAGGATTCTGTAGGACTGCCCTGAGTTTGCCAACAATCCCACAGTCCTGCACATCTAAGTGGGGGTGTTGGGAGAATGCTTCTAGTTCTCACTTCAGCAGTTATTTTTCATACCTTCTGCCTGTCACAGAGGGACAGGGGGTCTGCTCTGCCACTTTATCGCCAGTCAAGCCCTGATGAAGTTAATTTCTGTTTTACAAAAAAAAAAAACTGGCCATGTTTCACTGTGCACATTATGACTAAATCACCCTTATTTAACCACAGTAAAACACTCCTGCTCATCTCATTTAGTTTTCTGTGGAAAAATGTGGCAATTCCAGGGTGAGTGGTCAGTGTCTATCATTTTTTGCACACAATGTTGGCCTTGTAGAATGACCCATCTCAACTGTGGGGGGCAAGTGCCCCAGTTCCAGAAGTTGATTTTCTTTTGTAGTTTGGGTTCAGTGCCATTACCATCCCTACTGCACCACTGTCAGACCTCACCGTTGAGGAGATTCCCTCACAATGCACTACTACTGTATGAGGTGTGGTGAATGGAGGGAGGAGAGAGCTCTTTACTGGAGGAATTACATGGTGGCAGGAGAAAGCTTTGCACTGGGGAGGATTAGGAGTTGAGAGGGAATTTTTAGTTGTACACTGGTCAGTTACCAATCCTTGAGCCCTGTGGACTGTGTGATACACACTCCTGAACCCTGTACTCTGTATGCTGTGCTATATTAAACAAACTCCTGACCACTGCACTCTTTATGTCATATTTTGCATTACATACTTCTGACCAAAGTGGTTATTGTCTCAGCAGTTGCTGAGTGCTAAGTACTCACTGACTATTTGATTCTTCTTTAAAGTAGGCTAAAAAGCATACTGTATGTAATGGAAGAGTTTGGTTTCCTAAAAATGATTGTACTGAGGGAGTCTGTTAGACTCTCATTTGTGCACAGTAAATAAGACATACTGTACAAACACTGTGTCATATTTCTACCATGTACACAGCAGGCTCAAATTGTATTTATCCTTGCCCCTTTAATACCCTCATACTTTTGAGGGAGATATATGCTGTGGGGTGGTCTATACTGGGGAGTATATACTGGTGGGGAAAAGGTCTGAACTAGAAGGGGGGTCTGTACTGATGGTGGGGGAGGAGGTTTGTACTCAAGGGGGGGGGGGTCTGTACTGAAGAAGGTCTGTATTAGTGGGAAGGGAGGAGACCTGTATTTGGGGGATGAGGAGTCTGTACTGGTTGGTAGGAACCTGGTCTGTATTGGAGGGCATGGGGTCACTACTGGAGGGGGGTCTATATAGGTGGTGAGGGTGGGGTGGTCTATACTGAGAAGGTGGTAAGTTCTGAGGGGTGGTCTAAGTTGGCGGCATCTGTACGAAGAATGGATTGGGATGGGGGTCTGTACTGTGTGGGTTGTCCATACTGGTGTGTCTGTACTGAGAAAAGGCTGTGAGGGTGGTCTGTGCTGAGGGCAGTTTAGGGCTGTGGGGTAAAACCTGTACTGGGTGAGAATGTGTGGCTGTGGGGGGAACTCTTTATGGGGGGGATATGATATTGGGGGATAGGAATTGATACTGGGAGTAAGGGGTAAAGTTTGGCTGTATTCTGTACACTGGCCTGTGTTTTACACACTTCTGACCCTTGCAGTCTGTACATTATGTATTTCACTGTGATAGATGTTGTACATTTGCTGGTGTTTATCATTGTATTCTCTGCAAGACCTGTTGGGTTGCCACACTATATTTAGACTGTACTAAGCTAGCTAGCTAAACAAAAACATACATAATTCTATTATTATATTCTAAGATGTGTTTCTGTCCTAGCAATGAGAAATCTTCCATTTGTCCACATCCACATTTTGCTGGCCACACCCACTTTTCACATTCTACCCCTTTAAAAAATGTCCCTCATTGTCAAGTTCTCCTACCTAAGCTGTACCTGTTTATCTGCAGTGTTCCTCTTCTCTACAGCCATTCAATATGCAATATTTACACAGCACACAGGAACAGAACTGAGGTTGTCAATCTGCTGGAGGTCCCTCCCCTGTCACCTTTTTTCTCTTGGTGTCAGGAAAACTTATTGGAATTGACTGAGGAATGAAGCAGAAGACAG
The DNA here is from genome assembly GCF_062004578.1 of Staurois parvus. Lineage (NCBI taxonomy): Eukaryota > Metazoa > Chordata > Amphibia > Anura > Ranidae > Staurois > Staurois parvus. Next base: position 2,017,410 of record NW_028318362.1, on the reverse strand, counting down.
AAATGATACTTAGTGCTTTGGATTGAGACAAGCACACACTATAGCCAGCTATGCTTTGTTCATATTTCATGTCTGAGGTTTACACCCACTTTAATAAAACAATACCTACAGGAAACAATAATGAAATACACTGTTCCATTAATAACATAGATATTGCTAATTTACTTTTGTTGCCAGCAGTTTAGACATTAATGGCTGTGTGTTGAGTTATTTTGAGGGAACAGCAAATTTACACTGTTATACCAGCTGTACACGCACTACTTTACATTGTAGCAAAGTGTCATTTCTTCAGTGTTGCCACATGAATTATTTACAAAAATGTGAGGGGTGTACTCACTTCTGTGAGATACTGTATAATACCACACATGTATGATCAAATCTGAAACAGACTCTGCTGACAGTTGTTTTTAAGCTAAGGAAGCACTGCATTTCAAGTATAGATACAATCAAATCCACAATTACAAAGCATAAACTGTTTATGATGACTACAGACAGCTTGATTTATTACACTGCCTGAAATAAGAACTGTATGCGCTGAACACACCACAAATCAGATTGCATATTTTGTTTAGCGGACTGAAATGCAAAATGAATGGGGAAATCTGATTGGTTACCCTGGTAAAAAAGGACAACTCCTGTTTCTGGTACTCATATTTAAAATTGAAACCCAGAGTTAAAACTACTGTATGGAAGCTTTGTTTCAGCACAGGAACTGCATCTACATACCATAATCATTCACACATACTTAAAAGTTCAACTTTCTAACTTTCTGTTCTCAAGTTGTTCACCAGTGATGTTATAATAAACAATCATTCATATTCTCTGTTTACTCATTGTATTATATTACAACAACAGCAAACCACCAAGGGCAAATAATAAAAGCTTGCTCAGCAGCCCCTTGCTCTTTACCATTCCTGTTCTTTTTGGCAAAAGAAAACCTTTGTGAAGGTGGCGAAACTCTGAGCTCTGTGCCAAATGCATCATGCTGACACAATAAGCTTTTGCTTGTGAATGATTAATAAAACATGTTCGAAGTCTAACTTGGAAAAGGTTGGTTTTCCACGTGCAAACTGACACTAAAAAGCCAAACATTCATAGGACAATATATTATTGCTAAGGCTGCTTAGCAGAAATGGGTGGAAATATTATAGATAAAGCCATGATTTAATATAGTTTAGGCAGAACTTGGGACGCTTATGACAGATAAATTGTTCAGCTGACAGGAAGGCACATGCTATGGACACACCTCATGTTTGGAAGCTTATTCATCTTCCTGAACATATTTTAGGTACGTCTTTCAAGACATATTAAATGAACTGCAGTTATATCATATTTCTTAGTTTATAAGGAATCCTTTTTTTTAGAAACTAAATACACATCGTTTTGAATACCTAACATTTTTACACAAAATGCTGAAAAGCCATGGGCTCCACTGAGCCCTGGTTCACACTGAATGCGGCTTTGAAATCATGCTATTTCACCTGAAGTAGTGTGATTTCAAAGCCGCTGGTCAGTGTGATTTCATGTGTGGTTTGCCTGACATCTGTGCGACTTCATGCACAGATGTTTTTGCAAGTCGCACATGAACTCTCAAGAAATAGTGCAGGAACCTTTTTCAAAATCGGTGCCGCACAGCAAAGTAGGAATCGCACCGATTTGAATGGTCCAATAGGCACAAAAAGGGTGTGACTTGAACTGTCAAATCGTATGACAAATCGCACTGGTGTGAAGGGAGGCTGAATCTTCAAGTTTATAGATAAAGTAAAACACTAAAGCCCAGCTCAACGTTCAGTTGAGATAAACTAAATAGATCCAAGGTGCATTGAAAAAAATCTTAGGCCAGCCATACATGGGTCGAAATTCAGCTAGTTTAGCAGGGAAAGACCGCATTTCAATCCATGTATGAGAAGGTCCTTGTATAGAAGTCAATCTATCGATTAACTTCTATACAACTAGCCAGTTGGAAAATTTTCACATGATCAGCTTCTCAGGCTATAGCCAGCAGTACTGGCCAGTGTATTCTGATGGCAGGGAAGGCTCCCAGCCATCTGAATATAAAAGCTCAGTGAGAGTGATTTCCCCTTCTACATGAAGTGTGTGGATGGAGTAATCAAGTCATTTGTTTTTATGTCAATCTGTCCGCTGAATGAAATAAATTATTCATCTATGGGTTGCTTTAACCTGGCCATACACTGGGAAATTTGCTTAATGGGTGGATCTATCATGACCCTTCCAACTAAGAATTTAAGGAAGCCAGGTAGAAAATTGTTGGCCAAACAATGGCTGCATCCAAACCCTGCCATCAGAATACACTGGCCAGTATTGCTGGCTATAGCCAGCAAAGCTGATCATGGGTAGTTGTGGCAGGAGTTTTGTCCATATGCTTATATGGAGAAAGGGAGGAATCTTAGGCTGAATAAAAAAAAATCTGTGTGTATATGGCCAGCTTTACATATACTTTCCAACTTTCTGATATGGGAAGATGGGACACTTTCTAGCATTTCTACCAACCCCAAGGACAAAGAACGTAAAGAATTATTATACAAAAAACTATTGGTTAAACCCACAAACTCTTTTTTACTTCTACTTTTCCTTTATACTTGCTTTTAAAATAACATATACAATAATTTACAGGATAAAAGGATTTACAGGATAACATAACAGTTTTGGTAAAACAGCATTTTTTTTTTTGCACAATGGGACTCTTGCTTTCTGTATGAAAGCAGTGATCTCTCTAAAGATGTAGCTAGACACACCCCTGCCGAGTCAGCAATTTTCCAGTATGCAGTGAGCATATGCTTTTTTAATTGGAGAGCTCTAGCTGTGACTCAGCAGAGCCCCAGAGAGACCTCTGCTTCCATGCAGAAAGCAAGGGTCCTTCTCTGCAGATGCTGATAGGGAAAATGCTTATCTACTGGGAAGACTTTGCATACTTTTGTAATGCCTAAAATTTATTTTAGCTGATTTAAACTGCATGTTTAAAGGGGCTTCAATATGCGTGTTTCTGCATATAAGACAGAAAGAAAAAAGCAAAATGTGAGTGCACATTGTGTTGTTTGGAACAAAATGAGGCCTCTTTCCTGCATTTCACCTACTTCCCATTTCAGTATAGGACCCTTTCACACTGGTGGTCTGATCAGGTCCACTGTCAGTTTTTCAGGCAGACCCGATTGGACCATTCATAGACCTCTTTGGACCAGCGAGTGTCAGCGGAAAAGGGTCCACTGACACCCGCCGGCAGTTGGATGGAAATGGACAGGCGGAGAGATCCCCCGATGAGCAGGCGGATCCGCTGACGAGTCCACCCCGTCTGAAAGGGGCCATAGGAAATAATTATTTGTATGTCTTCCTATTGTAATTAATGTGGAGGGATTGTCCCTCTATTTATATCAGTTCCCCTGTCCTCCTCAGCTGCCCATCATTTTAGTCTGATCTACAGACCGTTATAAAAATGCATTATGAACTACAAAAGTATTATACTATAGCACATCTTTGATTCAAGCTCTAAATGATTGACTTAATTATTAAACAAAACAATATACAGTAAACATAGTGGTGAAAAAAGGTTAAGCCAGTCATTTTTGCCTACTAATTTTTCATGATCCATGTACTCTGGGAGTATTCTTTGCCTTCTTTGCCTACATATTTTGTGTCCCTTAAAATATTTACCTCTTTATCATTTTAGAAAGTTGGAAGTTATAGTGCCAAGACAGACAATATATAACTGTATTTTCTACTGCTGGACTCTTTCAACTGTAAATATACTGTGTGTATATATATGTATATATTATACTGTATACACTCACCAGCCACTTTATTAGGTACACCTGTTTAATTGCCTGGTAACTCAATTGCTAGTCAGTCAGTCCCATGGCAGCAACTCAATGCTTTTAGGCATCTAGAAGTTGTGAAGATGACTTGTTGAAGTTAAAACCAAGCATCAGAATGGGCAAGAAAGGGGATTTAATTGACTTTGAACATGGCATGGTTGGTGGTGCCACACAGGCTGGCATGAATATTTAAAAAAACTGCTGATCTACTGGGATTTTCATGCACAACCAATGCTAGAGTTTACAGAGAATGGTCCGAAAAATAGAAAATATCCAGTGAGTGGCAGTTGTGTGGACAAAAATGCCTTGCTGATGTCAGAGGAGAATGGGCAGACTGGTTTGAGATGACAGAAAGGCAAAAGTAACTTAAATAACCACTTGTTACAACCAAGGTATGCAGAATACCATCTCTGAAACAAACACATCGAACCTGGAAGCAGATGGGCTACAGCAGCCAGGTGCCACTCCTGTCAGCTAAGAACAGGAAACGAAGGCCACAATTCACACATTCACACACAGGCTCACCAAAATTGGACAATAGAAGATTGGAAAAACATTGCTTGGTCTGATGAGTCTGAATTTCAGCTGTGGCATTCAGATAGTAGGGTCAGAATTTGGCATAAACAACATGAAAGCATAAATGAGTCGCTTTCACCATATCTAAATGCCTAAATGCATTGAGTTGCTACCATGTGATTGGCTGATTAGCATATTGTGTTACCAAGCAATTGTACAACTGTACCTAATAAAGTCACCAGTGAGTATATATATATATATATATATATATATTAATATACACACACATGCCACGGTGACATGGGACTTTGCTTATTTGTGCCTAAAAGCAATTTTGTGGATAACTTTGTTTGCATAAAGCTGACCATACACTGAAAGATTTCTCTCATTCAGTCCCACAGGACATCTCCCACTACTGGCTGTTGTATTCTGTCCGATGGCAACCATGGCTGCCACAATCACGAGACAGCGACTGCATCTGATTGGAAAGAGCACTGCTTGACTGACAAATTTCCAGCTAGCTTCTTCAATTTATAGATCAAAGGATATAGGGCAGGAGGGTGCCAGCAGGGCCACCCATGACTCCGTATATGGCCAGTTTTAGCCATGATCTACATCTGTAGCAGAAACTGTCAGCTCATTATCTTCTTTACACAGCAATTTCACCCTCCATCAATAATCATTCCTCTTTTTGAAGCACCTATGCAGAGTAGCAACTTTCTCAATGATGCTACTTGTATATTCACAGACCCTACCTTCCACAACTTCTTGGCTTGCTGACAGGTTGCTCGAGCCCCTGGCATTATTTTCTAGGATAGAGGCAGGAACTGTGTACTGCATTAACTCTAAAATCAAGCAGTGGAGTAACCTGAATGGGTGTTTTTGGGTGGAGTTGGAGAGCATCATTGCTATGAAAGAGATATGAGATTATGGCTTGAGTTTGCGTCATGCAAACTGTCAAATGTTAAAAACTCTTCCTCTTAAAATAACTATAAAAATAATTATTTCACATACCGCACATAGAACTAGTAATGAGGTACTGTAATCTTTGCTATACAAATTCAACATTATATATAGTTGCTGTTTGGAACTGGAATTTACTAATTTTACTCTCATGGACATATTTATTAAATAGGTGAATGGCTTGTTCATTGCTCGCATGCTCACTATAAATATCTGTTGGGTCATTTGATATGGCGGTTGTCTTATAGTTTTCTTTTTTTAACATTTTTCCCTTTATTTTCACTTGGTGATCCTGCCAGTAATATACTTCCTGTCATAGGATAACAATTCCCATTCCTTGCACCATTGGAGGAGCCACGTTGTCAAGATAGACTGAGCTCCTTAATTGGACTATAAACATCTCCACCTCTTCATAACATAAGTAGAGGTGTTCTGTAGTTAACAGCACAGAACTAGGTAGGGCTGATGACATTGTTTGTAATATCAGTTTGGTAAATGGGAAGTTACAAGGACCCCAGATGTCTGGCAGAACCAACAAGTATTTTTCTGTGACTTGTACTGTAATGCTTAGAGCACAGCTCAAAGTGTCACTACTGTATAAAATTCCCCAGTGTCTCACATGGCTGGTAAGTGCTGGCATCCAAAGAGCTCATCACAGCTCCAGAGGAGATGCACAGAAAAAACTACAGATACACCACACACCATAAACGCAGCTCAGGTATGAAAAGATGAGATGAGGCTTCAGTGTAGTTCCTTCCAGGTCACCCCCCCCCCCCCCCGGCATGTTTTGCCCCACCCACAGGGCTTAGTCATTGTATTGTGTCTTGTATTATGATTTCAGCACAGTGAACTCTAATTCAGTGCTGTGGGTTAAAGCACATAAAGCGACCTTCACCTGAAACGTAAACTTACCTTATTTCATCTCCTCTTCCCCTGCCTGAAAGAACTGGCATATGTTTGTTTGTTTTTATTTGGCTTTTTTATTTGGGGGGGAGAAGTGTCCTTTTTTAGTAATACCCACTCCAACTTCTGTGTTCCTTGCCTAGGTGAAGATGATATCTCCCCAACTCCACCCCCCTCCCCCTACTGCCCACAGTATCCTGGATTAACGTTCAACATTCCAGGAGGCTGTAGGACCAAGGCAGGCTGTGCCTCGTGCATGCGCGGTGCGGAGTCAGCTCCCAAAATAAAGTAATGGTGAACAAAAGGCACCCTGAAAAGCATCAGCTTCCTAAAAGACAGCACTGGACTGCATGGATTGGTAAGTATTAATTTCTTAAAAGTCAGCAGCTAAAGTATTTGTAGTTGCTGACTTTTAATTTACTCATTTACTGCTGAGGTTCTTCTGTATGAATTAGCAATTTAGGAATAAGAACTCTTTACTAAATAAGACCAATACTATTTGCATATTGAAGAGTGTTACATCACCTTCTTTCTGTAACTGTGGCTTGTTTAAATGATGTTAGCATTCTCTGTGAAGCAGCCATAGAGTGCTAACAAAATTAAAACTATATATTGCTTAATGTAAGAAGCATTCCTTATTAAACAGGGCTGGCATTATCCAAACTGTTTTGATCTGAAGGAATCTGATTAAATTAAACTACATACAACGTCATTTTTTGCAAATGGATAACTGAAACTAGAAAAGAAGTAACATTTGTGCAACCTTTTTTTTCTCTGGAGCATCATAAGGCTAACTCAGTGTATTAAAATGTCAATGAGTTTTGAATCTTCAAGAACTAAAATACCAGTTGATTAAAGACAGCTGGGGATCAAGAAGTAAAATATTATGGGGTGATAGATTATTTCATGTGTAGTGTTGCCTAAGTAATTAAATGAAGCAAAAGAAGAAAGCTCTTTATTGAGAGTCAACATCACAGAGTAACCGAGGCTCCAAAGTTAATCCCCCTAAACCAGCCCATACTACATAGCATTAAATGTTAGAATGGAGATGTAGTTACAACCACACTAGCAGTCTGCTTATGTGTACATGATGTTCATGCACATTGTAACAATGAATGCCACTTTGACTGTTATAGACACTGTATCTGGCAGACCTGCAGATATGTTGTCTAACTGTAAAAAGGAGTGTGTTTGTGTACAAAACTAAAAGCCTTGCTCTTGGATTGCAAGAAAATGCATCTGGGAAATGTGTGCCAGCTAACTGGTCAATACATCTCATGACCAAGATACTTATATAGTTGTTTATGGCAAAATATATGATCTGATAGATTGGTTAATTACTGTATTCTGTATAAGAAAAACAGGATAACTGAACCCAAAGTTCACCCGTTGGATCATCTGTATGCAAAGTTCACAATGCCAGTTTAGAAAAGATTTATCCCTAATTTCACCCTCTTTTTGCAGGTGCATTGGTTCATACGATTACAAAGCACCCATGCTTCTGTACAGTTCATAAATCCAACAACAGAAGGTTATTATCAGAACCATCACAAAATTTCCCTGATTATGTGAGACCTTTGTGTGAACCAAGAAACGTCTTTGAAACCAGCTGACTCTATATTGACAACATCAACATCTTTCTCACATGTCAACCGCTCCAATAGGCAACTCATGTCCCAATTAAATAACTACTGAAGAAAAGATCTAAAGTCATATGTGGGCCTCCGTGTAACTGATTACATGGTATTACAAGCAAGATGGGTCACTTCGAGGTCAAATTCTAACTTGCATTCCTTGACTAATTAAAATCAGAAACTCGCAGAATTTGTGACCTGAACATGATACCTAAAACCATGTTAAATATTCTGTTAAAATTAAAGATCTTTGTTCATTTGATGAAAGATGGCATTGAGCCACCCACGCAGGTAAAAGACAGGAGCTTTACAAGAAGTCAGTTGGAAATAGACTACACAACCTGAGCCTTTACATGTGTACAATTCACTGGAAAGAGCCAACACTGGCATTTTTACATTCACATAAAGTATGCAATAGTTTGGTGCTATTAATAGCAAAATATTTTGGTAACTTTTTGGCTGAATGGATCAGTCTCCCCACAGTAGATATTTCAGTTTTTAGCAGATATCAGAGAGCTAAATTATTTAATGGTTTCTTAAGCCTCTCAATTGCACTTTAGAGTTCCCCTCTAAACTGTTCAGTCTTTGGCAAATAGGAAATACTCTTTTCATTCCAATGGAAGACAAATTAACAAATATACATTTATCAAAAATGGTCTTGTGTCTGTGTGGCACCACGTGTTTAAGATCACTGGAACTTCATGGTTTATGTAAGTATATCCTATTTCTAAATGCCCAGATCAAGGATGGGGGGTCACTATCCCACAGGCATACAAACACTTACTAGGGCCAATTTGGAAAGGAGCTAATTAACATACCAGCTTGTCTTGGAGTATAGAAGGAAACCAGAGGAATCCATGCAGGCAAAGGGTAAACACACATTCTCAATGCAGATAGTGTCCTGATCGGGATTTGAGCTGGGTGCTCCCATATGTTATCATGCACACAGGGAGTGCACCTTCAGTTTACATAGGAAATCTCTTTAGCACTGTTAATCTATGAAGATTAAACATGGCTGCTTCCATGCACAAATATTATAACAAATTACACAAAGGAACATGGTTTTGAGAAAACTGACACATATTAAGATTATTTACAGCAAGCAGATTCCTTGTGTTAAAAGATTGTACAATATCTTTAAGGGCAAAACTTATAATAAAAATCATTATGTGTAGTAAACCGATTAATAAACAATTTATTTTAATACATTCCAATCTTCTTTAAAGGGAAACTCCAGAATTTAGGAGTTTCTGGAGCTACAAAGAGATGTGAGTGTAAGGTGATATGCAATTAAACATCTGCACTTTCATTAAGACCAGATTACTGGGTTCCAGAAACTCCTGAACCAGGACATTCAGCTTTTGATTGAAGGAATGTGGTCATAAAATATTTTTTACACTCAGGATCCCCCTTCTAAACTCACAGTGCTTGCTGGAGCTGGCCTTTAAACCACATACTCTTTTTTTTTGTGCTTTAGCTAAAATGCTAATAAAGTCTGAAACATAATCAGAACCAGTTTGTAAAGCAGTAGCTGGATTCTTTGACAGGTCAGAAATGTCCTTCAAATCACACTATGCAACCATCCCCACTAATATTTAGTTTACACTAATACGTTAGTCATATTTGCATAAACAAACCAGTTGCTACACTGAAGAACGTAGTTGTTGAAATGCATAGACACAAGCTGGGACACAGTGACGTTTGGAAAAACAAACAAGCTGTACGCTGGCTGTTGTAAGTTTTTTTACTGTTGAATCAGAGCCCAGAGGTGAAAAGTGTTAATCTGTGGAGGAAAGGCAAGCTAATACGGTAAAAGTGGATATGATGCTGAGCACACAAGACTTTTTTTCATTGCTGTCCAGAGATGTATGAATATTAAACTATCATATAGTACAGTGTTGGTTTTTGTCCAAAATAATATGATTTGTATTATAAAAAATGTTAGAACCACTGGTTTACAACCTTTTCATGGTGCCTGGGGAATTACTTTTTACAGATAGCTGCTTTTTACCAAAGACCGTGCTGTGAGCTTGGCGTTTGGTGTCCAACCTCTAAAGTCATGACACACTGGGCTCTACAGAGCTTTTTAAACCAGAGGAGAAATACTGCTTTTGTTGTTGCACCAGAATCTAAAGCTAGACAAAAGACACTTTTTTAATACTTAACCTTAAGAATGAGGTGCTTATGGCTTTTGTTCATGTCAAAGCTGTTTCTAGCACTAAACAAGCAGCCTAAAGCAGGTCTGAAGGAGGTCAATTGCAGGTGAAATGCACTTGCCAATACATTCTGAATGATCTCAAAAGTATCTAAAACTGAAGTTAAAAGCAAACTGCATCTACACAAGTCCAAAGTGACACAGATTCTGATAATACTACTGCAGAACTACTACACTGACTTGAGTGCCTTTTACACATTTATTGGGAAACCGCCTTTTTGGCTAGCTTTCCCTCAAACCTACTTCAATTCTACATTTATGGTCCTGGTCTCCACTTACACTTACTGATTCTGTTCCTCTTTTTTAAAAAGTGTGGTAAGACAAGCATCTCAAATCACCTAAGTTCTGGCAAGAGAAATACTGCATTAGATTAGCATGTAGGTTCATGCACTAAAAATATCCATGGCTACAGACTCTGGTGAAAGTCTTTTTTTGGTGGACCTCTTACTTTCACAATTGAGACCTGCAGTATCTCTCATTATCTTCCAACAAGCAAGGTTCACTAATTTTGTACTGCTCAATGCCTATGTTACTGCCTGTTCACCTGTTTTAAAGCAGTAAAACTCACGCCCAGGGACGGGTTGGTACCTGCACTGTGTGTGATTTCCCTGATCTCCATGATGTAAACTGTTGGCAAAGTGGGTAGCATAAAGCACATTACCTGAGGTGCACAACACAAAAATGAGTCACAGCACACGTATTACCACAATTTTTTAATTAAGCTATATATCTTGGCAAAACAATTATTTCTGGACTATAAAAATGTACCTAGTGTTTCAATAAAATGTAAAAAAATATATAAAAGCAGTTAAATATAGTAATATAACTATATATATGTTATAATAATATTTTAAAGATCTAGTAAATATATTTTTACTAGTGCCACTTTTTATAACGGTTGAAATAACTTCAAAAAAAGCAATCCTGTGTTAGAGTATATGCACACAGACATTTGCAGAGTCAGGGGAGCCCTAGTGTAAAATTCCCAGTGTTTGTCAGTGCCTGAGGAGCTCACTGGCTCATTCAATCAACTGTAGAAGCACATGACTGTACGTGTTTTTACTCATGTAAACACTGTTGACCTTCTGCAAGGGCACTTATCATACATGTATGAGCAGGTAAACAACACTGTAAAATTTATTCAGTATTTACATGTGTACAAAAGCATACAGCTATACACTTCCTTGGCCAACTGTACATGCCACCTGCAGCTCTCTGGGTGTGGGAAACTCTAGGACTGTTTTGCTACAGCACCTTTGACCCTGCAAACATTTGTGTGCATAAACTCTAACACAAGAAAATAAATAATAATATCATAAAATGTAATCTTGGACACTGCTTGTAATATGATACAGATGCAACAAACTACAATAGCTGGCTACTGAGCAAAGTTAACTGTCAATGTATAGCCAGTCACGAACTTTGACTATGTATGAACATAAATGGAACAAAGGAATTGACCTTGTGGGTTCATAAACAATGGTTGGCACTTGCAGCAATGAAGTCTTATATTTAATCACACCAAATGCATTACTTGCACTGAGTTTTTATTTTCTTCCCATGTTTAAGGGGGTTTAATCTGGTGGACCATTTTATTCTCTCCCAGAAAAACATTGTGGCATATTTTCTTCTGACCTAAATGAATATTTTCTTCTGACCTAAGTGCTTTCCTCAAACTTCTCAAGAACCTCAGCCCCTCTGACACACCAGGTTGAGTGTACAAACATACAATATCCCAGAGATTCACTGACAGTAATACTTACTAGTAGTAAGTTACTACCCAATAGTAGTGCTATATCAAAGAAAACAGGCACCAAACCAGGTAGTAATGGAAAACTTAATATGTTGTCACCCAATATGATTGGTGACTAGGCAAGCATAAAATGGATTAAAAATGGTAATAACACAATTTAGCATACAAAGTGATTAACAGCAAGGACTAGGCATAATAAGATATTAGGCATCCAGATCAGCATAAACAGTAGCAAGGTCACCTCAAGTGTAGCAGTGAGCAGTAGCAAAGTTTAATCTACTGAGTTCTGAAACTATACTGCCAGAGTACATTTATGTTAGCGATGCAAGTCGTAGACTGACTGGGCATGCAGTGTTGAAAAGAAAAGCAGGATGGTAGCGAAAGAGGCAGGGGAACAAAGGAGGCTTGTAGAATAGTTATTATGGGAGCATCAGTCCTTTGAGATGTCCTTCTGCTGGCAGTGGGGCCCTTTAAGAGCATCTGTGCACTAAACGATAGTATAAGTTAACCTGCATGCAGTACAGGTAGGATTGTGTACACTTGGTGTCCTGCTCTCAGTGGATCAGTCCCTGTTAACAATAACAGGAATGGGTAAATTGCCCAGGATGCTGAGGTGACCTCTCGCTGTAGAAGGGGGGGACCCTCAGTCTATCACCAAAAACCTCAGGTATTCAGTGGTGGGAAGCAGAGGGTAAGTGGACATTCCAGTCTCCCTGTGGCAGCAGTGCAGGTGCTGCCTTGTGGGCGGTGCTGCACTGCCCCCAGGGTGTCATTACTCCCAGTCTCAGGGTCGAATCTTCACTGGTATGGTCTCCCATTGGCAGGTGAATATCCAGAAGTGCTTTCTCCCTCAGTGCCAAGAGGAAGAACTTTCCCGGGCAGTTTAATAAAAATTATCTCTCCATTCCCCCTATTGGGATCTGTAGTGTAAGGAGTCTATTCCTCCCATTATATGGCAGCCATCTCAAACTACCAGGATTCTCAGCACACGTCATAGAAGTCTACAGGCTTGCTTGGCTTTAGCTCTTCCCCTGATGGCCAGACCAGAATGGTTCAGTATAACATCTGTATCTTAGAGGGAGAGAAGAATAAAAGGCAATGTTGTGCTGTCCAACAGGGGTGTATCTGCTGAGAGGCAAACAAGGCATTTGCCTAGGGCAGCATTTTTCAGGGGGGCAGCACTGCCCTTGGCAGAAGTGAGACATGAGACAGTGCCAGCTGTTGACTGGGGACAAGTGGAGGCAGAGGAACAGCAGGAGTTGGGATCCATGAGAGGCGGCTGCAGTGAAGGCAGAGGAACAGCAGGAGCTGGGATCCACGAGAGGCAGCTGCAGTGGAGGCAGAGGAACAGCAGGAGCTGGGATCCATGAGAGTTGACCTGGCGATGTCATTCTGCATGCTGTGCTGATGAGTACTGGAATGGAAGAGGACGTGACAGGCTGGGGGCTGCTGGAGGGTGTCCGAATGCCCTGCTGGAGGGTGTCTGATTGTCTACGGGGGAGGGGGAAGGCAGCGGCTGATTTTTGTGTTTCCTAAGACAGCACAAAAACAAAATACACCACTGCTCTCCATATTGCTATAACCCAGCCCCCGGCAACACTTAAATGTGTAAATAAAATGTGCCAATGCCAGCCTCTTAAAAATATAAAGAAAGCCTTTACTCAATGGACTAATACCAAAGTACCAAAAAAAGTGGTTCCAGGCTATGTTAAAACGTGTCAGAAATTAGGAGAATTATGTTGGCCTTAACTTGGGTGTACTATGGAATACTTGTTTACATTGTGTTTAAAAATTGATAGCTCTCCAATTGCTGCTATATAGGACCTGGGGCTCCATTTTCCCTGACACCTTCCATGGAGTGAAAGTGAAACTATAAGTTGGCGCTTACACTCTCCAAATACCACGAACCAGATAAAACCAAAGAAAAAAAAAATAAAATAAAAAAGATATGGTGCCTTTCCTCCAAGCAAAATTACTGCCTGTGCAGAACCATACTACCATTCACATATAGTGAATCCCTATGTACACCTGCAACATATAGGTGAGTTGCAATATTTCTGTAGCTGCCCCTTTAAGAGCAGGTGCATTGTATTTTTTTTTGTAGCTGACCCTTTTAAGAGCACCTAGTGGTGCTCCTAGTTGTGAAAGTGAAACTATAAGTAGGCACTTACACTCCCCATGGACACCATGCATTCACTCTCCAAATGCCATGAACAAAAATAACATAGACAATAAATAGTGCTACATGCAGTTCAACGCCAATATGGAAATACTGTTTCTGTGCCACTGAATCTTCCCAAAGTGCTTCACTTCCTGTGACACCACAATGCACTCACCAAAGAACCATGACCCTCTTATTTAAAGAGATAGATGCTCTCCAAATGCTGTTCCTCACTTTTCCTCCAATCATCACTTGTCCTATGTGCCAGATGTTTCTCCGTCAATGTTACCTAAAGACCACAAAGACAGAATCTTTCATTGTGCAGTATTTAATTAAGACTTGGAAGTTTCCTGAAGACACCACACCACAAACCATGTAGAGGCTGCTTACGGTTGTTATATCCGGCCAAATCCTTATGTAATTTCTGGTTTCTGGCATTTGGAACGCATGCCGAGGTCCAGGAAGATGCTGAGTGTATTGGTGCTGAGATATTGGGCACCACGTTTTGTAATTGTAAAATTTTTATTACTTTTTATTGCAAAGTCTTCATTAAATACTGCACAATGAGAGTTTCTGTCTTTGTGGTCTTTGGGTGCCATTGATGGAAAGACATCGGGTGCATAAGACAAGTGATGATTGTAGGAAAAGTGAGGAACAGCATTTGGAGAGCATCAATCACTAGCTTTATGACTTTTTCTTTTAACCACTTGCCCTCCAGAGGATCTACCCCCCCCCCCCCCCTTCCTGACCAGGCCATTTATTGCGTTATGGCACTGCATTACTTTAACTTTTTTTTATATCTTTTCATGTGACAACACTGAAGAAATGACACTTTGCTACAATGTAAAGTAGTGAGTGTACAGCTTGTATAACAGTGTAAATTTGTGGTCCCCTCAAAATAACTCAACACACAGCCATTAATGTCTAAATCGCTGGCAACAAAAGTGATTACACCCGTAAGTGAAAATGTCCAAATTGTGCCCAAAGTGTCGATATTTTGTGTGGCCTCCATTATTTTCCAGCACTGCCTTAACACTCTTGGGCATGGAGTTCACCAGAGCTTCACAGGTTGCCACTGGAGTCCTCTTCCACTCCTCCATGACAACATCATGGAGCTGGTGGATATTAGAGACCTTGCACTCCTCCACCTTACATTTGAGGTTGCCCCACAGATGCTCAATAGGGTTTAGGTCTGGAGTCATGCTTGGCCAGTCCATCACCTTTACCCTCAGCTTCTTTAGCAAGGCAGTGGTCGTCTTGAAGGTGTGTTTGGGGTCGTTATCATGTTGGAATACTGCCCTGCGGCCTAGTCTCTGAAGGGAGGGGATCATGCTCTGCTTCAATATGTCACAATACATGTTGGCATTCATGGTTCCCTCAATGAACTGTAGCTCTCCAGTGCCGACAACACTCATGCAGCCCCTGACCATGACACTCCCACCACCATACTTGACTGTAGGCAAGACACACTTGTCTTTGTACTCCTCACCTGGTTGCCGCCACACACGCTTGACACCTTCTGAACCAAATAAGTTTACCTTGGTCGCATCAGACCACAGGACATGGTTCCAGTAATCCATGTCCTTAGTCTGCTTGTCTTCAGCAAACTGCGGGCTTTCTTGTGCATCATCTTTAGAAGAGTCTTCCTTCTGGAACGACAGCCATGCAGACCAATTTAATGCAGTCTGCGGCATATGGTCTGAACACTGACAGGCTGTCCCCCCACCCCTTCAACCTCTGCAGCAATTCTGGCAGCACTCATACATCTATTTCCCAAAGACAATCTCTGGATATGACGCTGAGCACGTGCACTCAACTTCTTTGGTCGACCATGGTGAGGCCTATTCTGAGTGGAACCTGTCCTGTTAAACCACTGTATGGTCTTGGCCACCGTACTGCAGCTCAGTTTCAGGGTCTTGGTAATCTTTTTATAGCCTAGGCCATCTTTATGTAGAGCAACAATTCTTTATTCAGATCCTCAGAGAGTTATTTGCCATGAGGTGCCATGTTAAACTTCCAGTGACCAGTATGAGAGAGTGAGAGCAATAACACCAAATTTAACACACCTGCTCACCATTCATACCTGAGACCTTGTAACACTAAAAGTCAGATGACACCGGGGAGGGAAAATGGCTAATTAGGCCCAATTTGGACATTTTTACTTAGGGGTGTACTCACTTTTGATGCCAGCAGTTTAGACATTAATGGCTGTGTGTTGAGTTATTTTGAGGGGACAGCAATTTTACACTTTTATACAAGCTGTACACTCACTACTTTACATTTTAGCAAAGTGTCATTGCTTCAGTTTTGTCACATAAAAAGATATAATGAAATATTGACAAAAATGTGAGGGGTGTACTCACTACTATGAGATACTGTACATGTAAATTAATTGGTTTATGTGAACGTTATAGCATCTACAAATGGCGGTATATATACTGGAATTTTTTTTTTTTATACTAGTAATGACGGGACTACGGAAGGCATTCTGACTAACTGCCACTGACATCCCCAATGACACTAATACAGTGATCAGTGCTAATATAAAGCACTGACACTGTATTAATGACACTGGGCAGGAAGGGTTAACATCTGGGGTGATCAAAAGTTTAACTGTGTGCTGTGTGTGTTTTACTGTGTGTTGTCTTTTACTAGGGATACATGCTGTTTTGTATCTCTCTGCTGTGCAGGGAGATACAAAACAGCATATCCATGCTGTCAGCTTTCCCTGGAAATCACAGAGTGCCAGCCGGGAATTGCTGGCCGGGTCCCAGTGATTGACATCTCTAGCCACCAATAGTCACACGAGTAAGGTTGCACACATGCCCCCAACCCGGAAATGCAAATCATGTATATATATGTGATTTTGGGTGGCCCTGTTGCCCTGTAGCAGTACTTCTGCTATAGGATGGAGGGCGAGCAGTTAAGTAAGAGGGTCATGCATCTTTGGTGAGTGCATTATGGTGACACAGGAGGTGAAGCACTTTGAGAAGACACAGTGGCACAAAAACAGTATTTCCATATTGGTGTTGAACTGCATGTAGCACTATTTATTGTTTATGTCATTTTGGTTCATGGCATTTGGAGACTGAGTGAGTGGTATCTATGGGGAGTGTAAGCGCTCACTTATAGATTCACTTTCACCTACCATGGAGACTACCCTTAGGGCATGGAACACGGGGCTGTCCTGTGAACCTCAGTCTATTCTCCTTCCTCAGGCAGAAGTGGTTCAGGGATACTCCAGATCTTGACAATGATGATTGGAAGTATGCTTAGTATTTCCAATTCAAAATACTATACAGGACTTACCACACTCCCCACAGTCTACATATAGTTAAACCCACAATCTCCTTAGACTGTCGGAGGTGTCACCACTCCAACTAAGATTTGTTTGAAGTGTTCTAGCCTTGCCCCATTATCTCACAGTATTGGAGGGCAGTTGTCACTGTGATCAATACCATAGTGGGTACTTCTCTCTCCCCCACCCCAAGAATCTGCTTTCTGGGTTTAGTAGAAGAGCTGGCCCCCACTGCAGCAGAGAGGACTGTTTTAGGACTTTTGCTTTTCCACACTAGGAAGGCAATAACCTCTGTTGGAAAAAATCTACCCACCTTTCCTTAGTCATTGGCAACATGTGAACATTAACCTGTCTCTGTATAAAGATACCTTTGCTAATAGGGGTTGTGTGAAAAATGTTGATATGGTTTGGGCAGGATGGTTAGCAGATGCCTCTACTGCTGTGATGTCAGATGTGATCTCGTAATGTGCTGTTTCGACTGATGCCCTGATCGACTCTACCAAACTGGAAGTTAAACGTACCGCTTAAGGGGCACTGGCTGACCACCAGGCCATGCAGGTCTCCTACCCGTTTCGCATCTTTCTGATTGAGTGCAACACTTTTTGGAATTGTGTGATTGTTACTGTGTCTTCAATTGTAACTGGAGCTCCTGTTGTGACCCGAGTCCTGTTGTGACTGCATCATTATTTTACTTGCCTAAATTGTTGTTGTTTATTACCCAATGCTCCCCTGCCTGGGCTATGTCACCAAATTGGATGTTTTTTCTTTTTTGTTTTGTACTATTTCTATGAGACTCAATAAACAAAATTCTATAAAAAAAAGATGATTTTTTTTTTAATTTATGATTCCAGCTTGCCGAGTAATGAAATGTGTATTTGGCACTTGAAAAACCCTTGTACGCTATGCTGTCTTGAAAAAAGGAGAGTATGTATGGATTATTCATCACTGGAATCTGTTTTGTAAGCCTTATTCTAAGAATGAACCTCTTAAATTGCCTAGTGATTGAACTTACCTTGTGTACATTTACAATGATATATGCATGTGCTGTACAATACCCCACCAGATACTGTTCCCTGGGGCTTTATTGACAGTCAACTTCAATATTAGCCATGTACACTTGTAGTTTTTTCCTACATAGTAAAAAAATGCATTTAGGTATGGTTAGGTACACCCAAAGATGTTATAGAAATCACATTTTCATTTTAGGCATACTTCTGTATATTCTGCAGAAAACAACACTGGTTAGTAAATTGCGGTGTACATACATTGCAGCCTGTATGCATGTATTCATCCATACACACATATCCTTTAGTAAATTAGGTGCATTATTTGAGCTTGAAAATGTGAATCATGGATTTTAAAATCAGGTAAGTTCATTTACAGTGAGAATGTACAGTACAGGAGATATACCCACGCATAACAGAAAACATATCTTTGGATATGTTTAAGAATGTAGAAAGTTAAACTACTGGAATCACATTGTTAAGATTATGATAGCAGCAAACCAAGTTGTTGTTATAATAAACACAGATACTTTCCTTCCTTCCTATTTCTACACAAGGGGATCAGTGTTGTGACATGCATTCCACAGTAACTCACCTGTAGCTACTAATAATTGAGTGATACCAGCTAAAAAGCCACAAGTTTGCTGAAAGAAGTAACACTAGCTCTTCACAGTGGGGCTTTACCTGCAACGTGTTCTGACTATGTTCTTTAGTGCACTGTGACATTTTTAATGTGTATTTACTTGTCAAACTGCCATAACAGACTTTGTTTGCTTGCCCATATATACCCTTTGTACCAGTGTGTCACAGCTGTGACTAACCAGTCAAGCGAAGCATACGAGGAAACATTGTAGTGAAAACGGAACACTACAAATACACAAAAAGGTGTGGACAGATGAAGGAAATGTGCCGGAATCCAATTTATCAATGTTGACAAGTATGCAGTGCACATTACTGCCCTCTAGTATAGAAATGTGATACAGCAAAAGCAAAAGTTCTTAATGTACCACACATAAAGTGGAACTCCAGACAAACAGCTAAATACACGTTTGAAATACATATATGTTTTCCATTTTTCCTGCCAAGGAATTAGTACTTCTGTATAACCAATGCTGTAATAAACACACACCTGCCATACTGTACAACCAGGCAGGTGAAAACCATTTTTTATTAGTTAGCAATGCAGATTGGGCAATAAATCAGCACCGTCACTCAGAAAGGTGATCTAAGAACCATTAGAACTGGACCAGAAAGCAGGAAAACCCAGCCAGGAATCAGTAGTCAAACCTTTCTGGTTGCAGTGTGTGACAAATTCTTTAGAAGGTAAAACTGTAATCATACATGCATTTTAACTATGCATACTGTATAGCTCTTTGCCTTATCCACTTTAAAGCTACCGGTATGATAAAAGCATACAGACTGCCATTTCTGATCTCCTTCCTGGAAATGCTAGTTGACTTGTTGTCTAGAATCAGAACAAATATGAGAGTAAAATCATAGCATATTCAGAAATTCTGTTCTGCACATTTGTTCCAGTCTAGTAATTTACAGATGTATAGAATTCAGAGTGTCAACCTAATGACCATATAATTAGTATTTTCAAAAGGAGTAAAGCACTAGCAGCCTACATATTGTTCATGAGATACCAGCTAAATAGGCTACATATATTTACCATTGTTTCCATTTAATTCTGTTTTTAATAGTGTTTGCAAAGTAGAATAATACCTAGATACATTAATTTTCCATAGGTCATTTAAGTAGGCCATGTACCCCTGTATGGTGCATTACACAGAGACAGTATAATCACACATGTAAGCACAATATTTACACATCTCTAGTGCTGGAATTGCTCCCAGGCTGATTAAAAGCTTCTGAAACTCAGCAAGGATATCTCCCTTAACCATGCTGTGACCATTATATATCCTATCAGCTTAAAACTGATGTGTGACTTTGCCCAGCTGAATTCTGCATATATTCCTCTAAAGAATTCAGAAAAGGCAATGATACACATTTAACAGGGCCAAACAACAACTCCACTGTATATTTTTATTTAAATGCATATTACAATCCTCTAGTTTATTTTATTCACCACAAGTTTTCACATACAGGTCTCTCAAAATAACCCCCCCCCCATTTTCATAAGCTTCCAGGTGAAACTATGGGGAAAAAAAGGAGAGTGAATAGAGAAGAAGGAGCTGTGTACCCAAAGCAGAGCCACCACTTTATCATAATGGTTTTCGCTGTCACTAGAAGAGCATAAGTACTATGAATGTGATGGAAAATATTTCAAATATTTTATACTATTCTTGTTTCCTGTAAATAGCCAAATCATTAGACAGGTATGAGCTCTAGGCCCCTGGCCCAATATTGGACCCTGTAAGATAATCAATATAATATGGCACCATGATTATGCTCTTAAGATCTTGATTCAGCACAAATAATTTGAAGTAACAAAGGAAATTATCAAAATGAAAAAATGTCAGCCATAGGGAATGAGCAATATGCAACGAGCCATAACCCTGATCATTCAACGGTAATCTTTCATTGTTCAGGCTAAACTGATAAATGTGACATCTTGATGGGTTCTATGAATTATAGGATTCCACTGCTGTTTTAAAATAAAAACCTATAGCATCAATATAACACACAAGTTCACATTCAGCATTCACTATTTACAACACAAAGGGGTTGATTTACGAAAACTGGAGATTTCAAGCTGAAGTCAGAAGCTAATTGGCTACCATGCACAGCTGCACCTGATTTTGCACTCTCCATTTTTAGTAAATCTACCCCACAGTATCTCCAAACAAATAGGCTCATCACACAGCCCAGACATGAACTGTATAAATGCAGACTTTTGGAAAGGCAGTGATATAAAAGCTGAATCCAAGACAGACGGTTAAATTCACTGCTGAAATACATACAGTAGAAGGAAGCTGTTTTACTTAAGCTGGCCATATATGGATTGAATCTTGACTGGTTCAGTAGGGCCTGACTGAGATTTGATCTGTGTATGGGCATTCTGGTTGTACTGAAGTCTACCCATCGATCAACTTGTGCACAACCAGCCCGTCAGATTTTTTACCTTCAATTAATGCTGGTGGCTATAATCATTGTGTTCACAATAACGCTATGGGAGGCATTCCCTCATAAAAACTGACTGTTTTGATGGCAAAATCAAGTTAATTTTTTTTCCTTCCACTCGTGGTGGAAGGAAAGAAAATCGAGTCATCTATGGGCTGCTTTTCTAAAGGATTATATATCTGTGCATCCAGTCCTGAGAGTTACAAAGTCCAGTCAGACAGCACAGACAGGTTAGGAGTGCATCACACATGATTGGCTGCCAGTCCTGTCATCCCATTTCCAGATCTTGGCTAAAATCAAGTCAAGTTCAGTTATTACACTAGCTGCATTTTAAAATGCATTGATTTGTAATGGCTACACTATTGCATTTATTGGTTTTTAAAGTGGTTCTAAAGGTTGGGTGTTTTTTTACTTTAATCTATTCCCTACATTAAGGTCAAAAACACTCCACTAATTGTTTTCCCTCCCTCCATCTCTAATCACTTACCTGATCCAGTGCTATACCTGGCTGCAGTCTTCTTTCCCCTCTTCGACTTCTTCTTCTTCTACTCACAAGGACTCAGGCAGCAGCAAGAGGCATTGGCTCCTGCTGCTGTCAATCAAATGCTGTGAGGAGGGTGAGGAGGGATAGTATGGATTGGGAGGTGTGCCACCATACCAAACAGCTTGACATAGGGGCACACAGAAAAGATTAGGAGCCTGGAGTGCCAAAGAAGAGAAGGTTTGGGGCTGCTCTGTGCAAAACCATTGCACAGAGCAGGTAAGTATAACGTGTATTATTTTAATAAAAAAAAAATATTAGGCTTTACAATCACTTTAAAGTGGTAGTAAACATCACTTGGACACTTGCACCTACAGGTAAGCATATCATAAATAATATAATACAAGGAATATCACCTAAACGTGCACCATTTTGGAGATAAAAACTGTTTCTGCAGCCAGTGATGTCACCAGCGCATGCACTCTGAAGGGACAGCATACTCATGCCATCACTTCAGAACTCTGTGCAGCGGCCATGACTCCCATGAGCATGCACGGGAGTGACTTCATCGTGTGTTAGCCATTTTCATGGGTGGAGGCCGCAAACTCGGAAGGAAGGCAGGCTGAAGATGTAATCCCTGTCACCGGTGACAGTGTGCCACTGGAGGGCTTCATTTTAAGTAAGTCTTTCATAATGTACTAGCATGCAATGCACATTATCACATTAGCTTGCAGGGGACCAGATTTTTTTTCCCCGCACAGTTTACTACCACTATAAGTATTTGCTTCAACTTCAGCTATTTGCAGAGAAAAAAAATCCTTTCAAAGTCTTCCCATCTAACTTTATTACACCCAAGCTGTCTGTAGGACTTATCTAGGCACACGGTTAAGCAAGAGACTATTAAAAGCCCCCTGCAGAAAGCACTTCATGAAGTAAACATACATCAAGTCATACAGTCTTCCCATTTATATTGCATGCTTAGTAAATATAGTGGTTTGGCTTACCTAGGACAGCAAAGCTGCTAGCTGCATGTCATTCTATGAACTACCATTCAGTACAACTGCCAATAAGTGATCCAGTTCAGTGCAATCTATTTCTTAACTTACTGTTTTTGTTTTAAAATATGCAATGAAACCAAATCATTACATTACAGATAAATTTACCAGCGATGTTTCATAACATTAATCCAAGAAGTGCCTATAACAATAGATTAAAGTAGAACTAAACTTTTTTTAAAATGTTGCATTTAGTAAGGGAGGGTTATAACTGCATTAGACTTTTTTTCTTTTTTACTCCGTTGGGGAAATTTCCATTCACTACCTGTTCCATAGCAATAACAGGAAGTGAGAGGAAATACAAGAGGAAATACCTCCAAAGTATGGAAATACCTTGTTGTTACTGGGGGCAACAGAACTAATTTGAAGATTTCCCTCAATTCCTGTTTTGGTAAAAGACCAAAATCTGTGATTTGCTTTCATTATCACTCTCGGTGAAAAGGACAAACTAAAAGGGTGAATCTCCCGAAAGGGGACGCAGACAGCAACAAAAATATGACACGTTTCCTAATCCTTCTACACGCTATCTAAAACTAAAAAAAAAGTTTTGCCTTTAGTTATATTTTGAAAAAAAACTTTCCTGATAAAATATGTATGCTGCCACTGCTGAATTAGTATAAATACTGGCGTCAGTACTATTTTAGGCACAGATCCAGAACAACTAATGGAGATCAGGACTTCTGACTTGTTCCATGTTTAATTTGGGTTTGTGACCAGGTACAGCCTCTATCCTTTTTAGAATGAGGTCAACAAAGGCAACCCCCATATTTCTCTTCAATATGTCATTGAGTAAATAAATTCCAGTGTGGCTCTGACTAAACTGTTTGTATTGTTAGCGTGCCTTTCTCAACCTTCTTACCCCAGAGGAGTCCTTAATATCATTTTTAGGTTTTGGGGAACCCCTAAAAAGACCAATCAATTAGGAGTAATTGGAAAATATGCCCCTTACATTTGTGGTCAGTGGAAGGAATGTGACCCCTTACACTGGTGAACAGAATTCCACCCTTTCAGGCAGATAAAACAATTATTGGTGTTGTGCCACTGGCTCTGCCAAATAGCGTTGGCCTTGGAACTACACATTAGTGTTGCCAACCTATCAGATTGAAATTCACTGATATGGCATCCAAATTTTACTGGCACAGCCAAGTTTTTACCGGCATTTCCAAAAGTTTAAAATTACAGTTTTAAGTGCAAATTTCAGCATTTAGGTTACAAACATGCAATTAGCAATGTGATTTAAGGCAGATATTAATCAAAAAAACATATTTCTTATTTTATTTTCAATATAGTAAGTAGCTCAGGAACAGGACTCAGGAGGGCAAGAAATTACAATTGGCGGGCATACACACATAAAACTGACTCTCACAGTGACTGAGTGTGCAACAGCACAGACGATGATAACACCTCACCGGCATGACACATCCCCTCCTGCATCACAGTGACAGTCTCTCTCCATGCCAGGTGGTCCCTTCAGTCCACAAACAGCACTGACAGTCCCACAACCATAGACCAGCATACAAGGCTCTGGCCGCTCCGCTGCTCCCTTGCACCATGACATCACATGACATGATTAGGCACCGCCCCCGTCTGTGTCACCAGAACACATTGTAGCAGGCACTTGGATGGTTTCGGCCAGCTCCGGACCAGAACTGCAAATGTGCAGTTCTGAACCGAGCACCACAGTCATATTTTTTTCTGGCAACCTTTTCCTGTTACTGGCGTTTACTGGCAGGAGAAAATACTCGTTTTCTACTGGCTGCCATTAAAATATTGACAGTTGGTAACACTGCTACACAGGCACTATTGCATGGGAAGTTACTCAGCCATAGCTCAAGGGATCCCTAGCAACTTCTGAAGAAACTCAAGGGTTCAACATTTGGCTGAAAATGTTAAAGGGTGGCATAAAAGCAGGAGGCTATTTTTTTTAAAACTCCCCATCATTTGCTCTTCAACATCCCCCCCCCCCCAACGTTATTGCCATGAGGTAATATTCTAAACCCAGGCTGCGTGTGTTGATGCAGTCCCAGTGGGTGGGTCCATGATGGGGGGGCTCAAAAGAAGTGGATTCAATCAGTAATCACTGTACCCAGAAGTCTTAGGTAACCCATACATTCATACTTTTTTTTTCATTCAAAAAGTGGGTTGAACAGAAAAAAAACATTCAGTGTGGATGGGGGAACCCTCCAGCTGTGCTAGTGTGTTCTGACAGAGGGGGCCTTCTTGGGTTCTGCTGGCGCTCCTTGTCTCTCCTACCTGCTGACTGCCCCCAGAGCAAGTTGTGTGCTATGGGGGCAGCCATGCATGCTCGCAGCCAAGGAGTCTCTGCTCTCATGCACATCGCCAGGTCTAGATCAGGCTCAGGTAAGTATTATGTAGGTGGGGGGAAGCTGCATACTGAAGATTTTTTATCTTCATATGCAGATTGCATGAAGGTAAAAAACCTTCAGCCTTTGAAACCACTTTAATATGGTGCTGTGGCTACCTTATTGGTAATGCCCAGTAACTGTGAATTGTGTAAAAATGTAAAGTACCAGTTCTGGAACAAACTTTGAGGAGGCAAAGAGATGTCAAAGGAATGCAATCCCAAAGCATGCAATCAAAACAAAAACCACAGAGAAAAACTGTTGGTGAACAAAAAAGATAAACCTCGAACTGAAAATTAGGATTTTGTGAGCTTAGTAAACATTGACTGAAAAAAAGTGACAGACATAAAGAAACTATTTATACTGCAGAAACTGTGGATTATTTATACAACACTTGTCACAGAATGTGGCTTTAGCAGAAAGCTTGCTAGGTTATAGTGTAAAACATTTCTACCTCACAGAATGACACATGAATGTGCTCATTGTAAGCTGCGGTGTTAGATGCAAAACAAGAGCTATCGCTTATGTAGAAGCGTCAAGTTGTTATTGTAATTTACTAGTGTTATGCTAGTTCTTTCTTTTTCAACTGTTGCATTTTTATGGGAATGAAGTAAAAATACAGTGCGAGGCAGTCTGACGTGCAGTGTTCTGCCTGTACAAAGTGAGCACTGAGGCGGGTTTGTGGACCTAACGTACTACACTGTGGTGTCTTTCTCAAAGGGTGCACACAGCCCAGCATGGAATGTTATCATTGGACACTGTACAGGTTTCCAAATAAAAAAAGAAAACTTTGTTTTCATTCCAGCTTTGTTTACTTAAAGGTTCTGAAGATTACAACTGGCAGGTTATTTGTATATCCCACCTTGGCCTCTTTCTAACCTGGCAGCTCAAAGCAGCAACCTGCCTGTTTCTATGGAACACTTTCTCTTGCGGGGCCATATGGACTGTTCCAGATACTTGGCAATAAATAACATGGTTTGCTTGCAATCTGTAGGAAATACAATATGTGTGGAGCCCTACAGAGAAAACATACATAGAAATATGTAAAACCACTGGACAGAACCAATAAGCCTGAATCATTCCATCTAGATCCAGGCATATTTATATCAACTGTAAGTCAACCTCAAAATGTCTACCTAGATTTTGGATAGCAACAATTTTTTATTTACATGTCACACTGTTTATCTTTAACTAAACATTATCAGGTGAGCAGTACACGCAACAAGACTGCTCCATACATAAACTGTGTAAAATAGCATAGTGAAAATGAAATGGTCAGGCACTTAAAAAGAACTGGGGTCAACAAGAGAAACAGAGCATTACTATTCAAAGGATGAACTGTAGATATGGCTCGGTTCACACTACTGCGACCCCAACGTTGCGCAACTTGTGACTTGCTTGCAATTTCCTTGCAACTTGCTTGCGATTTTGTGATTTAACATTGCAGTCTATGGCACTCAGGTTGTAAAGTTGAAGAAAAGTAGTAGGAACCTGTTTTTTTTTTGTTGCTACAACTTGAGTCGCATTGATTAAGACAGCACCCATTGAAATGAATGTGTTTTGACTTTTCATGCAACATTATGTGTCGCAAGTCACATAATAAGTCACAGTAGTATGAACCGAGGCTTAACATGTTCTTTTATTTTAACCAATAATTATATAGTTATTTGTGTACAAATTACAGTGATGCATAGATGTGATCATACAAGAACTCCAGGATACCTGCACAATTTCACCTTTGCAGCTGTTCAGTATACATATGAGAAAGCTTCTTGTTGCTAAAGGCAAAAGAGCCCAGTTAAGCAGCAATGTACCTTTCAAAATGCTGTGATGTCATTAGTCCTACATCTTTTAAACAGTGCAGGCTGGAATCTGGCAGAGGGATCAGAGAGGCAGGTATGTCACATCCACTCTCTGAACAGCAGAGGAATTACAAACTACAGTTCCCATTAATGCATGGGAATAGCTTCCGGGGATTAGGTGGTATTACAGTGGGAAGTCGTGGTGGGTTGGACAGACCAGAAGTCACCTGGCCTGTCCTTTAACAGCGCCAAGGGAGTGAGCAGGTCAGACTGGCAGTCTGATGCCAGGGTCTCGCCCACTACATCGAGCAGTGTGATGACATCCTGCTTGTTGTAGCACAGGACTACTGAGGGGAAGTTACAAGACCGGTGGTCAGGGGAATAGCAGGGATCTCTTCCACCGGTTTTGTAAAATGGAAATCAGGATGACACAGCAGGACTGAGCATTGATTCAAAGGAGTATTTAGAAGAAACAGAATGAAAACAATTGCATGAAAAGAGCTAAAGATTTTATTGTAAAAAAAAGGACCTTTTATATTATCTAAAACATAGATGCACAGAGTTCAGCTTTAAAGTGATATTAAAGGTTATTTTTTTATTAAATAAAAAAAAAGTTTTACTCACCTGCTCTGTGCAATGATATCGTACAGGGCAGTCTCTTGCCTTCTTTTTTCAGTCCCCCACTGGCACTACCAGCTCCACCTCTCCTCTGATTTCCCTCTCAGCTAGCCAGGTGCTAAAGGGGTACCCATGGGGGCACGCTAACGTGTCACTCTATAGACACACACAGCACTAATAGGCCATGACTCCACTCCCTGTTCACATTAGTTTGACAGACAGCAGTAGGAACCTATGGACTATGAACTTTGAGGATAATTTGTTTCACAGTGATTTC
Organism: Staurois parvus; assembly: GCF_062004578.1. Classification (NCBI taxonomy): domain Eukaryota; kingdom Metazoa; phylum Chordata; class Amphibia; order Anura; family Ranidae; genus Staurois; species Staurois parvus. Next base: position 1,989,453 of record NW_028318362.1, on the reverse strand, counting down.
ACCATCAGAGGTGAGTAAAGGTTTAGTTTAAAGCTCGTTTACTGTTTGTTAAGAATACGTAAAAATGTAAATGTCTGTTGTCAGGTCACAGGTTCATTGTAAGTGCATTTGCACAGTTTCTGTGCTATTGCTATTTAACAGCATAACTTTACTATTGCTCCTTTATTGTACATTTAACTAGTTGCCGACAGCTGCAGTGCGGCCGGCCAGTTCTGGGAGGGCGTCATAAGACGTCCTCATAGAACGCGCTCTCCTGCGCACCCGGCGATCTCCATGATTGCTGTGTCCTATGGACACAGCTGATCATGTGATATGGTAAAAGACCAATCACAGCGGCCTTTTACCACGTGATTAGCCATGTCCAATGACACGCTGATCACAGGGAAATGCAATTGCCGGTTCTCAGCTGCACTTTCCTCATGCTGTCAGAGCATGAGGAAAGTACTGCCAAGAACCGGCAGTTGTCAGAGCAGGGATCGGCACTGATCATCAGGGCACTGATGATCAGTGCCCCGATGATCGGTGTCTAGTAGTGCCACCCACAAGTTCTGCCCACCTGTGCCCAGCAGTGCCGCCCACCTGTGCCCATCAGTGCCACCTACCTGTCCCATCAGTGCCACCCACCAGTGGCTAGCAGTGCCACCCACCTGTGCCCACCAGTGCCACCCACCTGTGCCCATCAGTGCCCACCAGTGCCACCCACCAGTGCCCATCTGTGCAGCCCAGCAGTGCCACCAGTCAGTGCCCAGCAGTTGCGTCAGCCAGTGCCCAGCAGTTGCGCCAGTCAGTGCCCAGCAGTGCCACCAGTCAATGCCCAGCAGTGCCACCAGTCAATGCCCAGCAGTGCTGCCAGTCAGTCCCACCTATCAGTGCCGACTATCAGTACCCATCATCAGTGCCGCCTATCAGTGCCACCTATCCGTGCCACCTCATTAGTGCCACCTATCAGTGCCACCTTCCCATGCCACCTCATTAGTGCTGCCTATCAGTGCCCTTCAGTGCTGCCAATCAGTGCCGTCATTCAATGCCCATCAGTGCCACCTATCAGTGCCATCAGTGCTGCTTATCAGTGCAGCCTCGTCAACGCACATCAGTGAAGAAGAAAAATTACCTGTTTGCAAAATTTTATAATAGAGACAAAGAAACTTTTTTTTTTCTCTTTTTTTGTTTATAGCGCAAAAAGTAAAATACCCAGCAGCAAGTAAATACAACCAAAAGAAAGCTCTATTTGTGAGAAAAAAAATTATAAAAATTTCCTACGGGTACAATGTTGCATGACCGTGCAATTGTCATTCAAACAGCGCTGAAAGATGAAAATTGGTCTGGTAAGGAAGGGGGTATAAGTGCCCGGTAGGCAAGTGGTTAAAGCAAGTGTAGATAAAGATGCTTATTAATTAAAAGAGAAGTGTGTTTTTTTCCCCCAAATTATACTTACCTAGGTGGATGCAGCATCGATCCAATGCTGCATCTTTCCCCTGCTGGCTCTAAATATGAGAACTCAGCGATCACACGAGTTCTCACCGCCGCTGTGAGCAGACATTGGTGACTCTCAGTCATCGTTGTCTGTTCTGCTCCCCCAGCGCTCACTGGAGAGCTGGGCTGTGGAGGGGGAGGAAGTGGCTGGCTAAGGCTCTAAGCCAGGGGTCCTCAAACTTTTTAAACAGGGGGCCAGTTCACTGTCCCTCAGACCATTGGAGGGCCGGACTATAGTTTCTAGAAAAAAAAAAATTTTAAACAAATGTGGACACAGTACAGGAGATGACCAGAGACTGCGGACATACAACGGCGGTGGGAATACTTAGCCAGCCGCTCCATAAGACGCACAGACATTTCCCCCCAAGTGTGTCTTATGGAGCAAAATAGTGCCCCATCATTGGTGTCAGTGGGAGGAATAGTGCCCCATCATTGGTGTCAGTGGAAAGAATCGTGCCCCATCATTGGTGTCAGTGGGAAGAATCGTGCCCCATCATTGGTGTCAGTGGGGGGAGGAATAGTGCCCCATCATTGGTGTCAGTGGGGGGAGGAATAGTGCCCCATCGTTGGTGTCAGTGTGGGGGGGTGAATAGTGCCCCATCATTGGTGTCAGTGGGGGAAGGGGATAGTGTCCCAACATTGGTGTCAGTGGGGGAAGGGGATAGTGCCCCATCATTGGTGTCAGTGAAAGGAATAGTGTCCCATCATTGGTTTCAGTGGGAGGAATAGTACGTCATTGGTGTCAGTGGGGGGGAATAGTGCCCCGTCATTGGTGTCAGTGGGGGGGGGGATAGTGTCCCATCTTTGGTGTCAGTGGGAGGAATAGTACGTCATTGGTGTCAGTAGGGGGGAATAGTACCCCATCACTGGTGTCAGTGGGGGAAGGAATAGTGTTCCATCCCTGCTGTCAGTGGGGGGGAGGAATAATGCCCCATCATTGGTGTCAGTGGGAGGAGGAATAGTGCCCCATCATTGGTGTCAGTGGAAAGAATAATGCCCCATCATTAGTATCAGTGAAACCAATGATGGGGCACTATTCCTCCCACTGACACCAATGACACTTAACTTGCTGACCCCTTTTCCAGCATGGTGCTGCTGGAGCCAGCATACCTGGTTGCAGCAGCACCATCAGCACGGCGCACCTGTCAGCTGACTGGATCGTCGTGGTACTGGGACCGGAGCTAGGTAAGGTACAGCAGCCCCCTGCCCACCCCTGTACTTAGTGTCCCTTCCTCGCAGAAAATACGCTCCTGCCAGCGGGCCGGATAAATGGCCTCGGCGGGCTGCATGTGGCCCGCGGGCCGTAGTTTGGGGACCCCTGCTCTAAGCAGATCGCTGACAGGTTGAGCCAGGTTCCTGCTCCAGACTCTGAGGTGGATCCTGACTTGAAAGTCGGAATCTTTCCCCAGCCTGCACTTTTCTCTGTCAGCTGAAAATGGGTCCCAGGAGTGCAGAATGAACTACACACCTATGATCCACAGAAGTATAGCCAAAAGAGTACTTCTCCTTTAAATGCTTCAACTGTTAATCCATGTAAGCAAGAATACTTAGTTTCCTTAAAAGGGAGCTATGTACTCTCATCATTTTCAGGGTTAGATAAAGGGCTAAAGGACGTTTTGAAAGATAATACATCTCTTTCTTATTAGTGGAACATCTAATCTCGTGTATGGAAATCCAGATTTATATATATATCCCCAGGGTGTGGAATCTAAGTCCCAGCCTGCTACTTCACCAGGGACCCTGATGGTGGGGATGGACTTGCAGCAAGATAGAACCAGGTCACAGCCCCCTGGTACGTCCAGCTGAGAATGTGGAGACCAATAGCGTTTGCAGAGTACAGAGGCAGGAGACTAAAGCCAGGAAAGTCAGGAAGCAAGCTGAGGTCTGGGTGGGTGGCAGGCAAGCACAGACAGTAGACAAATCCAAGACTAGTATACGAGTAGTCAGACAGAGGATAGTAAGCAGACAAAATAGTAAGCAGAAGGGGGCTCAGAGAACTGTGAAGTTGCTTGGGCAACATGGCCTGCACTGAGCATGTGTATACACCAAGTATTGGAGGGCCTGCCTTTACACACACAAACTTTCATGGCATCCCAGTCTTAGTCCATAGGGTTTAATATTGAGTTGCCCCACCCTTTGTAGCTATAATAGCTTCAACTTTTCTGGGAAGGCTGTCCACAAGGTTTAGGAGTGTGTCTATGGGAATGTTTGACCATTCTTCCAGAAGCACATTTGTGAGATCAGGCACTGATGTCGGATGAGAAGGCTTGGCTTGAAGTCTCCGCTCTAATTCATCCCAAAAGTGTTCTATCTGGTTGAGGGCAGGACTCTGTTTAGGCCACTCGAGTTCCTCCACCCCAAACTCACTCATCCATGTCTTTATGGACCTTGCTTTGTGCACTGGTGCACAGTCATGTTAGAGCAAGAAGGGGCCATCCCCAAACTGTGTCCACAAAGTTGGGAGTATGAAATTGTCCAAAATGTCTTGATCTGCTGACGCCTTAAGAGTTCCCTGGAACTAAGGGGCCAACCCCACACCATAATCCACCCTCCAGAAAACTTTACACTTGGCAAGTACCGTTCTCCTGGCAACCGCCAAACCCAGACATGTCCATCAGATTGCCACCATGATTCGTCACTCCAGAGTCTAGAGTCCAGAGTCCAGTGGTGGCATGCTTTACACCACTGCATCTAATGCTTTGCATTGCACTTGGTGATGTAAGGCTTGGATGCAGCTTCTCGGCCAGGGAACCCCATTCTACACACTGTTGTTGTGCTCTCTACACACTGCTGTTGTGCTAATCTGAAGGTCATACAAAGTTTGGAGGTCTTTAGCTATTGAGTCTGCAGATAGTTGGAGATTTCTGCACACTATGCATTTTAGCATGTGCAGACCCCGTTCTGTCATTTTATGTAGCCTACCACTTCATGGCTGAGTTGCTGTTGTTCCCAGTTGCTTCCACTTTGTTTTAATACCACTAACAATTGTTAGGGCTCGTTCACACTTGACTGTTTTACCAATGCTTGCCAAACGCCCCTATAGCGTTTGGCAAGCGTTGGTCCGGCGTTTGCGGAGCGTTTTTTAACGCTCACCAAACGCTCCGCAAACGCCGCATGCGCGGTTTAGCGGAGTTTGCTAGGTGTCTGCAGAGTGTTAAAAACGCCCCACAAATGCCTATAATGAACTTTAAATGGTGTTACCGCTCCGCAAACGCCCCGCAACCGCGCAGCAATTGCCGCCGGGCGTTTGCGGAGCGGCACCATAGACAAGAATAGGAGGCTTCAATGCTTCCTGACTCGTCCAGAGACATCCGTTTTGCCGCACCGCGACGCGACGCTACCACTCCGTTAGAACAGCACCATGTGCTGCAATGTGCAGAATTGCCAGGGGCGTTTGGGAAGCGGTAAAAAAGATTCCCAAATGTTTCTCTGCTGCCTGCACACAACGCTAGTGTGAGCGTAGCCTTAAATATTTAGTAGCAAGGAAATTTAATTGATGGACTTATTGCACAGGTGGCAACCTATCACGGTACCATGCTTGAATTCACTGAGCTCCTGAGAGCGACTCATGCCTAGGTGCTAGGTGATTTTATACATCTGTGGCCATTGAGGTGATTGGAACACCTGAATCCAATGATTTGGAGGGGTGTCAAAATATTTTTGGCAATATAGTATATATAGGAAAGCAAACTGGGAGTCGGGCAGGTGTCTGATGTCACTGAAGTAAAAATATTTTTCTATGTACTCTTCGCCATTGTCCACACACTTAGCCCAATGGTGTCCCAGTGCTCAGATCCCTGTAACAAAAAAAAAATCAGATGTTTGCTCCTTCAAAAACATAGCCATTACATCCATGACATCATCGTCACTGGTGAAATGATCACCAGGCATCTTCTTATTCAGTTTTGGAAAAAGGTGCCAGCCCGGGGTGAGAGATCTGGTGAGCAAGGTGGATGGTAACCAGAGAAAAGCCACATTAATGGATGGCAGCCATCGCCACAGATCAGTGTGGAGTCACATTGTCTTGATGAAATAAGACTCCCTTCAGGAGCATACCATGTCTTTTCACCTGGCGATGGCATCACGCAAACAATGTATCAAGTAGTCCCCAGTGATAGTTTGTCCTTTCTAAATGTAATTGATGAGCAGCATTTGAAATTCCAGAAGAGTGTCACCATCACTTTGTCCACTGATGGAACATTCTGAGCCTTCTTTTGTGTGGGGTAGGAGGTGTGTTTCCACTGTTTCAACTAACATTGGCTCTCAGGTTGGAAGTGGTGGACCCAAGTTTCATCCACAGTCACAAACCTGGCACAAATGCTCCCCCGATATATCCTAAATAGCTGCAGATTGCCCCTGTATGCAACAAGTTATGTGCGTTTTTGACAGGAAACAGCAACCGTGAAACTCTTTGGGTAGAAACCTTGTGCATATGAAGATGTTGGGGCAAGTTGCACTGAACTGTGGTTTTTGATATGCATGTTACGCTAGCAAAAGTCTGGGTGTCAACTCCGCAATCTGCCATTAGCTCATGCACAGTTAATATTTTCTAGTGTGGTCACATCCGCTGGTCTGCCAGAACCAGGGTCATCTTCGAGGCTGTCCCATCCCTACTTGAATTCCTCTGCTCAGTTCTTAACAGTGCTGTATAATGGGACATCCTCCCCCAGCATTGCAAACATATCCTCAAAGATGCCTACAGGATTTAGGCCCTTCCATAACAAATGATCACATATGTCTTCACTTTCTCCATTTTCAACTCAATTGCGGGGATTACCAAAGGTGTGCACAAAAACTGTATAACACGCATTTGCACAATTTCAAAGCTGAACATCTGGAAGAGTGGCTTGGTGCAATGATAAAGTTTCATATCTGTGCGGTTGCTCCTTCAACAGCATCGGTTTTGGGGCACCCTATGTATATTTCTTGAAGAATCCAATTACAGCATATCCCTTTTGTAGTTCCTGGCTCTGTTCCTGCCAGCTATGGAGTTAAGAGTAGTTCCACCCACTTTTCATGTACTTTATCATCCAGTAGTATTCTCCACAATATAAAATAAACAAAACATCAAGCAAGAGAGAGTGGAAACCTCTCATAATAGTGATAGCAGATGTGCAGGTCTAGAAACTTAAGATGGAAATCTTAACACCACAGTCGAAGAGTGAGGTCATTTAAAGGATTTAATGACACAGCATTCACCAAATTCTGAAATTAGTTTTGGGTGGATTACCTTTTAAATTACTGCCTTGCTGTAATAGAGCAGTTATGCAATCCACTGTCTGACACCATATATGATGTGTCAACCCCTCCACTACCTCAAGGTGACTCCTAACACACTGTACATAGGGCAGAATAGGGGTAGATTCTCCTGCATTATAGCAGTGGACTGTTTTTTCTATGATCTCTGACATAGCATGAATGAGGACTAAACATACAAAAATCTCAGGTTCAAAAAGTTTTGAGATTGTCTGTCAGTATACAATGCCGTGAAAAAGTATTCATACCCCTTGAAATTTTCCACATTTTGTCATGTTACAACCAAAAATGAAAATATAATTTATTGGAATTTTAAGTGATAGACCAAAAAAAAGTGGTACATAATTGTGAAGTAGAAGGAAAATGATAAATGGTTTTCAAATAAATATCTGAAAAGTGTGGCGTGCACTTGTATTCAGCCCCCTTTAGTCTGATACCCCTAACTAAAATCTAGTGGAACCAACTGCCTTCAGAAGTCACCTAATTAGTCCACCTGTGTGTAATTTAATCTCAGTATAAATACAGCTGTTCTATGAAGCCCTCAGAGGTTTGTTAGAGAACATTAGAGAACAAACAGCATCATGAAGGCCAAGGAACACACCAGACAGGTCAAGGATAGGGTTGTGTAGAAGTTTAAAGCAGGGTTAGGTGGGGGGCGCATGCGTGTCCGGCTCTCAGATGGACGCGCTGTGAGCACCGCTCCGTCTACACGCCAGTAAAAACCCGGCACACCCCAGCCCCGAGGGATACAACTGCCAAATTCTGACAGATAAACAGTGTGCAAGCCTCTTTGACGATGCCCCGCCGCCGCAAAACCCCTGGACAGCCAGGGACCCAAGATGGCGCCGACTGCAGCGCTGAAAGACACAGCAGCCATGAGGAGGACAACACATCCCAGCAAGCAGATGCTAGCCTGCGATATCCGCTGTACCCTGGGGACCCTGGTGAGTTATCTCCTCCCCTGTCCCCCACTACAAGCAGCCCAGCCAAATCTAGACCCCGTCTGGACTCTGACAACATATCTTCCTGCCAGACCCTCATCCATCCATCACCTCACCTCAGCACTGACCCACCAGTGATAGAATCGTTCCCTGCATCTGACCAACCCATCACCGAAATACATCACATGAAATCACACCCATCACATGAAAAACATGCTACTATCGCTGAGACAAACACTACACAGAGATTTAACGTCATCATTAGCCCAGATTACAACCATGGTTCAACAACAAGAACACAGATTACGCCATATTGAAACAAGAATGGAAGAAATAATTATAGCACATATCGACCTAATTGACGCACATGCTGACCATACATCTGACATCGAGCAAATAAATCTGAAACTAGCAGATCTAGAGGATCGCTCAAGATGCAATAACATCAAATCCAGAGGTTTTTCTGAAAATATCAACAACGATGCACTACTACCATATATCCAACAATATATGAAACACCTCATCCCAGCTCTCTCAGATATGGGGATCGCCATAGATTGAGCTCACAGAATACCCAAACCCCCATTCCTAGCAGCATCAATTCCAAGAGATGTTCTGGCTCGCATCCACTTCTACCACATTAAAGAAAAGATAATGCCAGCAGCCATAAACCCCCCTCCTCTCCCGCCATCACATGCAAATATCAGATTTTTCGCAGACCTATCAAAGGCCACACTCCTTAACTGTAAAAAGATGATCACCATCACCAAAGCCTTACGAAACCACGGAATAGGCTATCAATGGGGTTTCCCCACAAAACTAACCGTCAAACATCACGGTAGAATATACACAATTAAACACCTAGAAGCGGGCATTGACCTACTGAAGACATGGAACATAATACCCGTGGATCCCCAACAATCCACCTCCACCAATATGCAACAAATGAAGGCAGAATGACTCTGACTTTGTACACCTTTAATCCACTTCCAATAATTCACCTTGGATGCTATATCCCACCCTACTAATTTCTGGCGATCGGCCCTGTATAGAAATTTTCATGTCACAAGAAATTGTTTGGCATGACCTCCTTTACGGTCAATGCTCATTTAAACCCCCCGGATTTGAAGTAGCACACCAAGCTACTCACGTCACTTGCATTTTACGCGTTTTTTTTTTCCCCCTCCACCCCCTTCACTTCCTTCTCCTCCTGTTCCACCAAATGACCAATTGTACCGCATGTTCAACTGAAACCTACAAAAAAACTTGGAATACACCCCCTGACTCATCGATCGAGCCAATATCACACTACCATCTCTACGGAATACTCCCTCTCACGACCATATCCGTCCAACTGCGATCAACATTTCAAACAACAACTCAACTACTCCACTAACCAAACCAAAGATTTACACTATGATTAACATAACATCTCTCAATGTTTGTGGCTTAAACTCCCCCTTTAAGAGATCGATGCTCCAAAAGGAAACTCGGACATTTCAGGCTGACATACTCTTCCTACAGGAAAAACACTTCGCAACAACCAAGACCCTCAAACTACAGCTACATCAATTCTCCCACGTCTATATGCCCACTAACTCCCCCCAAAAAAATGGTGTTATTACAGCTATAAAAGACTCTACACAGTTCAACCACATATCAGAAATAGCTGACCCTCAAGGCCGCTATCATATTTTAATCTGCAAAATCAACGATGTCCCTTATACTTTAGTAAATGTATACTGTCCCAACAACAACCTGATGTAATTCTACCACAAACTCCACACCATCATCTCGTCTCAAAAACAAGGCAGGCTTCTCATTGGTGGAGACTTCAACGTCATCGGCAACCCACTTCTAGACTCGTCTTCCAACAAAAGATCTCCCAAACAGAATTTCAACCGTTTCCTACATGATCACAACCTTTATGACATTTGGAGATGCCAACACAGTACTGAAAGAGACTACACCTACTACTCCCCGTCTCATGTATCTTACTCCAGAATCGACTTTTTTATTACGGACAAATAGACTGTACAACACGTACTGTCATTCAAAATCGGTACCATAACCTGGTCAGACCACGCTCCAATCAACATAACCTTAGACAACAATCAACATTCTGCAATTCCTCCCATCTGGAGACTGAATTCTGTGATTTTGAAGAACTCAGATAACCAAAAATACCTGTTAGAAGCCCACAACCTATTCTTTGAATTTAATGCTACACCTGATATCTCTATAACCACATTGTGGCCCGCTTACAAAGCATACACGAGAGGTATCCTCATACAACTAAATTCCTGAATCACTAAGGATCCCAACAAATTGACCAACTTCTAACATCCATAAAACTAAAAGAAGTAATCAACAAAAAAAAACCAAGTACCTCCACATCTGCATCCCTAACCTCAAAGAGAAACAAACTCCGAACCCTCGTACTCTACAAGTGTAACCTCAACCTTCAAAAAACGAAATCGCAATTTTATTCCCTAGGTAACAAAGCAAATTCTCTTTTAACAAAAATAATCAAACAAAGATGTCTTAAATCCAAAATCTCTTTAATTCAACACCTAACTACTCAAACATCGCTCACAAATCCGCAAGACATAGCTAACGCTTTTGTGAACTACTACCAAACCCTGTATAATATCAAAGATGACCCGGACACGACCCAACCAACAACAGTATCCATACAAAACTTCCTAACCACCACTAATCTTCCCGAACTCACTCCATCACAACTCACCTCTATCCCTATCCCGATCCATCCAACAGAAATAGAAAAAACTATAAAAACCTTACCTCTTAATAAATCTCCAGGAAACGATGGCTTCACGAACGAATTCTACAAAACATTTACCCCTAATCTTACACCACATCTAACCGATCTCTTTAACCATGCCACCTCTATAGGTGAATTCCCCAACAAAATGCTGCAATCCATAATCACAACTATTCCAAAACCCAGCAAAGATCCCCAACTTGTCCAGAATTAAAGACCGATCTCACTACTAAACACAGACATAAAACTCTACGCCAAAATAATAGCCCAAAGACTTCTTCCCCATCTTCCTACATTAATCCACCCAGACCAAGTGGGATTTATCCCTGGTCGCCAAGCACCAGACGCAACCAGAAGACTCATATCCCTCCTACACAAATTAGAAACCACCAAACAACCCTCCCTATTCTTATCCCTAGACGCTGAAAAAGCATTCGACCGAATACAATGGCAATTTATGAAACTCACACTTCAAAAATTCGGAATTACAGACTGCATGCTATTGGCAATCCTTTCCCTCTATTCCAACCCTTCAGCTAGAGTATTAACAAACGGCACACTCTCACATACTTTCCACATATCCAACGGTACCAGAAAAGGCTGCCCCTTATCCCCCATAATCTTTACTTTACTCATCGAACCCTTAGCCTCAAAACTCAGAGATGAAACAACATTCACAGGAATTACCCACCTCAATAAAGAACACAAAATTAGCCTATTTGCGGATGACATCATTCTAATGGTTACCAACCCATACAAATCGCTTCAAATGATTCGTACACATCTTCACAATTACTCGGAAGGTTCATACTATAAACTCAATTAGCCCAAATCCTCTATCCTTAATCTCCATATGCCCACGAAGATCCAGAAAATGCTGATCAAACATTTCCCCTTCTCCTGGGAACACCACAGCATCCCCTACCTGGGAATTAAACTCACCACTATGACTGATCAACTATACGCTTCAAACCACAAACTATTACTTGAATACATCCCACAAGAACGTAAAAATCTACGCACGTCAACACTATCGAAACTAGGAAGAGTAGCTACCCTCAAAATGTGCATACTACCCAAAATCCTTTACATATTCCACACACTCCCCATCACCGTCCCCAATACCTTCTTCTCCAAACTACAAGCAGTACTTAGGGATAAGGACACCTCTCATACCATTGATTATCCACTTGGTTCATGCATCTGACTGTCGGCCATCTTTTTGGATTCTGTGAATCAGCTTTTTTGGACATTACCATGTAAGTGTGCTACTTACTTTTACCTTTTGAATAAAAAATACTACACTATCACGACTTCTTTCTTTTGGGTCTTATTGCCGAGTCCCTGAGATGATCTCCTGATATGAAAGCACACCAATCCTGGCGATAGAGGATATAAAGCTATTTCGTGTTACTGTAAAGAGGCGCACTCCCCCTGGTGGTAGGAGACGGCAAGAGTGGTGCACTGGTGTTCCTGAGGGCTTTACGCTGAGGACCATTTGGCTGTGACCAGGAGTAGGTCATTATACTCCAATGCGCATTTACTTGCGCTATCTGGTTAGTGCATTTTACAGCTATTCTCCTATCACGGAAGTCACGGATTTGCTTGGATACACCCCAAAACGTATGACTTTAACATCCCTATCACTATAGGCACTTTGATTAGTTGGATGAATCTTCATTACTTACCTGACCATTGTTTACATTAATTTATGAATGTGGGATCTGGTGCATGTCATAAAATGAATGTTTAATTCTGCTATATATATGTTAATTCCCTGTATTATATACTCAAGCGCTGCAACTTTTTGTATTTGACTTTTGATGAAGAGGGTATACGAGGTTTACCTTTATGTTAGCGGCTTGAATCTGTCAGATCCAGCGCTCGTTCTTTTCTCCATATATTGCATACAAGCAGTACTTGCCAAATTCCTCTGGAACTCAAAAAAACCCAGATGTACTACAAATTTCTTAATACGCCCAACTTCTAGGGGAGGAGCAGGTCTCCCACATATAAAATAATACTACAATGCCACACTTCTAGACCAACTCTATTTTTGGTGGCACCCAGTTAATGAAAAAGCATGGACTACCATGGAAACACTCCCGCATCTCCAACCTACATCACATAATATGCTGTTCTTGCCACAAGCCCGCCAATCCAAAATTCTACCCAAACATCCATGCATCCAAGCCTCTTTACAAGCCTGGTATGATCTCCTAACATCCAACCCGACAGATACCAAACTAACTCCTACCCCAATCACCTCCCTACACTTCATTATCCCCTCTTTAAAACTACTACAATGGGAAAATCGAGGTATATCTCTTATACAAGACCTCTACACAGACCACAAATTAGACTCCTTTTCGACTCTTCAGGAAAAATTTCACCTCCCCGACAATTAAAACTTCACTTACATGAGAATAGCTCATTCTCTACAAAAAATAAATATTCCACATCTTTTGAAAATTCCTACTACTGCGCATCAATTCCTTAACAAAACACAATACCCAAAGAAAGGGATTTCGGCCTTCTACACACTCATAACCAGCTCACAGTTCGCCCTACAAACTACCTTTCTATCCAACTGGGAGAAACGCCTGCCACAACCAATACAACCGCACACTTGGGACAAAACCTTCAACATCACCCACAAAGCATCTAGATGTAGTTCCCATTGGGAATCATGTATGAAAATTTTACACCAGTGGTATTTAACACCTGTCAAACTCTCTTTATATTAATCTCAACACTCACCCGCTTGTTGAAGACAATACGGAGAAACAGGATCAACTCTACATATACTCTGGACATGTAAATCTCTTAGATCTTACTGGAACAGCATTTTCCAATTGATTTCAACAGTCGCTGAAGCCCCAGTGGCCCCAAACCCGGCTCTCGCACTCCTTCATATAGGAATCGACAAATTCCCTAAAGACTCACGCACCATCATTATCCACTTATTGGCAGCTGCTAAAACCAACATTACTAAATTATGGAAATCTACCAAAACTCCTTCTCTATCTGCCCTTATAACAGATCAGCCCTCAACCATTCTTCCCATCATAAATTCAAATACCAATTGTCTCGATGGCTACAGAACCCTAATTGCTCCATAAAATGATAATATTTTTATAAATATATAACACTAAGGCCTTATGCACTAGACTGGTGTTCTCGTCACCCCCCTCCTCCCTTGCCCCCCCCCCCCCCCCTGTTTCTTACCCACTTTATATAACATTCCCACCTCTATATGGTTCACACCAAACCGAGCATACCTCTCAGGTAAGTACGACTCTTGTTTATACCCTCCCCAGCCAAATGGTGGGGAATTTATTTCTTGCAACAATATTGCTGTACTTCAGTGTGAACCATATTAAATGTACCTTGTTTTGTTTTACACTAAAATCTTTCAATAAAAATATTTGAAATGAAAGCAGAGTTAGGTTATAAAAAACATCCCAAGCTTTGAACATCTTACGGAGCACTGTTTAATTCATCATCCGAAAATGGAAAGAGTATGGTACAAACCTACCAAGACATGGCTGTCCACCTAAACTGGCAGGCCGGCCAAGGAGAGCATTAATCAGAGAAGCAGCCAAGAGGCCCTTAGTAACTCTGGAGATCCACAGCTCAGGTGGGAGAATCTGTCTACAGGACAACTATTAGTCATGCACTCCACAAATCTGGCCTTCATGGAAGAATGGCAAGAAGAAAGCCATTATTGAAAGAAAGCCGAAAGAAGTCACATTTGAATTTTTCAAGAAGCCATGTGGGGGACACAGCAAACATGTGGAAGAAGGTGCTCTGGTCAGTTGAGACCAAAATTGAACTTTTTGGACTACAAGCAAAACACTATGTGTGGCAGCAAATTAACACTGCACATCAGCCTGAACACACCATCTCCTCCATGGTGGTAGCAGCATTATGTTGTGGGGATGTTTTTCTTCATCAGGGACAGGGAAGCTGGTCAGAGTTGATGGGAAGATGGATGGAGCCAAATACAGGTCAATCTTAGAGGAAAACCTGTTAAGAGTTTTCAAGAGACTTGAGACTGGGTTCACCTTCAAGCAGGACAATGATCCTAAACATACAGCCAGAGCTACAATGGAATGGTTTAAAGAAAAGCATATTCATGTGTTAGAATGGACCAGTCAAAGTCCAGACCTAAATCCAATTCAGAATCTGCAGCAAAACTTGAACATTTTGCATTTGAAAAATGCTATTTTGCAAAAAAAGAATGGGCAAAAATTTCACTCTCTAAATGTTCAAAGCAGGTACAGACATACCCAAAAAGACTTGCAGCTGTAATTGCAACGAAAGGTGGTTCTACAAAGTATTGACTCAGGGGGGCTGAATACAAAATGCATGCCATACTTTTCAGATATTTATTTGTAAAAGATTTTTAAAACCATTTATCATTTCCCTTCCACTTAACAATTATGTGCCACTCTGTGTTGGTCTATCACATAAAATTCCAATAAAATACATTTATGTTTTTGGTTGTATCATGACAAAATGTGGAAAATTTCAAGGGGTATCAATACTTTTTCATGGCGCTGTATATTACATGGTGAATGCCAAGCTATCATTTTTTGGTGACTTTCTGATTGCCTTGTTTAAAATACAATAAATATCTATAGTTGAAAAAAAAATCTTTCAGTGGCTAGCTGCATCAGGATTTCATACAGACCTTTTTTTTTCTTTAATCAAATTTGAGCATATACAGTTGTGCTCAAAAGTTTGCATACCCTAACAGAAATTGTGAAATTTTAGCATTGATATTGAAAATATGATGATCATGCCAAAAAATGCTCTTTTATTGAAGGATGATGATCATATAAAGCCATTTATTATCAAATAGTTGTTTGGCTCCTTTTTAAATCACTCAAATGGCCATGATCAAAAGTTTACATACCCTGGAAGGCTTCGCCTTGGTACAGGCACACAAGGTGACACACATGGGTTAAAATGCCTATTAGAGGTTAATGTCCCACATTTGTGGTTTTTTAAATTGCAATTAGTGTCAGTGTACAAATAGTCAATGAGTTTGTTAGCTCAATAAATTCATATATATATATATATATATATATATATATATATATATATATATATATTATTTAATTATTATTATAAGTAATCTAATTAATGACTGATAATGTTTTAAAAATTCTGTTGCTGTGTAGTTTGCAAGCTTACTGTGCAAGAATTCTTTTTACTTCTATTCTCCCAGTCTTGGGGTCAAGTTTGGCTGACCTAAAACAATGTACTCTCTATATGGCTCAGTTTGTCTCAACAGTTATTAAACAGGGGTAGTTATTACATTCCTCAAAAAGAGAATGTACAAATCTACATATGAAACCCAACAATTAAAATAAGGAACAAAAAAAGCTACTAAAAATGCTACAAAAATTACTTCAATGTAATTCTGCAATAACAACTCTTAATATATGCACAGTAAAAATACACTGATTTATCCCTAACCTATAAACAAAAAACTAAACCAAAGACTGATACCTGAATGTTTAAAGTGAGCTATGTGAATCATAAGTGACCAATTTGTGCTCTGATACAGTTTAGTAAACAGTTTTTGACATTTTTGTATAAAAGTACTCACAGAAATAATTCAAGCAGAAGAATTAAGTACAGTGTTTATACTAATCACAGGAGTTTGTTTACTACAATGCCATTATCTGAAGCATTTCACTGACTTCCATTCCTCCTTTCTGCCTCATATTTCATTGTTAAAATTTACTTCTAACAATCAAACACTGATTTAAACCACAGTCTTATATACATAAATTGCCGCGCTAGATAAAGTGACAAGAATTCAAACCTATATAAATATTGAAATATGTGATTGAAGAAAGAGTGCATAAAAATGGGCAAAATATGGTGATATCCATATCCTCAATATAATAAGTTCAAGATAGAAAGTCTCAGTGATACTGTACACTGTAAAGGCAGAATCCTTGTGTATCACCATGTCTCTAGACACCACCATAAGTATAAAGGACTCTTACTGGAACATATGAACTCTTTTGGTAAAAAAAAGTCAACAAGGCATGTGGTTAAAACCTCTAAATTGGATCTCTTATCTCTTCCACAACTCCATATTTGGCTATTAAGGATAAATATCTCGTTACAACAAGCTTCCACAATTTTCCTTGTACCACATCCAATAATGCGAAGTAGCAATTCATAACATAAAAGGGAAGCAAGAAAGCTCACAGTGTAAAAACATAGACACATGTTTATTCTATAAAATATATTCAATCCACTCACATGTCAAAAAACACAAAAGCGCTTTGTATATATACAGGTGAAACTCGAAAAATTAGAATATCGTGAAAAAGTTCATTTATTTCAGTAATGCAACTTAAAAAGGTGAAACTAATATATGAGATAGACTCATTACATGCAAAGCAAGATAGTTCAAGCTGTGATTTGTCATAATTGTGATGATTATGGCTTACAGCTCATGAAAACCCCAAATCCACAATCTCAGAAAATTAGAATTTTACATGCAATCAATAAAACAAGGATTGTACATAGAACAATATCGGACCTCTGAAAAGTATAAGCATGCATATGTACTCAGTACTTGGTTTGGGACCCTTTTGCAGCAATTACTGCCTCAATGCAGCGTGGCATGGAAGCTATCAGCCTGTGGCACTGCTGAGGTGTTATGGAAGACCAGGATGCTTCAATAGCAGCCTTCAGCTCTTCTACATTGCTCGGTCTCATGTCTCTCATCTTTCTCTTGGTAATGCCCCATAGATTCTCTATGGGGTTCAGGTCAGGCGAGTTTGCTGGCCAATCAAGCACAGTAATTCCGCGGTCATTGAACCAGGTTTTGGTGCTTTTGGCAGTGTGGGCAGGTGCCAAGTCCTGCTGAAAAATGAAGTCAGCATCCCCATAAAGCTCATCTGTGGAAGAAAGCATGAAGTGCTCCAAAATCTCCTGGTAGACGGCTGCGTTGACCCTGGACTTAATGAAGCACAGTGGACCAACACCAGCAGATGACATGGCTCCCCAAATCAACACAGACTGTGGAAACTTCACACTGGACTTCAAGCATCTTGCAGTGTGTGCCTCTCCATTCTTCCTCCATACTCTGGGTCCTTGGTTTCCAAATGACATGCAAAAGTTGCTCTCATCAGAAAAGAGGACTTTGGACCACTGAGCAACAGACCAGGTCTGTTTTTCTTTAGCCCAGGTAAGACACTTCTGACATTGTTTGTTGTTCAGGAGCGGATTGACAAGAGGAATACGACATTTGAAGCCCATGTCCAGGATTCGTCTATGTGTGGTGGCTCTTGATGCACTGACTCCAGCCTCAGTCCACTCTTTGTGAAGTCCCTAACACTTTTGAATATCCTTTTCCTGACAAACCTCTCCAGGCTGTGGTCATCCCTGCTGCTTGTGCACCTTTTTATTCCACACTTTTCCCTTCCACATAACTTTTTATTAATGTGCTTTGATACAGCACTTTGGGAACATCCAACTTCTTTTGCAATTACTTTTTGAGGCTTTCCCTCCTTATGGAGGGTGTCAATGATGGTTTTCTGCACAACCGTCAGGTCAGCAGTCTTTCCCACGATTGTGATTCCTACTGAACCAGACTGAGAGACCATTTAAAGGCTCAGGAACCCTTTGCAGGTGTTATGGCTTAAATAGCTGATTAGAGTGGGACACTTTGAGCTGAGAATATTGCACCTTTTCAAAATATTCTAATTTTCTGAGATTGTGGATTTGGGGTTTTTATGAGCTGTAAGCCATAATCATCACAATTATGACAAATCACGGCTTGAACTATCTTGCTTTGCATGTAATGAGTCTATCTCATATATTAGTTTCACCTTTTAAGTTGCATTACTGAAATAAATGAACTTTTGCATAATATTCTAATTTTTTGAGTTTCACCTGTAAATAGCGGTCTGGGAGCTGATATGTGTTGTATCCTTGGAGTAAACAGCATGGTGACATAATGAGCACAAGCTCCGCCCTATGCATTTCATCACAGATGACATTGTCAGGGGCACAGTCTATTTGCCTTTAATAAATCAAACCCTTTGATTTGGTGTTGATTTATTAAAAGAACAGAGATTTTCACTTAGCAAAGTGAATATTCATTATGGAGAGTATATGTGTGCTTTTTAAATAAATGTGCACTTAGTTTACTGAATAAAGTGAAGCTGTGTTCACTTTGAATAACTAATCATCTGTGAGAGAAATAAAAAAAAGAAAGATCTTTGCTTGCAAATGATTGGATAATTCATGTGAACACAGCTTTATCTTCTTCACTAAACTAAGTGAATCGCCTGTATTCTATTTAGCAAATCAGTTGCATAGATTTTCATTTTCTCTTTTACTGACTAAACGAGTTGTGCTAACTTAAATGCATGTTTTGTCTACACAGAAATAAGCCAGATTGCTCAATCTGTAACAAACTGCCATATTCTTTTTCAGTGGGTCCTTCTCTTGTAATTCAACATCACACAGTTAATTGAATGCTGTCCGATTCTCAAGCGAAGCAAATCTAAAGCTTATAAACAAGAGAAGATTTCTTCTTTCAATTCACAGTCTTTATCACATATCTGTATGTCATCTCATCAGCTGCTCAGCACTTTATGACACAAATACAGCTATGTAATGCTAAGCTCATACCTTATGGTATTCATTGCAAACTTAGTCTGACTAGAACTTGAAGCAATTATAGCTCCTTTGCATTCACTGTTAAATTTGCAATTAGAAATGTGTGAAATCTGGCTTTGCTTCACACAAACCTGAGTATGAACTGCAGCATCCAATCTCTGGGATTCTTTAGTACCTATTCGCCAATAAGGTCTTCTGATACCAGCTTATAGTTGCTCTCTACAGGGTGATGGATAGCTTATTCACGTGTGTACAATCAATAATCAAGTCAAAGTCAAAAGCTTAGATGTAAAAATAAAACTCTTGCTAAGTGTCAATTAAATTTTAGATACTATTTATTCATGATATGCTGTTCATGTCATGATGAAACCTACTAACGAGAAGTAGCATTTCAGTTCCTCTATATTTGCACTGCTCATTTGGAAGAGTGCTTGTTTGTGATTCCTCTCCTGTTCAAGTGAACAGGAAGTTCAATTATTATTATATGTGGCCATCACATGCCAACTGGTGACAGAGAGGGAACATCAAAAGACAGGAAGTGGAACTTCAGCAAATCCATAAACTGTGCATCCAGTATGCCATGGGGTGATTTATGAAAACTGGTACACATTTTAATCAAATTTCTTCCTAATTGACATTTTATGATTATGATGTTATTGAAATGTTATGGACAACATCTCCATGTATGCTAAGTTTTTATTTGCTATAGATTTCATAAATCAGGTCAAACAGAATATTTAGCACTTCCCTGTTGCCGTATTTTAAGTGGTGGATGTGTATTTCTGGAGTGCTGTTTATATACATCACTCTTGAAAAAACATAAGTGGCCAGTGCGCCTCTGAATGACTGTGATCTGAGCCATCTGACCAATCACAGTGGCCAAAAATGTAAACACAATGGAAAAAAGAGAAAAGGTATTCATGTAATGACTTTTTCATTTGTAGAAGATCACAGGCAGCAGCAGATTCAAGGTCTTCATGTGATTGTGAGAACATATCTAACCCTTTCACCATCCTCCTCTCCTCTCCATCTCAGCTTCATCCTGTCTCTGTGTGTGACCTGTATATTAACCCCTTCACATCCCTTATCCTGTATATCTCAACATTGACACCTTCATCTCCATCATCCCACTGTATGTAGTCTATACATTAATCTCTTCACCTCCTCCTCCCTCTGTGTATGAATATTATGCTGCTCCAAAAATATTGTGGCAAAAATTAGATCACTTCCCACTTGCCAAAAAGGGGTAATTTTGTGGGAGTCTGGACAGCCCTGGAAAATGTATTTATAACAGCAAAAAAAGGAAAGTTTTTTTAACAATTTTTTGTTTCCATGAAAAAATAAAGTTTTTATTAAATTAAACCAAAGAAAGTGCTATCTTTCTTATCTTCAAACAATAGACATATAATTTGGGTACGGTATTATGTGACAGAAGCCGGCCATAGATGGATCGGATCTTGGTTGGTTCAGCAGGGAACAGAAGAGATTTGAACCATCTGTGAACAGGTTGGTTGTACTGAAGTCAATCCGTCAAGTCGATTCATCATTAAGTAATTGTCAGTAAAACTATCACTGAAAAATGATCTGGTAATGAAGGGGTATATTTACAGACTGATACCCAAGTGGTTAAAATGTAACTCTAGCCAGAAAAATGTTTTTTTCAATGCTTGATAAAGCAGGGAATGGTTGCTATGTCACGTTTTTATTGCAGGTTTTCCCAATTCTGAAGCTTTCCTTGCACTTTCAACAAAGACAAAAAAGAAGGGAAACACAATAAAGTTTAAATCTTTCCAAACATAAAGGGAAATCCCACCTCTTAGATTTGTCACCATGACAAATGTCCCCATTGGATCGTATCTCATCTACTCCTGTTCTGGGTACAACCATAATATTCTGGATCCCCCCTTCACTTTTTTTTCTAATGACAACAGTCAAACACTGAGGTTCAATCTCCATAATGGGATGTGGGGGAGTGGATAAACTAAACAAAAAATTCTGGCAGGAATTATACTTTATTTCAGTTACAATTCCTAGTGCATATAGCCAGCCATACAAGGGAAGATCTTTTTTTTTTCAAAACGCAGACTTTTCCAGCACTGTTATATGATTATATCCCAATGCATGGCACATGCAGACATTGTAGCGAATGGTGGGAAGTTAGTGGTGCTCTTATTTTTTTGGCAAGTTTAAAGGATAAGTTCACCTTTTAACAAAAAATAATAAATGCACATTTTTGTGCAGGTAAAAAAATGCGCATTTATTATTTTTTGTTTGTGGAGCCTCCAAAGCATTGCCTGCCTGGCCACATCTTTTTTCCATTTGACAGCTAGTGAGGGGGGAGAATATCCCTGGATATCTGTCACAGCAGGGAGAGGGGAGGAGCGGGGGCCGGTCTGATTGTAACATGTTTACATGTTACACCCTGAATATGGGTGTAACATGTAACATGTTATGAAAGGTGAACTTATCCTCTAAACTCATTCTTAGAATATTCTATACTCTTCTGACTGATAGTAGAGATTAATAGAGATACACAATTATTCCTTGTTAGTGTCCCATAGGCAGCAACTTGATGCTGAAAAGGGTGTGAATAAGGTTCAGGATGGCAGCATGTTCAATATGAAGCAAAGATCAAGAATACAACCACATGATAGCAAACTAGCACAAGGAAAGTTCAAAACTAATCTTGAAAAATACTGCTTTACCAAAATAGTAGGTAATACTTGGAACAGACTTCCAGCAGATATAATGAGTCAGTCAACAATAACTGCTTGGTCTTTTTCTGCCGTCATTCTTCTATGTTTCTATGAGATTATTTGATCAGTACTGTATGGGATGAAGGAAGGATTGTCTGAGCATATAATCATTAATTTTAGAATGTAAAGATTCCTCCTTCATTTTAACCAAACTTCATTGTACTAGGTAGAATGCTACTTTTCATTTCTTCAAAATGTTGGATTACCTTACAAATAGAAAATAGAAAACTCACACTGAAAGTACAGAATCAATATAAACAGAGCATTATCTTAGTAAAATTATACAATATACTAAACTTTCTTAAAGATAGTAAACCTTTTCAAAATGAGTTATTTTATACCTCTAAACTATTTAAACATTCACGTAGCTATGAACACACTCTTAGATCCACCTTCCACATTAGAGGAATATCAACAAGCCATCCTAACCTGGCATAAATCAGAGGTATATTGCCTGTTTACTTAAAGTTACAATATTTCAGATAACTACCTATAGAAATGTCAGGTTTAAACAGAGATGACATGCTTATACAGTACAGCAATTATTCTCTCGGTTCAAACCTTAAAAAAATGTAAGCTGAAAAACTGCAAACAGCAGGAAATCTTCCCAAAAAGGCACCCCTCATGTAATTGAACAGTGTTATAAACAGCAGGAAATTGAGCTGAGTAATTTATGCTGACTTTAGGATCCAAAGCAAAGTCTCAGAAGACTATCATAGCTCGACTCTTATTTTCCCTTAGCTTTCATTGTACGCACTGGAGAAACAAGGTGTAATCACTGATAGGGGCCTCCCGATGGCTTGTTTGTGCTTCTGTAATTGGATAATACATTAAACAGTTTCAGCAGGGTGCCATAAATACGACTGCACAGATCACCCACATCATGAAAAAGAAAGAACCTGTACAAACCACTGACACATTTTTACATTTATCAGTTAAGCAAGCAACATAAAAGCCCTACTCTAGAAATGTCTGAAATACATTAGCCTGGATCTTAAAATATTCTGTTTATTCTCTGTATAAAGCCAGATTTTTCAAGCTTTTCAAGGATATAAGTCAACACTGTTACTTGTATTTTTTAATAACTATGATCATCAAGGTGTATTTAAAAATACTCCTAACCTGTTTATTTTTACATCTTGGACTTACAAATTAGACATAATGAAAGACCAACAGCCTGTGTAACAATTTCCTTCACAGAACAATACTTAAAAGTGGTTATCAAAAAAACCCCACACATTTCTGAATGTCAGCAAATAATTTAGTAGCAAATCAGGAATGTATGTTTGAAAGGAATTATAATTACAAACGATTTAATTTTGGACAAACCCCATGTTTTGCATAGTGTGATATATCAGAAGTATTACAATAAAATTACAATACATGTACATACCATGTATATAAAGAAAACAGAAACAGCTTTAACAACTTGTAATTTTTAATTCAAGGCAGCAAAGGAGCCATACATGACATCAGTCACTAAAGTATAATTTTAGTATATCAAAGACAGTTCATCCTAGTTCTATCTAGTTTCCGGACAGACCAATTTCTCAATATATCATATAACTACTGTGCGATGTAAAGGCAGAAATTCTCAAAAGAATAATCAATCAAAAATCCAGAATAGTTGTCAGTGAGCTATTGGATGGCAGAAATAACAATCATTTGTCTTATCTGCAAAGAAAATATAAAATAAACAAGCTGAATTTTCCAAGAACAAACATTACAAATTAACCTCATACAACTAAAGGGAAGAAAGAAAAATAAAACACTTTCTTTGTTTGTCACCTTTGGGCTATGAGTTTCTATTCCACTTCATGTTATGTGTAATTAGTTGTGTGCCAGCCTTTGGTACGTTCCATAATAAATCCCTTGACCGCATTTTGTGCAGGGTTGGCAGAAATGGAAAGGTTCTATTCATTAAATCGCAGGACACACCACAGAAACTTACCACACTGCACTGCTTCCTTGCAAGATTCCAGCACGCTAGAAATTTCAACAGCCATCTCTCTCTATGCTTGAAAAAGCCTCCCATATGACTATGATTAAGTAGGATATGAGATTGGTCCAATCAGTGTTTTCCTTTTTCTGAGACCTCCTCCCCCATCATTACATGTGGTGTTGGGACAGGGTTATGCCTGCACTTAAACAGTAACCATCTGTTACTTGCAGGAAAGCTGTGTCTCGTTCTCAGGTTTCCCTGCTTCTTTGCACAATAATATGTCTTTGGACTGTGGAGGTTCCCTCTACAACACATAGAAAAGTTACAAAAGATGTAGCAGCCCCATCACTCGAATATAACATAGTACAAGGTCCACACTAAATGTTAAGCTTTTTCCAGCTGCACATAACTACTAACCACAGAGGTAGCAAAGACTGAAGCTCAAGATGGGTGGTTGTGGGACGTTAGGGAAATGATTATTAAAAGCATTAAGGAAAATAAAAAAGCTAACCACATGCCATCAATGTGTTAATAGCTCACTCAGTCATTACTATAAGGCTTATCTGGGTTTTCAATATAATAAATTTAAGTTAATTACATTCATGCATTTAGGTTCTCAAAGAATCATTCCTTTATTAATTACAAGTGAATAAAACTACAACAAAACACTATGGGTAAGTTAGGATGAACATCTTTAAAGCCCAATTCTATCCTCCCCACTGCTATCTCCCAGTTCAGACTTACCTTTTTTAAATTTTTCAGGGTAGTCACATGGGGGGAGATTTACTAAAACTGGAATACTCAGAATCTGGTGAGCTGTGCATGGTAGCTAATCAGATGCTAACTTCAGCTTGTTCAATTAAGCTTTGAGAATAAAAACTGGAAGCTGATTAGTTTCTATGCAGAGCTGCACCACATATTGCTCTCTCAATATTAATAAATAACCCCAATGGTGTGCAGAGTCCCCTTTTTTTTTCCTCTCTATTCCAGCACAAGGTGGTCTTCAATGACACAGAGAGTGTTGCTGATGTGATAACGTCTGAGCTCTTGCCTGTATAATTGTACTGTGAGTGTAGGGTGTAATGCTGAAAGGTGGCATCCCTAAGGGGTCTATGATGCACTAGGGTGTTGTCCAAGTCACCCTACATTCCAGAAAGTGGATTGAATTTCTGAGCAGGTGAGTGTGCAGGGAAAGAGTGTTGAAGAGCAGGTTTTTTCCCCCTAGAACTTGGCAAGTATTTAAAAAAAATGTGTGATTTAATTTACCCCATCATAGGATAAATATGGAGAATACCACTGCTAGCCTGTTTTAAACATGCTATTTGCATCCTGCTCAATGCTTTAGCTTTAATACTTTCTGGGCTTGATTTTTAAATATAATGTCCTAAAGTAATAGTCCACTCAAACCTTTGCACATCGGTTTTAGTGTGCATATGACAGTTTCAATGTTTCGGTTTTACATGACATTTGCCATAAAAGGACTCCAGTAGATATAAAAATAGAAAATAGTTAACATCAACAGGAATACACATAATGAACATGTTCCCTGAATGAGGGACAATCATGCTGTATACATTTTTCAACTGCTGTAAAACAAGGAAAAATAGCAAACTCGGAGAGGTAACCACTATATTGTGGATGGTGTACAAAAAAAAGATCTATTACATAGATGTAGGTCATATAAACATTCAATCATGGAAATACATAGGTAATTACATCAATCCCACTTCAAGATCTGCAAGAAAAAGCATCGCAGGCATGGAATGAGTCTATTGTAAAGGGGATGAAAAAGTTGACAAGAGAAAGAAATGTGATGTAGAATACAGGGGGGAACAGGGGTGAAGGAGGAGTTAGCAGGCAGGATAAGGAGCATTAAAGAGGCTAGACAAGGGAAAAGGGGAGTAGGGTTGGTTGGAAGGTGGAGAGAAAAGGGAAGTGGACCAGGCTAGGGGTTTCTGTACAAAAAGTATTGAGCTATATACTAAATATCCTAAATAAGTAGTGAATTAGAAGATTTAAAAAAAATCTTTTCCAGTTTTTCATCTTAAAGAGCAGTAAGCTTTTCAAGGAACATACACTAGTTCAAGAGACACTATCCAGAAACTCAGTGGGGCAATGTTGGTTTCTATGCATTAGTGATTGTGCATTTAGTTGCTGTAAAGATATGGGTTACCAGTCAGAATTAGCTATTACCACAGCAATCAGGTATTTTACAAAGGGGAGCTTCTAGTAGATTCTAGTGGATAGTCTAGCCTTTGTCATATTGTCTGATACACATGGCTCCAAAAAATTGTAAAACTGGCCAATCCCACCATAAATGTCCAAAGATGCCATGTGAGGGGCATCCTCCAAAACAAATTGCAGGGAAGAAGGGATTGCCTTAGATATGGTGGAAGGGAAGCTTATCGTTAGGTTTGACTAACATAGCATTAGCTAGCCCTGATATCATTAACGATGACTATAAAAATAGTACTAAAAAGTGCCAAAAGTTAAAATGATATGTAACTGTGGGATTGATTTATTAAAACTGGAGAATGCAAAATCTGGTGCAGCTGTGCATGGTAGCCAATCATCTCATAACTTCAACTTGTTCAATTAAGTTTTGACAAAAAAAACCCTGGAAGATGGAGCCTGGAAGCTGATTACAGAGCTGCACCAGACTTTGCACTCTTTTGTTTGGCACAAGCACCTTTTTTTCTATGAGTAAGCAATGGTGCTGCTTATCATACTGTAGTTTTTTTGGTGTGTTTTTAAGAATCTTTACACATGCATTCCTTGGTGTACCTTATCAGAGTATATGGCACAAAAGCAGGATTATTTTATGAACACTGCAAACAAGGACCACAACATTAAACATAAGATCCACAAAGGGATTGCAAAAATTGCTTGTTTGGATATCTTTGCTGTGTGTTGGTATAGACTTATGCCACAGTGCAGGATGCTGTTGTAATAGATAGACTTATGCCACCACATCCAAAAGTGTGAGGTGAACTCCGTATAATGGTCACAGCAGGTGTGCAAACCTCAGTTGAACATATCTCACCAAAAGAGTTCCCAAGAGATATAAGAAATTGTCAGGGATTTAACTACCCAGCATCTACCAAAAACATCAAATATTAATTTTGTATTTATTCACCCTTCTAAACAAAATGTACTTGCATTTTTTATTTTGTCTTCAAAATCAAACATTTGAATAAAAATAAAAAAGTGCTAGCATTGAAAGTTTTTCAAGCCTAAGATATATGGATTGCAGTATATATGCAGTGCTCACAGAGTGGTCACAGTTAATCCTTTTGTGCACGAAAGAGATATATATACAGTTTTTGCACAGTTTTTGTGTTTTGTGTTTTTGCACGGAGTGAATATATTATTTATAAATATTATTTATAAAGGTAATGCACTAGATTATTCAAATTTGTTTTTTTTGAGGTACCGCGGGATGAAATAGGATTTCTTCCTACTGGATGATAAAGTTTGAACATTGGGACATTTTTTTTGGACACTACTATTTTTGTTTCTATTGGGACAATTTTTTTATTGGGACAATTTTTTTGTTTATTAGGACACTTTTTATTGGACGTTTTTTGATTTTTATTTTATTATTATGGTATTTGAATATGAATATGTTTATGTAAATTCAAAAAGGTTATAATATTGTATTACTTTCTGGGGAGAAAGTGTGACTTTTTGAGATATTTTGGGAGTAGGTGGATATACACAGACTTAAGATATATGGATATTTGGCACATTGGTAAGGCCCTCTATACACTGTGAGACCTGCTACAATACAGCATATGTTCACAAAACAAACATGCAAACTGAGACCTATTTTATCATGGTAGAGCTAAGTATCATGGAAAGCACAGTGATCACATTTCGGAATGGCAAATGATTATTTCTTACTGATCTCTATGAATTTGCTTTCTGTCCATTTAAATAGTCCTGAAACATATCTACCTGATTATGCAAGGATCCATGGTACATAACATTGCAACACACAAAAGTTGCATATTGCTGCTAGTTTCCTAACCACAGCTAATAAAATCAAATCACAACTAGTCTGTTTTGTAACACTAACAATTAGTCCTGTATGGCGAACACAGTAATGCAAAAATATTTTTTGCTGTGTGGACTTGTGGAATTTTAGAGATAAGAAGATATTTAAAAAGAGAATTCACAGACTAAGAACCAAAAAGTTTATAGCAGGAACTTTGGTGGCATCCAGAAATTTCTCACAGGTGTGGGGTTACAGTGATTTATGGGGTTAGTAGTCAAAATGCTGGGTCTCTTTTTCAGAGCTCTAGTTTCTGAAATATAAATTACCTTTTGATTCTGCTCTTCACTGAAAAGTAAACAGTTATTATAGTTCTTCCTGATTATGATGCTGGTGCCTTCTATGTTAATTTCAAGATACATAGCTGATATATATATATATATATATATATATATATATATATATATACACAGTGGGGAACAAAAGTTTGGGCACCCCAGCTAAAAAAAATTTGTATTAATGTGCATAAAGAAGCCAAGAAAAGATGGAAAAATCTCCAAAAGGCATCAAATTACAGATTAGACATTCTTATAATATGTCAACAAAAGTTAGATTTTATTTCCATCATTTACACTTTCAAAATAACAGAAAACAAAAATATGGCATCTGCAAAAGTTTGGGCACCCTGCAGAGTTAATATCTTGTACTGCCCCCTTTGGCAAGTATCACAGCTTGTAAATGCTTTTTGTAGCCAGCCAAGAGTCTTTCAATTCTTGTTTGAGGTATCTTTGCCCATTCTTCCTTACAAAAGTCTTCCAGTTCTTTGAGATTTCTGGGCTGTCTGTCACGCACTGCTCTTTTAAGGTCTATCCATAGATTTTCAATTATGTTGAGGTCAGGAGATTGTGAAGGCCATGGCAAAACCTTCAGTTTACGCCTCTTGATGTAATCCCCCGTGGATTTCGAGGTGTGTTTAGGATCATTATCCATTTGTAGAAGCCATCCTCTCTTTAACTTCAGCTTTTTCACAGATGGCATCAAGTTACCATCCAAAATTTGCTGAAATTTTATTGAATCCATTTTTCCTTCTACTCGTGAGATGTTCCCTGTGCCACTGGCTGCAACACAACCCCAAAGCATGATTGATCCAACCCCATGCTTAACAGTTGGACAGAGGTTCTTTTCATTAAATTCTGTGCCCCTTCTTCTCCAAACGTACCTTTGCTCATTCCCGCCAAAAAGTTCAATTTTAACCTCTTCGGTCCACAGAACTTGTTTCCAAAATGCATCAGGCTTGTCTATATGTTCATTTGCAAAGTTCAAACGATGATTTTTGTGGTGAGGATGTAGAAGAGGTTTTCTTCTGATGACTCTTCCATGAAGACAATATTTGTACAAGTATCTCTTTATAGTGGAATAGTATACCACAACTCCAGGGTCTGCCAGATCTTTCTGGAGGGATCGTGCAGTCAAATGTGGGTTTTGAATTGTTTTTCTCACAATCCTGCGAGCTGTTCTGTCTGATATTTTTCTTGGTCTTCCAGATCTTGCTTTAACTTCCACTGTTCCTGATGACTGCCATTTCTTAATTACATTCCGAACAGAGGATATTGACATCTGAAAACGCTTTGCTATCTTCTTATAGCCTTCTCCAGCTTTCTGAGCGTCAACTATTTTCAGTTTTCTAGACAACTGCTTAGAAGAACCCATGGTGCTGATTGTTGGGGCAAGGTCAAATGAGTCTGGGCATTTAAAACCTTTGAGATTGACATCACCTGGTCTTCCCAGATGATGATTGAGAACAATCCATGACACTGGCAGGTCTCAGCTTTGCAAAGGGGGCAGTGCATGCTATAAATTCTGCAGGGTGCCCAAACTTTTGCAGACGCCATTTTTTTGTTTTCTGTTATTTTGAAAGTGTAAATGATGGAAATAAAATCTAACTTTTGTTGACATATTATAAGAATGTCTAATCTGTAATTTGATGCCTTTTGGAGATTTTTCCATCTTTCCTTGGCTTCTTTATGCACATTAATACAAATTTTTAGCTGGGGTGCCCACACTTTCGATCCCCACTGTATATATATATACACACACACTGACACACGCACACCATAGCTAATAATAATTTTGTATGACCACTTTTGTGATTTGCACACTTCTGCCACTTTGAATTGCCAGGATAATCATAATACCATTTATTGGTCCAACTTTACAGCTTCCTGGATCACCTCCCTAGTTCTCATTAGAAGTAGAAAAATTATGTTGGATGTTAGATCTATTGTTAAATCAGGAAGTTGGTGTCACCTTCCTTTCTATGCAGTGTGGTAGGAGGGTGTACATAATCAAGGTGTGTTTGGAGTTCAGATTTTAACTTGGTAAGTTTAGAAATACATCATATTTCAAACCAGAAATAACTTGAAATTAAACAATGTCTGCAGTAAACTGTCACTCACTGTTTTTCTAGCTTTTCCTAGGTTTACATGACCAACTAACTGCCCCAATGGACATGGACGGGAACCACTGTAATGCCAGTCACAATTCACTATCGCCCAAATTAGAAGCTAGCAAATGTATGGGTACATGTATCTATGCAGTGTGTTTTTTAATCAAAAGGGGATGGGAAACTTCCATTGATTACCATAAAATTATAAAGTTTATGACTGGCACTACAGTTAACATAGGGCATAGAAATTTGCAGTCCTCCACTCACTAATGATCTACAGCAGTGGTCTCCAAACTGTGGCCCGGGGGCCAGATGTGGCCCTTTGCTTGCCTTCATCCAGTGCCCTTGGGGCACTATTCCTCCCACTGATATAAGGCACTATTCTCCCACTGACACCAACAATGGTGTAAAATTACTACCACTGACATCAACAATGGGGTATAATTCCTCACACTGACACTAATGATGGGCACTATTCCTCCCAGTGATGTCAAGGATGGGACACTATTCCTCCCACTGACACCAACAATTGGGCACTATTTCTCCCACTGATACCAATGATTGGGACACTATTCCTACCACTAACACCAATGATGGGACCCCACTGGCACTAAGATATTTTCTACTCTCACTGACAATGATCCGACTCCCCTAAAGTCCAAAGGACAGTAGAGTGGCCCCTTGTTTAGAAAGTTTGGAGACCTCTGATCTACAGTAAACAATCAAAAACCTGCTGTGCCCCCAGACACTACCATGCTTGTCTTGTGTTTTAAAAAAGTTACTGTCAAAGTGTATTTTTTGATATATTTACATCTGGGGACATATTTCTACTGATTTGCAGAAGGGCTGAGAGGGTTTAAAACTCGGGACCCCTAGGGGCTCCTAGTTTTGAAGTACTTATGAAATAACTTGATTGTGAATTAGCACCAAGAAATAGACCATTTAGTGGTAAATGAACTCAATGTATTGGTAGGGGTTAGAATAAATGGTGGTTTGAGCATAAATGAGAATACAGAAGGTAGGTTCAGACACAATCCGCTAGACAGTATAACCACTATGCCAACGGAACTTAGAATAGAGTTCTGTACCACTAGACTGGAATTAATTCATGAAATAGCAGAGTCAGCAATAAATAGTGCATATTAGCATTAACTGCAATGTAAATAATAATACTATAACTAGTCTAGATGATATGGTGATCCCCTGACAGCACTGGTGAAGGTCTCTGCATAACAACTGCAAAGGGGCAATCTTTAGTCCTAACTCTATAACCGGCTAGTGTTGGGGCCCTGTTGTACCTTTAGGAATAGTCCCAGTCAAGCCTGCAGGCAGCAATAAGGCTAATAGATCCCCACAGCAGCAGCTCACCAGTCCCAACGATATTACAGCTCACCATCTGGTCACACACACAGATTAGTACACATTCTGCCCTGCACCCAGGTGAATCTGGCTGTCAGTACCTGGACTCAGCACTCCGGATCCTGCTCAGGCTGCCATTATGCAGCAGTGTTGGTCCACATTGAACAGCGATGTGCACTCTCTGGGCTCCCGCGTGGCAAGAAGAAACTGTGCTCTCCACAGTTCAGCTCTTTCGCCTCTCCTGGCAATTTCCCATGGTAAATGTAGTCCAAATGCTCTTTATTACAGTACGGTCTCTCTCCTTTGTACTACAGTTCCCACAGTGCATTGCTGCCTGACTCAGCTAATTGAACACTTCCAGCTCAGCAGCTTCCTCCTCCTGCTGATATACCTGCTAACCAGTTTAGCATCACAGGGCAGCAACTACAGAGAGCATCTACAGCCAGTGTTTATCTCAATCTTCATTCTTAGCCAAGCCCCTGGCTACAAAAAAATCAGAATAACATGGGAATGATACAGCAAAATAAACAGTCCAGCAATTGTTGGAACCAAATAATTTGGGCACAGTAAACAGGGTGTAGAAGATTAGTGATAGCACAGAAGAGTACTAATGTCTTCAGTAACACACAAGCATAAGAGTAACAGCACTTTACAGCACAAAAATGTGAGTGCTATTTATTACAAGACTGTTAAGACAGTTTACTATAGAGAGTTAAAGTATAAATAAAATGTTAAACATAACAAATTAAAGTAATTTTGAAAGTCACTTTCAATATTTTAACTTGCATTTCATTAACCACTTGCCGACCAGCCACTGACGAAATACAGTGGCAGGTCGGCACGGCTGGGCAAAACCACGTTTTGAAACGCGCTTTTGCAAAACAGGTAGGGGGCGCGTGCGAGGCGTGTCACCACCCTACCTGTGCCGCCAATCGGGGCCGCGGGTGTCAGTCGCCGGGTCACGGCCGGTCATTAAGGGACGTGTCCTGGCGATTATCGGCAATCACTGACAGAGTGCACAGCTGCAGTAGCTCTGCTTTCTGTCAGTTCCCTGTCAGCTCCTGACATGCTGATCTAGAGAGAAGAGTTTATCTCTCCGGATCAGCAGTGTACCCCCCCGCCCCCTAGTAAAACAATCCACTCACACAGTTAACCCTTTCAGTGAATAAAAAAGTTAACCCCTTCCTCCCCAGTGCCATTAGTACAGTGTCAGTGGGGTTTTTTTTGCACTGATCACTGTATTGGTGTCATTGGGGATGTCAGTGACCCCAAGTCAGTTCCCCCCCAGTGTCAGAATGGCCGCTGCAGTCCCGCCATAAGTCGCTGATTGCCACCATAAGTCACTGATTGCCACCATAAGTCGCTGATTGCCGCCATTATTAGTATAAAAAAAATTAAAAATCCCAGTATCTTTCCCGCCATTTGTAAACGCTGTAACTTTCACGTAAACCAATTAATTTACACGTATTGTTTTTTTTTTAGCAAAGACATGTCACAGAATGCATTTTGGCTGAAATTTATGATGAAATTAGATTTTTACATCTTTTTACTGGACATGTTTTATAGCAAAAAGTCCAAAATATTGTTTTTTTTTCTCAAAATTGTCAGCCTTTTTTTTTATAGCACAAAAAATAAAAAATGCACAGGCGATCAAATACCACCAAAAGAAAGCTCAATTTGTGGGAAAAAAAGGATGTAAATTTAATTTGGGTGCAGTGTTGCATGACCACGCAATTGTCAGTTAAAGTAACGCAGCGCCGTAACACAAACCTCTTCTGTAACTGCTTCCTGACCACCCTATAGCAGAATAACTGCTACAGGGCGGCATGGGTGCACAAAATCACATATATATATACATGATTTGCGCTGCCATGGTTTTCACGCTCCTCCCAGATAGCGCCAGATTGCCCATCAGTACACCAGTCATCACATTTAACCCCTTGATTGCCAGGAGCACGCTCATGTGCAATAAACCTCCATTGCTAGTATAGTGTCTGAACGGGTCAATATCTTTGATCAGATCAGCACTATACCAGCATTCACACTAGTATAGCGTCCCCAAAAACGCAGCGTTAGCGGGATCAGCCCCGGCACCTGCCAGCACCTGCGTTTAGCCCCTACGCTCCCCCCCCCCATTCTCCCCCAGCAAGTGCAGTGTCAGTAGGTCACTGTCACTTGATACATTGCACACAAAACCGCAGTGTTTGCAGAATCAGGCCTGATCTCTGTTAGCACTTGCTAAATTTTGATGACTCTCATATGCAGCAGAGTGCCAGTACTAGTGCCGCTCTACCTTTTGGTGAACTGGTGAGTACCAGCGGTCTAGTACATCTTGGTCTTTCACATACCTCCTTGATTTTTGGAGCTGTTTTTCACGGAATATCTGTATGCGTTGATTGTGGATCAAAGCAATTTATATTCACAACAATTTATCGCTGCCAACCCAAATTCAAACCTTGCCAGACCAGTCGCATGGAAACTCATTACGGTTTTCGAATTTACATTTTTTTTGCGCCTAACCCTCAACATGGGCATTACTGAAAAAAATGAATTGCGGTTGTATTGGTCCGCAGACCCGATTCATCATATGCCCGTGTTCTCTGATGCCATGGCCAGGCATAGAATGAGAGTATAATGTGTTTTATGCATTTCAACGACAATACACTCTGTCATCCTCGGGGTGACCCTGAATTTGACCCGCTCCACAAAATTCAGCCCCTCGCAAATCACCTTAACCAAAAATTTGCAGATGTCTATACTCCCCAGCAAAACATCTGCGTTGATGAGTCCTTCATTAATTTTTCTGGCCGCCTTGCATTCACACAATTTCTGCCCTGCAAGCGTGCCAGATATGGGGTCAAGATGTAGAAGACCTATGAGAGGACAACAGGCTATAGTTATAAGTTTTGGATTTACGAGGGAAAAGATAGTCACGTGGAGCCCCCTGGATGCCCAGACTACATGGGGAGCAGTGGCAAGATAGTTTGGGACTTGGTGTCATCCTTTTTCCATATGGGGTACCACTTATACGTGGACAATTTTTATTCAAGCGTGCCACTATTTAGACATTTGTTCAGTCTTGGAAATGGCGCTTGTGGCAAAGTGTGACCTAATCTGTGCCCACCATTAGAAGTGGGTGAATGCATGTATATTCTAATGGTGGGCGTACCACGCACTTTTTCTGGCAGAGATTTCTTCTAATTTTTGTTATTCAGTCCACAGGCTGCATACAAAAAAAAAAGAACATAGTATATATACAGTACCCAACAAGGACCAGCGACGTACTGGTACATCACTGGACTTTGAATGGTTATACCATGATGATGCCTACAGCTGCAGGCATCATCCTGGTATCGTTTTTGATAGCCAGCGATCAGCTTTCATGTAAAAGCAATCCTAGTGGCTAATTAGCTGCAGGATTGCTTTTACAAGCAGCGGGAGATGATGCCCCCCTCCCCCACTGCCTTCCACGTCCTTCTTGGGCAGTCTCGTGCCATTGGGGGAACCTGAGAGTGCAGCCGGTGTTTCTGCCAGCTGACCATAGAGCTGATTGGAGACCAGAGTGGTGCCAATCATCTCTATAGCCTAAGAATTCAGAAGCTACAAGCATTTCATCACTTCAGTTTCGCAGGATATAAACAGCTCCATTTGTAAATTGGGAAAGCATCTGATCACACCGATTTTGGTTTGATTAGATAATGTAAGGGCAGAGGAGATATCTAGAGCCTGACAGACCCCAGATTTCTAAAAAAAAGAATATATGACAATGCCCATTGAAGTTATAGGGGATATTTGCATTCCCTGTTATAGCATTAAAAGTGATAAAAAAAAAATGTGCACAAGCCTTGACCCTGTGACGGTATGTAAACAGCAGTTGCACCATGCATGTGAGGTATTGCCGTGAACGTCAGATCAAGGGCAGTAATTCTAACAGTAGACCTCCTCTGTACATCTAATATGGTAACTTTTAAAGGCTTTTAAAGCGTTGCCTATGGATATTAAAAATGTTTGCGGTTTGTCGCCATTGCACGGGGCATGCGCAGTTTTAAAGCATGTCATGTTTGGTATCTGTTTACTCGGCATACTATTATCTTTTATACTTTATGAAATAATTGGCCAATATATTGTGTTTTTGTGCATTAAAAGTAAAAAAAGTGTATTTTGTTTTAAAAATTTGCTTTTGAAAAATCGCTGCACGAGTACTGTGTGACATAACAAATTATAGTACCCATCATTTTATTCACTAGGGTGTCTGCTTTAAAAAAATATATAATGTTTGGGGGTTTAAATTAATTTCCTAGCAAAATACTGATTTTTTTCATGTGAACAAAAAGCGTCAGAAAAGGCTTGGTCTTCAGGTGGTTAGAAGAGTGAGTGATGTGTGGCATAAACTTCTAATGCTGGGTATAAAACACCCTCACCCCCCCAAAATGACCCCTTTTTGGAAAGTAGACACCCCAAACTATTTGCTGAGAGGAATGTTGAATCAATAGAAGAATTTATTTTTTTACCACAAGTTTTTGGATAATGACAAAAAAAAAATTAGTATTTTTTTTTTACACAAAATTGTCATTTAAATGATTTACTGCTCACACATGCCATGGGTATATGTGGAATTACTCCCCAAAATACATTCTGCTACTTCTCCCGAGTATGGGGGTACCACATGTGAGAGACGTTTTAGCAGTCTAGCCAAGCACAGGACCTCAAAATCCAATAAGCACCTTCAGGCTTTTAAAGGGCTTTATTTCCTCATTACACTTCCAGACTACCTATCACAGTTTCGGAGGCCCTGAAATGCCAGGATAGCACCTAACCCCCCAAATGACCCCTTTTTGGAAAGTAGACACCCCAAGGAATTTGATAAAAAGCACAGTAAATATTTTGCAGATCAAAATACTCATTATGCCTCTTTTTAAATTGCTTTGGGTGTCTACTTTCCAGAAAGGGTCATTTGGGGGGGTTTGGTGCTATCCTGGCATGTCAGGGCCTTCAAAACTGTGATAGGTAGTGAGGAAGTGTAATGAGGAAGTTGCGCACCTTCAGGCTTTCAAAGTGGTCATTGGATTTCAGGCTCCTGTATGTGGCTAGGCTCTCAAAAAGTCCCACACATGTGGTATCCCCATACTCGGTAGAAGTAGCAGAATGTGTTTTGGGGTGTAATTCCACATATACCCATGGCTTGTGCGAGAAATTAATCATTTAAATTACAACTTCGTGTAAAAAAAAAAAAAGTTTTGTCATTTTCCAGAAACTTGTGGAAAAAAA
Organism: Staurois parvus; assembly: GCF_062004578.1. NCBI lineage: Eukaryota > Metazoa > Chordata > Amphibia > Anura > Ranidae > Staurois > Staurois parvus. The sequence goes on along the minus strand of NW_028318362.1, from coordinate 1,952,572 downwards.
ATAAATCTTCCATGGACTCAATATGCCTCTCAGCAGATAGTTTAGGGTGTCTACTTTACAAAAAGGGGTCATTTGAGGGTGTTTGTACTATCCTGGTATTTTAGCACCTCAAGAAATGTGATAAGCAGTCAGAAAGTAAAAGCTGTGTAAATTCCATTATCTATACCATATTTTGTAGACGCTATAACTTTCACACAAAGCAATCAATATACACTTATTGGGAATTTGTTAACCAAAAACATGTAGCAGAATACATTTTGGCCTAAATTTATGACGAAATTTTAGTTTTTTTGGATATTTTTTATGACCAAAATGAGAAAATATTGTTTTTTTCAAAAAAAATGTTTTTTCTTCAAAACTTTTTCTGGTTATAGCGCCAAAAATAAAAAGTGCACAGGTGATCAAATACCACCAAAAGAAAGCTCTATTTGTGTGAAAAAAAGGACATAAATTTCATTGCATGACCGCCCAAGTGTCCGTTAAACTAGCGCAGCGCTGTATAGCAAAAAAATGGCGTAAATTGCAGTATCTATACCATAGTTTGTAGACGCTATAACGTTCACACGAAGCAATCAATATACACTTATTGGGATTTTTTTACCAAAAACGTAGCAGAATACATTTTGGCCTAAATTTATAACTAACTTTGAGTTTACTATTATTAATATTTTTCATAGCTGAAAGTAAAAAATATTGTTTTTCTTCCAAATTTTTGGTCTTTTTTGTTTATAGCGTGAAAAATAAAAAGCGCACAGGTGATCAAATACCACCAAAAGAAAGCTCTATTTGTGTGAAAAAAAGAATGTAAATTTCATTTGGGTGCAGCATTGCATGACCGCGCAATTATCAGTTGAATTAGTGCAGCGCCGAGTAGCAAAAAGAGGCCTGATCATTAAGGGGGGTAAATCCTCAGGAATGCAAGTGGTTAACATAATATCCAGTGCTATGTTCAGTCTAGGAGTTCTGTGAGCCCAGTCTGGTGTCATGATACCTCCCCATGGGGTGTATCCATGACACCCAGTGCTCACAGGAAGTGGGTGTGATGACATTGACCATCCTTTAACCCAGAAGAGCACTGGTATCCACAGAGTGTTGAGTTTAGGGGAGCAGTGAAAAAGAGGAGGTGAGTATAGGGGTGAAACATGTTTTTTTAACCTCCCTGGCGGTATGATTATTTCAGATTTTTGGTGCTGAAAGCGGTACCATTTTTTTGCATGGAAATATGTATTTTTTTTATTGTAGGCTGTAATTTTTAGGAAAAACTCACTGAAATCTGTCCGAACAAGAGTCTAGTAAACATCCCGGGTATGATAAAATTTGAAACACAAAATCATAAATTATAATTTAATAAATAATCATAAAAATAATATAAAAATAATAAAAAATTTAATTCAATAATATAATCAAACCAAAAACACTGAAATGTGAAATAGAGCGCCAAGTTCGCACATTGCTGAGCTCAGTCGCAAAATCGTTTTCAGTTTCTGATGACGAATTTCCCCCACGAATCATTATCACTCAATTCTGTAAGTGGTTCTGATTTACTATCGCTGTTCTCTAGCTGATCTAAAC